>NC_138981.1:113034565-113515538 GCF_964341445.2 Mesoplodon mirus
TAAAACTGAATGTGAAATCTCCTTTTTGGACCCCAGTCAAATCTTGCCCACCCTAATCATGAGCATAAATTTGAACCCAGGTTAAGATGGTGAATCTGATGCCTAGGTTGCTATCCCCCTGTTGCATTTTTGAGATTGGGGAAATGTTGAGGCATGTGAATCACATGGTCAATTCTGCATAGTCTATTAGGAAGCAGATAATGTGCATATGTAGCCAAAGGCTTTACCACAACTATGATTTTCCCATAACAAACTTTGCAATGGAACTAAGAAGACATATTCTCATACACTGGAGAGGAGAAACAAGAGTAGCATGAACACCTCACACCTCATAGGATAACTACGATTAAATACATATATATATATATATATATATATATAAAGTAATAAATGCTGGTGAGAATGTGGAGAAACTGGAACACTTGTTCACTGTTGGTGGGAATGTAAGTGGTAAAGTCACTATGGAAAACAGTATGGTGGTTTTTTTGAAAAATTAAAAACAGAACTACCGGGCTTCCCTGGTGGCGCAGTGGTTGAGAGTCCGCCTGCCGATGCAGGGGACACGGGTTCGTGCCCCGGTCTGGGAGGATCCCACATGCCGCGGAGCGGCTGGGCCCGTGAGCCATGGCCGCTGGGCCTGCGCGTCCGGAGCCTGTGCTCCGCAGGGGGAGAGGCCACAGCAGTGAGAGGCCCGCCTACCGCAAAAAAAAAAAAAAAAAAAAAAAAAAAACAGAACTACCATATGATCCAGCAATCCTACTCCTGGGTATATATCCAAAAGCACTGAAAGAAAGGTCTTGAAGAAATATTTGCACACCGTGTTCATAAAAGCATTAGTCACAATAGCCAAGAGGTGAAAACAACCCAAATGTTCATCAACAGATAATTGGATAAATAAAATGCAGTATATGCAAACAATAGAATATTATTCAGCCTTTAAAAGAAAGAAAATTCTTTCACATGCTATAGCATGGATGAACCTTGAAGACATTATGCTAAGTTAAATAATGCAGTCACAGAAAGACAAATACTGTTTGATTCCACTTATCTGAGCGTCTAGAGTAGCCAAATTCACAGAAACAGAAAGTAGAAGGGTGATTACCAGGGCCTGGGGGGAGGGGGAAATGGAGAGTTGATACAATATTGGAAATAGGGCGTGGAAACCCCAAGGTGACTAAAGTTACATTTCTGCCTCTCTGTCAAAATTGGGGCTCAAAGTAGAAACAAGTTTAATTATTTATTTTTAAAATAGTTATATTTCTGGTAGGCTGTGGATTGAGAGTCATAATGAGATGGAAAATTGCAGTATGACACAAATCATACCTTAGAAGAATGCTCATGAGAATTGTCTTCACTATTCATATCAGTTTCGGTTCTTTTGCCAGTGGGTCTTGAAGGTGGCAAGAAACAGACACTCTGCAATAAATATTCCAGTTTACTGTCTCTGATTATAAACATGGAATATAAATGTGTGAGTAATGAGTGAGCTCTGGAAAAAGGGGTTATAAAAATTTGGGAGCTATATGTAAAGAAATGAGGACCTGGAAGTGGAATTTGATAGGTTTTTGTCAGCCACCGTGCTTAACAATGGACCTAGGATTGTCTCTAGAGTTTCCAACAGGGCCAGCTGCAGTGGATGTCACAAAAAAACCAGCTTGAATCTCTTACTTGATGGTTTGCACTGGTTAGCACTGCTTGTACATAGAAACCACAGAACCGGGAGGAGCTTCAAGATGGCGGAAGAGTAAAACGCGGAGATCACCTTCCTCCCCACAAATACATCACAAATACAACTACATGTGCAACAACTCCTACAGAACACCTACTGAACGCTAGCAGAAAACCTCAGACCTCCTCAAAGGCAAGAAACTCCCCCATGTACCTGGGGAGGTCAAAAGAATAAAGAAAAAACAGAGACAAGAGAATAGGGACGGGACCTGCACCAGTGGGAGGGAGCTGTGAAGGAGGAAAGGTTTCCACACACTAGGAAGCCCCTACGTGGGCAGAGACTGCGGGTGGCGGAGGGGGAAAGCTTCGGAGCCACGGAGGAAAGCACAGCAACAGCGGTGCGGAAGGAAAAGCGGAGAGATTCCCGCACAGAGGATCAGGGCGACCAGTACTCACCAGCCCGAGAGGCTTGTCTGCTCACCTGCGGGGCGGGCGGGGGCGGGGAGCTGAGGCTCGGGCTTCGGTCGGCTACCAAGGAGAGGACTGAGGGCGTGAACACAGCCTGAAGGGATTAGTGCGCCACGGCTAGCTGAGAAGCAGTCCGGTAAAAAGGTCTGGAGCTGCCGAAGAGGCAAGACATTTTCTTCCCTCTTTGTTTCCTGGTGCGCGAGAAGAGGGGATTAACAGCGCCGCTTAAAGGAGCTCCAGAGATGGGCGCGAGCCGCAACTATCAGCACGGACCACAGAGACGGGCATGAGACGCTAAGGCTGCTGCTGCCACCACCAAGAAGCCTGTGAGCAAACACCAGTCACTATCGACACCTCCCCTCCCAGGAGCCTGTGCAGCCCGCCACTGCCAGTGTCCCGTGATCCAGGGACACTTTCCCGGGGAGAACGCATGGCGTGCCTCAGGCTGCTGCAACGTCATGCCGTCCTCTTCCGCCACAGGCTCGCCCCTCACTCCGTGCCCCTCCCTCCCCCCGCCCTGAGTGAGCCAGAGCCCCCGATTCAGCGGCTCCTTTAACCCCGTCCTGTCTGAGCGAAGAACACACGCCCTCTAGCGACCTACAAGCAGAGGTGGGGCCAAATCCAAAGCTGAACCCCGGGAGCTCTGCGAACAAAGAAGAGAAAGGGAAATCTCTCCCAGCAGCCTCAGGAGCAGCGGATTAAAGCTCCACAATCAACTTGATGTACCCTGCATCTGTGGAATACCTAAATATCCAACAAATCATCCCAAATTCAGGAGGTGGACGTCAGGAGCAACGATATATATTAGTTTCCCTTTCTCTCTTTTTGTGAGTGTGTATGTGTATGCTTCTGTGTGTAATTTTGTCTGTATAGCTTTGCTATCACCATTTGTCCAAGGGTTCTGTCAGTCCATTTTTTGTTTTGTTTTTTTCAGGATAGTTTTTAGTGCTTGTTATCATTGGTGGATTTGTTTTTTGGTTTGGTTGCTCTGTTCTTTCTTTCTTTTTTTTAATTACTTTAAAAAATTTAATAATTATTTTCTATTTTTCATTTTAATAACGTTTTTATTTTATTCTATTTTATGTTCTTCTTTCTTTTTTATTCTCCCTTTTACTCTGAGCCATGTGGACTACAGGCTCTTGGTGCTCCAGCCAGACGTCAGGGCTGTGCCTCTGAGGTGGGAGAGCCAAGTTCAGGACACTGGTCCACAACAGACCTCCCAGATCCACATAATACTGAACAGCAAAAACCTCCCAGAGATCTCCATCTCAACGCCAAAACTCAGCTCCAATCAATGACCAGCAAGCTACAGTGCTGGACAGCCTATGCCAAACAACTAGCAAGACAGGAACACAACGCAACTGATTAGCAGAGAGGCTGCCTAAAATCATAATAAGACCACAAACACCCCAATACACACCTCCAGAAGTGGACCTGCCCACCAGAAAGACAAGATCCAGCCTCATCCACCAGAACACAGGCACTAGTCCCCTCCACCAGGAAGCCTACACAACCCACTAAACCAACCTTAGCCACTGGGACAGACACCAAAAAACAATGGGAATGACGAACCTGAAACCTGAAAAAAGGGGACCCTAAACACAGTAAGTTTAGCAAAATGAGAAGACACAGACACACACACAGCAGATGAAGGAGCAAAGCAAAAACCCACCAGACCTAACAAATGAAGAGGAAATAGGCAGTCTACCTGAAAAAGAATTCAGAATAATGATAGTAAAGATGATCCAAAATCTTGGAAATAGAATGGAGAAAATACAAGAAACGTTTAACAAGGACCTAGAAGAACTAAAGAGCAAACAAACAATCATGAACAACACAATAAATGAAATTTAAAAGTCTCTAGAAGGGATCAATAGCAGAATAACTGAGGCAGAAGAATGGATAAATGACCTGGAAGATAAAATAGGGGAAATAACTACTGCAGAGCAGAATAAAGAAAACTGAATGAAAAGAATTGAGGACAGTCTCAGAAACATCTGGGACAATATTAAACACACCAACATTTGAATTATAGGGGTCCCAGAAGAAGAAGAGAAAAAGAAAGGGACTGAGAAAATATTTGAAGAGATTAGAGTTGAAAACTTCCCTAATATGGGAAACGAAATAGTTAACTAAGCCGAGGAAGCATAGAGAGTCCCATACAGGATAAATCCAAGGAGAAACACGCCAAGACACATATTAATCAAACTATCAATAATACAAAGAAAATAATACAAAGAAAACATACTAAAAGCAGCAAGGGGAAAACAACAAATAACACACCAGGGAATCCCCAAAAGGTTAACAGCTGATTTATCAGCAGAAACTCTGCAAGCCAGAAGGGAGTGGCAGGACATATTTAAAGTGCTGAAGGAGAATAACCTACAACCAAGATTACTCTACCCAGCAAGGATCTTATTCAGATTTGATGGAGAAATTAAAACCTTTACACACAAGCAAAAGCTAAGAGGATTCAGCACCACCAAACAGGCTCTACGACAAATGCAAAACAATTAAGAAAATGGTAATAGGAGCATACATATCGATAATTACCTTGAATGTAAATGGATTAAATGCTCCCACCAAAAGACACAGACTGGCTGAATGGATACAAACACAAGACCCATATATATGCTCTCTACAAGAGACACACTTCAGACCTAGGGACACATACAGACTGAAAGTGAGGGGATGGAAAAAGATATTCCATGCAAATGAAAATCAAAAGAAAGCTGGAGGAGCAATTCTCATATCAGACACAACAGACTTTAAAATAAAGACTATTAGAAGAGACAAAGAAGGACACTACATAATGATCAAGGGGTCGATCCAAGAAGAAGATAATACAATTGTAAATATTTATGCACCCAACATAGGAGCACCTCAATACATAAGACAAATACTAACAGCCATAAAAGGGGAAATCGACAGTAACACAATCATAGTAGGCGACTTTAACACCCCACTTTCAACAATGGACAGATCATCCAAAATGAAAAAAAATAAGGAAACACAAGCTTTAAATGATACATTAAACAAGATGGACTTAACTGATATTTATAGGACGTTCCATCCAAAAACGTCCAGAGATAAACCCATGTACATATGGTCACCTTATCTTGATAAAGGAGGCTAGAGTATACAATGGAGAAAAGACAGCATCTTCAATAAGTGGTGCTGGGAAAACTGGACAGCTACATGGAAAAGAATGAAATTAGAACACTCCCTAATGCCATACACAAAAATAAACTCAAAATGGATTAAAGACCTTAATGTAAGGCCAGACACACTAAAACTCTTAGAGGAAATATAAGGAGAACACTCTTTGAGATAAATCACAGTAAGATCTTTTTTGACCCACCTCCTAAAGAAATGGAAACAAAAGCAAAAATAAACAAATGGGACCGAATGAAACTTAAAACCTTTTGCACAGCAAAGAAAACCATAAAGAAGATGAAAAGAAAACCCTCAGAATGGGAGAAAATATTTGCAAACGAAGCAACTGACAAAGGATTAATCTCCACAATTTACAAGCAGCTCATGCAGCTCAATATCAAAAAAAACAAAAAACCCAATCCAAAAATGGGCAGAAGACCTAAATAGACATTTTTCCAAAGAAGATATACAGATTGCCAACAAACACATGAAAGAATGCTCAACATCATTAATCATTAGAGAAATGCAAATCAAAACTACAACGTGGTATCATCTCACACCGGTCAGAATGGCCATCATCAAAAAATCTACAAACAATAAATGGACAACCTGGAAGAAATGGACAACTTCTTAGAGAGGATGTGGAGAAAAGGGAACCCTCATACACTGTTGGTGGGAATGTAAATTGATACAGTCACTAAGGAGAACAGTATGGAGGTTCCTTAAAAAACTAAAAATAGAACTTCCATATGACCCAGCAATCCCACTACTGGGCATATACCCTGAGAAAACCATAATTCAAAAAGAGCCATGTACCACAATGTTCATTGCAGCTCTATTTACAATAGCCAGGACTTGGAAGGAACCTAAGTGTCCATCAACAGATGAATGGATAAAGAAGATGTGGCACATATATACAATGGAATATTACTCAGCCATAAAAAGGAATGAAACTGAGTTATTTGTAGTGAGGTGGGTGGACCTAGAGTCTGTCATACATGGTGAAGTAAGTCAGAAAGAGAAAAACAAATACCGTATGCTAACACATATATATGGAATCTTAAAAAAAATGGTCATGAGGAACCTAGGGGCAGAATGGGAGTAAAGACGCAGACCTACTAGAGAATGGACTTGAGGACACGGGGAGGGGGAAGGGTAAGCTGGGACAAAGTGAGAGAGTGGCATGGACATATATACACTACCAAATGTAAAATAGATAGCTAGTGGGAAGCAGCCGCATAACACAGGGAGATCAGCTCAGTGCTTTGTGACCACCTAGAGGGGTGGGATAGGGAGGGTGGGAGGGAGGGAGATGCAAGAGGGAGGAGATATGGGGACATATGTATATGTATAACTGATTCACTTTGTTATAAAGCAGAAACTAACACACCATTGTAAAGAAATTATACTCCAATAAAGATGTTTTAAAAAAAAAAAGAAAAGTGTGTTTGTTCAAAATAAATAAATAAATAACTTTCCTAACTGCTTAGGAAAGTTATTTCTCCTTCCTATGAAATGAAAAGTCATCTATAAGGGTAGTTAGTACTGACTACAAATTCCAGTTCTGTCAGTGATGGTATCTGGGGCATGAGGGGCACCCAAGTTAGGGAACTTTTGGTTAATTTCCCTGGGCCATATAGAGCAAAGTGTTCTCTCAAATTCTCTCTGGAAATTCGGAGCCTCAAATATGTTTGCCACCTTCCCCCAAGTCATCACATTTATTAACATCCTTGTCTTATTTTTCTAGAAGCAGGAGCTTCTAGCAGATCTTTTCCCTTTGTGAAAGGGTGTATTTCTGTGTGAGGTGGATCTAGGCTACCTTAGTCTGTCCTCTAATGTTCACCTCAGTAGCACTCTACCTGGTTGATAATAGCTTTGAGGCCAACTTCCTGTAATGTTTTTCTTTTTTTTTTTTTTTTTTTTACTTTAGGAGCATTGTATAATAAAAACACCATTAAAGATGCAAAACCAAAGTGAGCCATGAAGCAAGACACGATGGGGCCTATCAGCATTCCTAAGTGTGTTCAAGGCAAAAGCATTTCAGAGGGAGGTAAACAACAGTCATTATAGCTATCTTTGTTGACCTCTGACTATATATGCCAGTCACTGTGTTTGACATACATTAATTCTCATAAAACTTCTGTCATGTTGACATTATTATCTCCCTTTTACAAATGAGGAAAGAGGTTCACATAAATTAAATGACTTTCTCAGGGCAACAGCTAGTAAGTTTCAGAGCTGGCTTTGTATCCAAAATAAAGTCGGCTTTTTTTGGTTTTCTGACTCTATTTTCTTCTTAGTAATACTGCATACATTTATTATTTATATGTATTAAAAAGGATAAAATAAGTTTGGACTCCTCTCTCACACAACATGAAGTTCTGTATGATCTAAAGATAAAAATGTTGAAGTAAAATATATATATTTTTGAAAACTTATGTATAATCTAGGAGTCAAGAAAAATTTCTATGCAAGCTGGAAAACCTAGACACTCTAGAGAAATGACTGACAAATTTGAGTGCTTAAAACTTAAAATGTAATCATATGGCAAATGTAAAGGTAAATAAAACCAAAAGACAAATAATAGAGGAACATATATTTGTAATACACATGACAGATAAAGGGTTCAATATCCAACATATAAAAAATTTCCTACACATTAATAAGAAAAGACAAACACCCTAATTGAAAGTGGTTAAAAAGGGTAAAAAGGGCTGTTCAATGAGGCAGAAAGCCACCTTGCCAATAAACAAGTGAAATTACTCAACTTTACTAGCAATCAGGCATATTGAAATTAAATTAACAAGGAAATATCACTTTAAGACCATTAAACATGTTATCACACATTGCTGGAGTGTTGTGGAGGTTAATATATTATCTCATACATTTGCCGAGGGAAATGTGCAGTATATTAAAGCCATTTGGAATTCAATCTGGCAACCTCTATTAAAATTAAGAATTTACATAAACTTTAACTTAGCAATTCCATTTCCGGGGACTTCTTCCATAGAAAATAAAAGCACAGGTATATAACAGTGAATATGAACAAAATAAATTATATGTATATATTCAGATTAATTGCAACTTTTTTTCTAGTAGGCAAAAAACTGGAATCAACTTGAATGTCCTCAATAGAGGAATGGTTTAATAAGTTGTCTTTCACTCAAACCATTGCATTTTACATAACTAGTTTAAAAAGTGTGTTAAGTCTATAGCAGACGATGTGGAAAACATTTCTCTGAAATGTTTCTAAGTGAGAAAAACTACGTGCAGTAAAGAGTAAAATAGTGCCCCTATATGTTTTTATGCATACGTATGTATGTTACCTTATTTATGAACATGAACAAAGATATGCAAAGATTCACAGCAGGCTTTTAACATTGCTTATCCAGTGGAGGAGTGGCTAATGAAATGTAAAAATCCTATAGATGTACAGGTTTTCTCAACATTTATGTATATGTATGTATGTGTATATATATATATATATATATAATTCTCAACATTTATATATAATTGCTTTATGTAAATGCACATGTAAATTACATATGTGTAAAGCCATGTACAAAGAGATAGTTGCTGAAAGTGTGCATATCATAGAGAGTGTTTTGAGTTTTTAGTGTTTAGGGTTCTTTTTTTTTAACTTTCTTTCTTGTACTTTGAGTTTTTCAAAATAAAAATTTTACATGATTTTAAGTTTAACATTTTCTAAAGCAAACATTATAGAGCAGGTTAAGGAAATGATCCAGTATCTACAGAATGATTTGATTGTTCAGTCCTCCAGCAGTTCATCAAACTACATTGAGCAGCAACCATGACATTGTGTCAGGTGTGTTAAAGTGGTTGGGATTACAGAGATGAATGAAATATGCTCCTTCTTGTTGTATATTACAACAAGACAAACATATAAATGAACAATTCTAATACAATATGGCTATTGCTTTAATATAAGAATTTGTAGGACAATAGGGGCAATGAACTCTGCAGGCATTGGTGGTAGAGAGGCTTCAGAGGGAAAGAACCATTTGAGCTTAGCCTTAAAGACTGAGGATGCTTTCATCACTCACCAGCCTTAGGTGGGGAAGGGAAAGCAATCCCTTCAAAGAGGAAGGAATCAACATCTAGTCCTATTTCATTCATCAAGAATGTGGAGGAGGAAGTAAACAGTTTATTATTTATAGTCTCAAATGATGGTAATGTGGAAGATGGGCAAATGGAACAAGAGACTTTGGAAGAGTCCTGATCAGGAACTAATAAAATGAGAACCTGCTTTGAAAAATGTAAGCAGGTTTTTCTGAGGGAAGAAGAACTCAAAGCTGCGTTTAATGAAAGGAAGCAACTGTCAAAGCAATCTGACTAAGTTCAGTACATTAGGTTTGCAGTTGGGGAAGAAATATGGGTTGCTGTTCATTTAGGACCTGTGGAAGAGGTTGGAGAAAAGGGGATAGGTATTCAAGCAATGATTCATTAGGTAGAAAGAAGAGAATGTTAGAAATCAGACACTACTGCCACTTACTGAATAAATTCATCATAAGCCATATACAGACACATTATAAAGTATCTAAAGGTACCAGAATGCTTGACCATTGAGGTAAGGTGCCCCAAAATACTGTGTCTTCAAGGAAAACACAAGGGTTCAGTACTCATGGGTTAGCAGCAGTTAACATAAGACACACTAGCTTTTTGGGAGTAGGGGAGAAAGAAGCAAGGATTATGCATGTACGTATTTATATCATAGATGATAACAACAGAAGCCATTTAATCAAATGCTTATTATTGGCCTAATATAATGTCAGGTGTTTTACATAAATTACCTCATTTAATCCCAGAATGGCTCTAAGATATAGATACATGTTACTATCATTCCCTTTTTACAGATGAGGAAACTAAGTCTTACAGGAGTTAAAAAACGTACTCAAGGTCAAATAGCTTTTAGGTGGTGAAGCTGTAACTTGAGATCGGACTTTAAATCCTATGCTCCCAACTGCTCAACTAGACACTAAGTTATATTCCCCCTGCTAAACCCTAGTCCCAGCCATCATCATATCACACCTGTATTGTCCCAACAGCCTGTCACCCCTCTGGTCCTACACAGTTCACAACATCCAGTGAACTTTCTAAAACATACATCAGACGACATCACTTTCCTTTATCAAACCATCCAGTGGCCCTCCACTGCACGTAAGATAAAATCCAAGTTCTTACCCTGCAAGTCCCTATGTGACCACTTCTCTGCCAGCCTCTCCAGTCTCGGTCATCAATCTCCGCTCTGCCCCTCTCTGACTGCACTCCAGTCACTCACCCTTCTGCTCTTCCTCAACACACTGTTCTCGTTCTGGCCTCATGGCATTGTTACTTGCTAGTCTACCTAAAATGCTCTTCTTCAAAGTCTTCACACAGCTGACTCGACCTCATTATTCAGATCTTGATTCAAATATCAGCTCCTTAGAGAAGGTTCCCCACACCACCACCAACAACCACCCCTTTGCCCATGAAAATAGAAGTTACTTGATGACAGGAACTATTGACTTCATGTTCTTCACTCTAATTCCAGAACCAAGAGTAATATCTGACACCTACTAGGCACACAGGACATATTTGTTTCCTGAAATACTGGTATCTTTTTTAAAGTGTCATACTCATATGCCTATGAGTATATCTACATATATATATATATATATATATATATATATATTTGTGGATATGTGAGCTTGTTGTCACCTCACAGAAGTGGAATGTACATCCCCCACCCAAAATTTGGTTTGAATGTCAAGACTAATGATGCCACACATATACCAAGAAGGTATGAAAAGGATTATTACTCACATAATGAGTTATGCATCAAAAATGCAGTTAGACCAAACAAAAAAAGAAAAAACTGGTAACTGTGAAGTGATGGGTAATTAGACGGTTGTGATTCTTCATTCTATAGATATAGGTATAGATATAGAAATAATCGAAACATCAAGTTCTACACCTTAAGTATATACAATTTTTATTTATCCATTATACCTCAATAAAACTGAAAAAAATGGGATCGGTCTCAATGACAACTTACCCATGGTGTTTGTCTGATAACTAAAACATTGAGTGGTTTATTTAATTTAATTTGGACTTGTTTATGTAAGCCATTATGGCACCTGCAGCATGAGACCAATAAGAAAGGTGAATGTTCCATTGAATATCTAGTACTATCAAGAGCTAGTACTATATATTCTGAGAAGTGAAATGAGTGCCTTAGTCTCTATCAATGAGTAGAACTTCAAAGAAGGTAAAGAGTGCTATGGTGAGACATTGTATTGTGGCTTTAATGTGTGCAGAAGATGTGTGACCTTGATTTATATTTTGGGTATCCGTGAGGCAAGAGAGTCTATGAGTTCTTTACCCCAAATGAGGCAACCTTGGAGAAGGAATTGTTTTCATTGGCCAGAACAGATGGTCAGACCACTGGCAGTGGCCCAAAGATCTATAAAAATGTGCAGATGAGGCCAATTGTTGGCCAAGACATGGCCAAGTGCTAAGATAACTGCCTAAAGTTTGGCCAACTGAGCTGACCCTGTGTCCTGTCCTTTATCAGGAACATTCTGATTAAGAGATGGAAAGAAGCAAGAGTCAAGCAAGCTCCATTAAGTGTGATAGTGACAATGCCATTGGTTAAGTGAATGAACTCCCTTTGGTATTCACTGTGTTGAGCCTAAGGGGCTCCCCAGCTATCCACGTGTTCTAAGAGATGACCTCCTCTAGCACTGTGGCATCCGGCAAGGGACCCAGCACAGGGGACGTTACCCTCTCCTGAAAGTAGGGTATGCAGAGGGCCCGGGTTCAGCTCCATCCTGTAGCAAGGAGGCCTCACTAGCTGTGCTGGGCTTGCAGGGCGCTGTTTCCATGATCAAAGGCCTAACGGGCAGCTGTATACTGAGGGTCACAGGTTCAGGACCTGAGATAGTCTATATTTCCAGGAAAGTCCAGTATGTACCCACCAATTGCTACACTAATGGCATACAGCGTTGGGCCAAGGAAGGTAGTTCCTTGTATCAGAAGCCCATGCAACTAACGGCCATCACTGATGGTAGAGGGACTCTGAGATATATGAGAGAAGGTTGCTAAAGCTCCCACAGTGAAGGAATCTCGGGGTGGGGGGGGAGGGGGGGCGTAACAGGAATGCCTGTTCTATGGCAATTCAGGCAGATTCTAGTATCTTTTTACAGGGGGTCTCATTCAAGTTGGGCCTATTTGCAAGTTACAGAACAAAAAAGCTTTGTAAATGAGGAATGTTGCCTCCAGAATCTAAAAATGTCAAAAACATGTTGGGCTTGTTTTAACAATGTGGGTCCTAAGAGGACTAAAAGCTGTTTCTTGACACTGTCAGGACTGGAGCAGCCCTCAACTTACTAAATAATTTTCAGGAACTTAACTGAAGTGCTGGGGCCCTGTACTATGTGTCTCATGTGAATCTCCTCAAAGGAGGATGTCATTAGTGTGATGTCATAACTGTGTACCCGAAAAAAGTTAGAGCTGGTTAAAATATTGCCCGTGAAGACTATGTGAGATGGCAGGCGTGGAGACTGAGCCCATTGAGTACCCAGGTGAAGGTGTACTGTGTCCCTTTAAAGGTGAAGGTTAACTGCAGCTGAGAGGTTGTTGAAACAGGCACTGAATAGAACATGCTAGCCAAATACTTTGCTATAACGACAAAGTATTTACCAGTTACTTATTATTATTGGGTGGAATCAGTCATTTCAATAATATATATGGAGCCCTAGTGGGTGGGGCCATGACGCCAAGGGTACGAATTCACACTGAGGCACCGGTCCTGTTTTCCCGGGTTTAAGAACAAGTAAAACTTGGCTGTTAAATGCAGCAGAAGTGGGGATAACCACACCTTCTCTAAATAGGTCTTATATAATGGGTTTCAGTCTGTGAAAACCGTGCTTTCATTTAGATTGAACCTTTTCTTAAACACTGAGGTGAAAGGTATTATTTTAACTAGGGGGAAAGGTCCATAGGGTCCCATAGTTTTCAAGCTGATTATAAGGGCCAGAGACTTAACTTTATTACTTATTGGGTCAGGTTCTCCACGTGCACTAGAGGATATTTTAGGGTAATGGATGTCTTGGCTATGGAAAAGTCAGGCACGGAAATAATTCGGATGGTTCAGGTTAGGCATATCTTTTTCTATTTTATGTTCACCTACTCCCTGGCTGGGAGTAGATAAACATAAAGTGTGGGCCAGACGTGGGCCAGAAGGGGAAGGGGAACTAATGAGGCTTCAAAACTGTCAACTGTCAAACATCAAAAGTGGAATCAGATTATGACACACACTGCCACCACCCATACATCACCCCTCTCCCCATCTGGGACCTCCCAAACACACACAGAAACACCAAGTCCTTTTCCTCCTCACCAGCAGGATAAAGTGTTCAGGAAGAAGTCTGTCTTCAGAGCTCAGTCCTCACCCAGTCCTTATTCCCGGTGTCTGGCTAACTATGGACTGGCTGGTCTGGGCCCCAAACTGGCAGGATACTACCTCCCTCCCTTCTCACACGCCTGCCCCTTCCTGCCTTCCTTCACTCCCCATCACCGAAAAACAGACAGAGATACACACACATCTTTCTACAACAGCTTGTACATCAATAGCTGAGGGCTTTTTTATTTGGTCTCTACACAGGTGACCATTTCTCCAGTGCTTTTTCTGGAGAGACAACAGAAACAGCAAGGTCTCAGTCACCTGATAGACCCAGGGCAGCACTTTATGAACTGCTGGAAGAGCCCTCTGGGACGTTTTCATCCTCCTCTGGCTCTTTAGTCATTGCTGTACTCCGCCGGTAGTAGAACACTAGTATCTGTGACTTCTTCTGTGTAGGACCTCTTCCCGAATTCTGACGACGGACTGATTTTGTTAACTCGACCACCTTCCGAATCTGGTCGGAAAACAAAGTGATACAGAAAGATATTGATTTGGGGAAAGAGGATGGGAAGGAGAACTTTGAGAGAATGGGTGTGGATTGAGAAGGGGTTTGTGCCAGGGAAGGGCTGGGTAAGTCTTGGGTGGGGGATGAAGAGGAGGCACGTGAGTCGGGTAATCTGACCTTCTCCATATTATAGCCCTGGAGTGGAGAATTCGTCCTCTCCCTTCTGCGTTGGACCCCTGGTGTTTGTTGCTCTGACCTCTCGGTGTTTGTCCCTGCATCGCAGTTAGGCTCCTGTGGGATTGTAGTTTCCTCTGCCATGTCAGTAGCAACAGTGTGCCCTACTCCAAGGCTCCTGGCCTCCCTATATATACCCTGCCAGGACGATGAAGAGCCACACCCATCAGCTTTGATTGGTCAGCCAATGGTAGCGCTGGGGTGGCTGTGACATCACAAAGCACCACCCTTGAAGATACGTGGGGGGAGGGGAGGGGTGCAGAGGAGTCTAGGTGCTCTGGTTAGAGAAAGGGAGTGCTTCCTCAACACCCAGTAAAGAGCCTTCCCAAATTGACCTTCCACTCTTTTTTTTTTTTAAATTTTATTTTATTTTATTTTTTTGCTTTATAACAAATTTAATCAGTTATACATATAATATGTTTCCATATCCCCTCCCTTTTGCGTCTCCCTCCCACCCTCCCTATCCCACCCCTCCAGGCAGTCACAAAGTATCGAGCTGATCTCCCTGTGCTATGCGGCTGCTTCCCACTAGCTATCCACCTCACGTTTGGTAGTGTATATATGTCCATGCCGCTCTTTCACTTTGTCACAGCTTACCCTTCCCCCTCCCCATATCCTCAAGTCCATTCGACCTTCCACTCTTCCTTATCTTCTCTGGTTCAATTCTTGTGGTGCACATGTTAGGGAGAAGGTGTTCCCTCCAAACCATTCCACATGGCCACCCCCATTCAGTGTTTAATTCTGTTGTCTCTCAGATCTCATCACCTAGTATTGTGTGGTTTTTTAAAACTTTTTATTTTAGAACAGTTTTAGATTTACAGAGTAATTGTGAAGATCATATTCATACACTCCACAACAAATTTCCCTTCTTAACATTGTACATTAGTATGGTACAATTGTTCAACTTAGTGAACCAACACTGAAACAGTATTATTAACTAAAGTCTGTTCTTCATCAGATTTCCTTTTTTTTTTTTAATGTTGAGCCTTCTTTTAATTAATTTATTTTTATTTTTGGCTGTGTTGGGTCTTCGTTTCTGTGCGTGGGCTTTCTCTAGTTGTGGCAAGCAGGGGCCACTCTTCATCGTGGTGCGCGGGCCTCTCACTGTTGCAGCCTCTCTTGTTGCGGAGCACAGGCTCCAGACGCGCAGGCTCAGTGGCTGTGGCTCACGGGCCTAGCTGCTCCCCGGCATGTGGGATCTTCCCAGATCAGGGCTCGAACCCGTGTCCCCTGCATTAGCAGGCAGATTCTCAACCACTGTGCCACCGTGGAAGCCCCAGATTGCCTTATTTTTTACCTAATGTTCTTTTTCTGTCCCAGGATCCCAACCAAGATTCTACATTAAATTTAGTCATTCCATGTTATAACTTCTTAGGCTCCTCTTGGCTGTGACAGTTTTTTAGACTTCTTGTTTTTGAAGACTTTGACAGTTTGGGGTTTTGTGTTTTGTTTTTCACATTAGATCTGCAGATGTTATTGCTCTTATAGGTCAAAGATTTATAAGTTTCTTCTTCCAGAGAACCTCAAATCAAGTCAGTACCATCAGTGTTATGGACTTCCCCATGGCAATGGTTGGCTTTGTCACAGAGGTGACACAGATGTTTTTCTCTAGAGGTCTGAGGATCAGGATCACTTTTATTTATGACAGAGGCACAGGGGCAGCAGCAGAAGCATTTTGTAAGGTACTAGTGAGTCATTTACTTTTAGAAGTATGACCTCAGCATCCCACATAGTTAACTGCTCTTCCTCCACACAAGTGACCATCCAATGGACCTGTATATTGAACAGACTGTCAGTCTTTCTCCTGAGCTCTATATAGAAAGGGGGCCAACATGTGGTTGAGACACAACCAGTGTTCACAAGGTAAGAGTCATTTCTTTGAGGTTAGTGTCAGTCATACCTTATTTTGGAATTGAAACACGTGATTCAATCTGAGAATCACAAACAGGTCCAGGTTGAGACACAGGATTCAGGACTGCTTTAAGGAAGGTCCCAATCCAATAATCCTTTCACTATATGCCAAGTGGCTAAACTGACTTATGTTGGTCAAAGCTTTAGCAGACACTCAGTAGGACTAACAAATGAAGCACAAAGAAGCAAGTTCAAAGCACAGGCTAGCCAGCAGGCAGTAGCCCAAGTGCATGTTCACCAGCATACAGCAGAGCCAGTTAGAAAGCCAAAGCAAGAGAAGAAAGACCCCTGGTGGTAAGGGATAGCACCTTGATGTCCTGCTCACAGGACCAATTGTAATCACACCACAGAGACAGGATGGATCCTTCAACCCAAATTCGGTTTGGATGTCGAGACTGATAACACATACACCTAGAGAGTATGAAAAACTTTATTACATAAGGAGGCTTTCTGGGGAGAGCAGGGCAGGCTCTCAAGCAGGTTCAAGAATGGCTTAAGAGAGCAGAAGAAGGAGATTGGCTTGGCTTTTATGGTGGTGAGGGGATGACGCTGGAGTGTTCCCACACACAGGTCAGGTTTTGCACAGTCTGAACTTCCTCCTGGCCCACAGAAGAGAGAGTACCTGAGCTTTCTTATCAGATATAGGTAAGCAGGGGAAGAGGCAGTGGTAGGGCTCTTCTATAGAATAATGTTGTGTAAATGCAAGGTGTTTAGCACAGTTTAGAATTCTCATAACCATTATAACCACACTTATATTGTTTTCAGTTAAACTACGTTTCACTAGATTAGTATTTCCCAAATTATGGTCCTTTAAATATTATTTAAGGTGGCTTAGAATTATCTTGGTTCATCACAGAGAAACTGTGTAGAAAGAGAAAAGACTGCTAGCATCAGGAGGTCTGACACACTGGTCACAAAAGAGCAGACTTCATTGTACTATCTGCTGAATTATGAGGGGTTTCTAACATGTTTCCCATCCTGGGTGACTACTGTAGCATCCAAAGACTGTAATAATAATTACAGAAACTAACATTTACTGACTACTAACTCTATGTAGGAATTATGCTAAATATCCATATACATAGTTAATCCTCGTCACAACCCTATTGAGATAAGTGGCAAAATAGCGGTTTCTGTCATTTCTGCCAGGACATCTCCATTCCAATTGCAGAAGCAGAAAAGAGCATACAGGAGGGCACATGGAAATATTTATGGGCCAGGCTCAAAAGGGGTATGCATTACTCCTGCTTACATTTCATTGGGAAAAACTCACATAGCCACATCTAACTACAAGAGAAAATGAGAAATGTAGGCTACCTAGTAGAAGAGGAGAACTTAAATGTTGGAGATAAGCTAGCAATCTCTGTCTCCACCATCTTGTTCATCACTCTCCCCAGTATTTGCAGTAGAGCCTGGCACATAGTAGGTGGCCATGAATATTTCTGTTGAATGAATGGGTTTGAACTTTTTTGGTCAGTTATGGGGATCAAAAACGTATAGAGGGCTTCCCTGGTGGCGCAGTGGTTGGGAGTCTGCCTGCTAGTGCAGGGGACGCGGGTTCGGGCCCTGGTCTGGGGGGATCCCACGTGCCGCGGAGTGGCTACGCCCGTGAGCCACAACTACTGAGCCTGCGCATCTGGAGCCTGTGCTCTGCAACAAGAGAGGCCCGCACACCGCGATGAAGAGTGGCCCCCGCTTGCCACAACTAGAGAAAGCCCTCGCACAGAAATGAAGACCCAACACAGCAAAAATAAATAAATTAATTAAACTCCTACCCCCAACATTAAAAAAAAAAAAAACCAACATCACTGCAGGTAAAACTCTGAACTTTAAAAAAAAAAAAACATACAGAACTTGGTTAAGCAATGGCTTCCTAGATATGACACAAAAAGCACAAGCAACAAAGAAGGAGTAAATTGGACTGTATCAAAATTTTAAAATGTTTTCTTCTGCAAAAAAATACCATGAAGAAAGCGAAAAGGCACACCAAAGAAAGATCCGTGCAAATCATATATTTAATAAAAGTGTAGTATCCAGAATACAGAAAGAACTCTTACAACTCAACAACAAAAATACAAACAACCCAACTGAAAATCAGGTAAAGGACTTAAATAAACATTGTGCTAATGAAGATATACAAATAGCCAACAAACATATGAAAATATGCTCAATACCATTAGTCGTTAGGGAAATGCAAATCAAAACCACGATGAGATACCACTTCATACCCACTAGGAAGGCTATAACTTTTTAAAAAATAAAATAAAAAGTATTGACAAGGATGTAGAGAAATTGAAACACTCATACACTTCTGGTGGGAACATAAAATGATACAGCCTCTGTGGAAAACATTTTGGCAGTTACTCAACAAGTTAAACACAGACTTGCCACATTACCCAGTAATTCTACTCCTAGGTATATAATGAAAAGATTTGAAAAGGAGGGAACAACAACAACAACAAAAAAAAAAACAGGTGAATTGAGCAACACAAAAGCAAAGGGCAGATTATGTTTCAAGAAATAAAAAATGGTCAACTTTATTAAATACCTTTTACAGGTAATATAGGGACAGACATATGACTATTGAACTTGTTAGTATAGAGGTCATTGGTAAATTTGATAAAAAGGAAATTGAAAGAGTGGAAAATATTTTAATATAAACCTGGATGTGTATTAAGGAGAAAATGTGAGATCAGAAAGTGAGGGGAGGATAGACAATTTCTTTTGAGAGTTTTGGTGTTAAGGGGAGGAGAAATATGGGACTATAGCTGGAGGGGGGTTTGGTATTAAGAGAGTGTATTTTTAAGAGGGTAGATTCTAGAATGCATCTAGCCAATATAAATGACTGAATGAAACTGATGATATAAAACACCAAAGGGACAATTGCAGAAGAAAAAATATTGAGAAAGCAAGAGGGGTATTCAGAGCACTAGTAGATGGGATCCATAGCAAATGTGGAAATGCTGGCTTTCCATGAGAACGAGTAATATTTATAGATTTTGCAGTGGAGAAGGAAACGATTATGGTATGATTACAAATGCAGGTAAGATGGTAGATTTGGTGGGGAAGATATAAAAGAATTTTCTCTTGACTCTTAATTTTCTCAGTGAAGGATGAGATAAGGGCATAAAATAACAAGGGTGAGGGTAGGGTTTTGAGAAATTGAGGGGAAGATAAAGTATTGGATATTCATTTTGTATAATGGAAATGGGTGTATAATATGGAAGGATTGATAATTTAAGATATGTGGTCAAGAATTTAAGGTGAGATCAGTTAGCTTTGTCTTGTAAATTTCTACAGCAACATCCATCACTTGTATATAGGAACAAAGTAGGTAGACAGCTAAATTTAACAAAGGTTGTGGTTTTGCCAGGGAAGTACTAGGGTGGGAAAGTGAGTAGGGAGATGAAGGTTTATGAAAGTAAGTGATACTAATGATAAATTGGTAAGCAATGAGGAAATGTGAAAAGAGAAATGTGGCTGATGCTGAAAAGTAGTAGAATTCACAGACTGGAGTTCAAAATTGAAGAATTTTTAGAGTTGGGTGTGTGTAGGTGTGTATATCTGCATGAGAGAGAGGTATTTTGCTAGGAAGAATAATCAGTTGTAGCCCAAGAGATGTATGTTTTAAAATCAGGATTTCAGAGTTGCTGTAATTTTTGAGAATGTCAATGTCTAGTGCATGAGCATTAGAGTGAGTGGCTTAAGTATGATGGAAGAAAAATACCATTGGAATTGAGGGCATGAAAGATTTGCAAAGCCAAAAATGCTGGATGAATATCCACATAGATGACAGATGTTGAAGTTGCCAAGATGGTGGCAGTACTAAAAGTGGAGAAGAAGATCAAGAAAGTGTCTAATGAATGAAGGTAAAGAAATAGATGGCGTAGCACATGATATTACCTAATAGCAAGAACTACAAATGAGCTCTGAATTTTGAAAGAGAAAGGAGCAGAAATGGTTTGAAAGTGACAATGAGTCGACTCCTTGGGGTATGTGAGGAAAACTAACGTTTGCTCAAGAGGACTGCAGGGGAAGTGATTTCCTCAAGGCACAGCCATATTCCAGTCATAAAACAGAGATTAAGGGAACACTGAGAGAACAACTTGAAGCTACTGGGGAGTTTCTTAATGATAGACTATGAGTTACAGAGGGTAGGAAAGAAGGGCTCATGAAGTTGGGGAGAGAGTTGGGTCCAATTCTGTCAAGTGCAGAGCAATACGTGAATAAGGGTCTAGTTAATGATGGATAATCTGCAGGGTGGTGACTTAAGTAAAAGTGATAAGACACGATGGACCTTGTGACTGCACGGCAGATTGGGAGGTGAGTAAAGCCCTCCAGACTGGAGATTGCTTAATCTAGGCTGACCTAGAACTAAGAAGAATCCAGAAACACCATTGAAACCCGTTTCCTCTAAATATCATGTATCCTGTATGATGATCCAGCATTTCAAAGATAGACTAGTAAGGACATCTAAAAGGGTAGATCTGAAAGGAAAGGAATGTGTTTGCTCAAGAGTGTGAGTGTGTATGAAAAATATCAACAGCAAATTCTAATGTCAGAGGGTTGCTACTATAGCCTTTATGGAACCATGCACTATTCTTGGACAACCCAAGATGCCTGCACAGATGTGGCCCAGATGCAAGCACCAACACTTACTGGGCACCTGCAAAGCCAAAGCTGGGGAAGATGGAAGGCCAAGCGGAAGTGGTATTATCCCAATACAGGAATGTATTTACTTAGGCTTCCTAAATGGCAGGTGGACAAAAAATGGAAGAAAGGAAATTAAGCTTCTTTTTGCCTAACATCTCTCCTCAGGAAGAAGTACTTGGAGTTGTATTTCCTACATAAATTCAACTGCTAAAACTCCAGGGAGCTCATCAGTGGGCAGATGTTCCCACCTAAGTATGGTTACCAGCAAACATTTAATCAAAATCATGGCTGCATCTGGCTCACATTAAAAGGGTTCTCTTTGTCATTGTCTTTTAAAAGAACAATTCCCCATGCTTATAAATCCAGACTTAGAACATCAATTCAACCAACCTCAGGAGCCTTGTGGCTACACCTTCCTGCTGGGAATCAGCATGGTCCCCAGAGAATCAGTTTGAGGAGTATTGCCAAAGTGTTTTCATTTTCAGTGTTTATCCACTGGGATGTCTAGGAGTGAAGAATAGACAGGGCAATACATCCTAAGATTCAATTTCTTTCATCAAATACAAACAGTGTATATGAGCATCAAGGCAAGAGGATGGAGAACTTTAACTGAAATTCCAATAGAGATCTAAGCACAAATCCTGGAACCATCCCATGCTAGCCTAGTGAGTTAGGATAGGTACTTAACCACTCTGAGCCTGTTTTCTGATCTCTGAAAAAAAATAGAAGGATAATATCTCATACAGCTGTTGCAAAGATCAACTCAAATAATTCATGTACAGAATATAGCACAACAACCTACAGAATGGGAGAAAATATTTGTAAGTCACGTATCTGATAAGGGATTTTTATTCAGAATATATAAAGAACTCTTACATGCCAGTGATAAGAAGGTAAATAACCCAACTTTTAAAATGGGCAGAAGATCTAAATAGACATTTCTCCAAGGAAGATACACAAATGGCCAGCAAGCACATTAGAGATGCTTGACATCATTCTTCATCAGGAAAACACTAATCAAAACCACAGAAAGATACCATTTCATACCCATTCGGATGGCTAGAATCAAAAAGTACAGATAATCATAACTGTTGGTGGGGATTTAGAGAAATCAGAACCATCATACACTGTTAGTGAGAATGTAAAATAGTATAGCTGCTTTGGAAAAGTTTGCTAGTTTCTCAAAGGGTGAAACAGTGTTACTGTATGACCCATTTGTAGGTATATTCCCAAGATAAATGCAAATATATGTCCATACAAAAACTTGTACATAAATATTCATAGCAGCAATATTCATAATACCCAAAGATGGAAACAACCCAAATGCCCATCAACTGATGAATGGATAAACAAAATGTGGAAAATCCACACAACAGAATATTATTCAGACATCAAAAGGAATGAAGAACTAATATATGCTACAACATGGCTGAACCTTAAAAACATTATGCTAAGTGAAAGAAGTCAGTCACAAAAGACCACATATTATGTGATTCTATTCATATGAAATGCTCAGAACAGGCAAATCTATAGGTACAAAATAGATCAATAATTGCTTAAGGCTGAGGCAGAAGTTGTTGGGAGCATAGGGGATTAATAGCTACAAGATACAAGGGTTTCTTTTTAAGGTGTTGAAAACGTTCTAAAATAGACTGGAGGGAACTTCAAGACGTCGGAAGAGTAAGACTTGGAGATCACCTTCCTCCCCACAGATACATCAGAAATACATCTACACGTGGAACTGCTCCTATAGAACACCCACTGAACACTGGCAGAAGACCTCAGACCTCCCAAAAGGCAAGAAACTCCCCACGTAGCTGGGTAGGGCAAAAGAAAAAAGAAGAAGCAGAGACAAAAGAATAGGAACGGGACCTGCACCAGTGGGAGGGAGCCGTGAAGGAGGAAAGGTGTCCACACACTAGAAGCCCCTTCACTGGCGGAGACTGCAGGCGGCGGAGGGGGGCGGCTTCGGAGCCACGGAGGAGAGCGCAGCAACAGGGATACGGAGGGCAAAGCAGAGAGATTCCCGCACAGAGGATCGGTGCCGACCGGCACTCATCAGCCCGAGAGGCTTGTCTGCTCGCCCGCCGGGACAGGCGGGGGCTGGGAGCTGAGGCTCGGGCTTCGGTCTGAGCGCAGGGAGAGGACTGGCAGTGTGAACACAGCCTGAAGTGGTTAGTACGCCACGTCTAGCCAGGAGGGAGTGCAGGAAAAGTCTGGAGCTGCCAAAAAGGCAAGAGAATTTTTCTTACCTGTTTGTTTCCTGGTGCGCGAGGAGAGGGGATACAGAGCGCCGCTTAAAGGAGCTCCAGAGATGGGCGCGAGCCGCGGCTAACAGCACGGACCACAGAGACGGGCATGAGACACTACGGCTGCTGCTGCGCCACCAAGAAGCCTGTGCGCGAGCACAGGTCACTATCCACACCTCCCCTGCCGGGAGCCTGTGCAGCCCGCCACTGCCAGTGTCCCGTGATCCAGGGACACCTTCCCCGGGAGAACGCACGGCGCGCCTCAGGCTGCTGCGACGTCATGCCGTCCTCTTCCGCCACAGGCTCGCCCCTCACTCCGTGCCCCTCCCTCCCCCCGCCCTGAGTGAGCCAGAGCCCCCGATTCAGCGGCTCCTTTAACCCCGTCCTGTCTGAGCGAAGAACACACGCCCTCTAGTGACCTACAAGCAGAGGCGGGGCCAAATCCAAAACTGAACCCCGGGAGCTCTGCGAACAAAGAAGAGAAAGGGAAATCTCTCCCAGCAGCCTCAGGAGCAGCGGATTAAAGCTCCACAATCAGCTTGATGTACCCTGCATCTGTGGAATACCTAAATATCCAACAAATCATCCCAAATTCAGGAGGTGGACGTCGGGAGCAACGATATATATTTGTTTCCCTTTCTCTCTTTTTGTGAGTGTGTATGTGTATGCTTCTGTGTGTAATTTTGTCTGTATAGCTTTGCTATCACCATTTGTCCAAGGGTTCTGTCAGTCCATTTTTTGTTTTGTTTTTTTCAGGATAGTTTTTAGTGCTTGTTATCATTGGTGGATTTGTTTTTTGGTTTGGTTGCTCTGTTCTTTCTTTCTTTTTTTTAATTACTTTAAAAAAAATTAATAATTATTTTCTATTTTTCATTTTAATAACGTTTTTATTTTATTCTATTTTATGTTCTTCTTTCTTTTATATTCTCCCTTTTACTCTGAGCCATGTGGACCACAGGCTCTTGGTGCTCCAGCCAGGCGTCAGGGCTGTGCCTCTGAGGTGGGAGAGCCAAGTTCAGGACACTGGTCCACAACAGACCTCCCAGATCCACATAATACTGAACAGCAAAAACCTCCCAGAGATCTCCATCTCAACGCCAAAACTCAGCTCCAATCAATGACCAGCAAGCTACAGTGCTGGACAGCCTATGCCAAACAACTAGCAAGACAGGAACACAACGCAACTGATTAGCAGAGAGGCTGCCTAAAATCATAATAAGACCACAAACACCCCAATACACACCTCCAGAAGTGGACCTGCCCACCAGAAAGACAAGATCCAGCCTCATCCACCAGAACACAGGCACTAGTCCCCTCCACCAGGAAGCCTACACAACCCACTAAACCAACCTTAGCCACTGGGACAGACACCAAAAAACAACGGGAATGACGAACCTGAAACCTGAAAAAAGGGGACCCTAAACACAGTAAGTTTAGCAAAATGAGAAGACACAGACACACACACAGCAGATGAAGGAGCAAAGCAAAAACCCACCAGACCTAACAAATGAAGAGGAAATAGGCAGTCTACCTGAAAAAGAATTCAGAATAATGATAGTAAAGATGATCCAAAATCTTGGAAATAGAATGGAGAAAATACAAGAAACGTTTAACAAGGACCTAGAAGAACTAAAGAGCAAACAAACAATCATGAACAACACAATAAATGAAATTTAAAAGTCTCTAGAAGGGATCAATAGAATAACTGAGAATAACTGAGGCAGAAGAACGGATAAGTGACCTGGAAGATAAAATAGTGGGAATAATTACTGGAGAGCAGAATAAAGAAAAAAGAATGAAAAGAATTGAGGACAGTCTCAGAGACCTCTGGGACACGATTAAACGTACCAACATTCAAATTATAGGGGTTCCCAAAGAAAAAGAGAAAAAGAAAGGGACTGAGAAAATATTTGAAGAGATTATAGTTGAAAACTTCCCTAATATGGGAAAGGGAATAGTTAATCAAGTCCAGGAAGCACAGAGAGTCCCATACAGGATAAATCCAAGGAGAAACACGCCAAGACACTTATTAGTCAAACTATCAAAAAGTAAATACAAAGAAAAAATATTAAAAGCAGCAAGGGAAAAACAACAAATAACATAGAAGGGAATCCCCATAAGGTTAACAGCTGATCTTTGAGCAGAAATTCTGCAAACCAGAAGGGAGTGGCAGGACATATTTAACGTGATGAAAGGGAAAAACCTACAACCAAGATTACTCTACCCAGCAAGGATCTCATTCAGATTTGACAGAGAAATTAAAACCTTTACAGACAAGCAAAAGCTAAGAGAATTCAGCAGAACCAAACCAGCTTTACAGCAAATGCTAAACCAACTTCTCCAGGAAGGAAACACAAGAGAAGGAAAAGACTTACAATAACAAATGCAAAACAATTAAGAAAATGGTAATAGGAGCATACATATCGATAATTACCTTAAATGTAAATGGATTAAATGCTCCCACCAAAAGACACAGACTGGCTGAATGGATACAAAAACAAGACCCGTATATATGCTGTCAACAAGAGACCCACTTCAGACCTAGGGAAACATACAGACTGAAAGTGAGGGGATGGAAAAAGATATTCCATGCAAATGAAAATCAAAAGAAAGCTGAAGGAGCAATTCTCATATCAGACAAAATAGACTTTAAAATAATGACTTACAAGGGACAAAGCAGGACACTACATAATGATCAAGGGATCGATCCAAGAAGAAGATATAACACTTGTAAATATTTATGCACCCAACATAGGAGCACCTCAATACATAAGACAAATACTAACAGCCATAAAAGGGGAAATCGACAGTAACACAATCATAGTAGGGGATTTTAACACCCCACTTTCACCAATGGACAGATCATCCAAAGTGAAAATAAATAAGGAAACACAAGCTTTAAATAACACATTAAACAAGATGGACTTTACTGATATTTATGGGACATTCCATCCAAAAACAATAGAATACACATTCTTCTCAAGTGCTTATGGAACATTCTCCAGGATAGATCATATCTTGGGTCACAAATCAAGCCTTGGTAATTTTAAGAAAATTAAAATCATATCAAGTATCTTTTCCGACCACAACGCTATGAGACTTGATATGAATTGCAGCAAAAATCTGTACAAAATACAGACACATGGAGGCGAAACAATACACTACTTAATAACCAAGAGATCACAGAAGACATTCAAAGAGGAAATCAAAAAATACCTAGCAACAAATGACAATGAAAACAGGATGACCCAAAACCTGTGGAATGCAGCAAAAGCAGTTCTGAGAGGGAAGTTTATAGCAATACGATCCTACCTTAAGAAATAACAAACATCTCAAATAAACAACCTAACCTTACACCTACAGCAATTAGAGAAAGAAGAACAAAAGAACCCCCAAACACAGCAGAAGGAAAGAAATCATAAAGATCAGATCAGAAATAAATGAAAAAGAAATGAAGGAAATGATAGCAAAGATCAATAAAAATAAACGCTGCTTCTTTGAGAAGATAAACAAAATTGATAAACCATTAGCCAAACTCATCAAGAAGGAAAACGGAGAAGACTCCAATCAATAGAATTAGAAATGAAAAAGGAGAAGTAACAACTGACACTGCAGAAATACAAAGGATCATGAGAGAATACTACAAGCACCTCTATTCCAATAAAATGGACAACCTGGAAGAAATGGACAAATTCTTAGAAAAGCACAACCTTCTGAGACTGAACCAGGAAGAAATAGAAAATAAGAACAGACCAATCACAAGCACTGAAATTGAAACTGTGATTAAAAATATTCGAACAAACAAAAGCCCAGGACCACATGGCTTCACAGGCGAATTCTATCAAACATTTAGAGAAGAGCTAACACCTATCCTTCTCAAACTCTTCCAAAATATAGCAGAGGGAGGAACACTCCCCAAATCATTCTATGAGGCCGCCATCACCCTGACACCAAAACCAGACAACAACTGTGAATACCCAATTGCAGCCCAAATACCCAACCACGGCCCAAAAAGGGAAAGGCCACTGAGTGCTCAAACCCCTCTGGGATGAAGGTCAGCGTCACCCCACCAAGCAAGAAACTTAAATTAGCCAAGGTGCTAGTTTATTATGAGGAAAGTATTAAAATGGTGGTCATATAGGTAGATGATTAATATAAATTATGGCTCTGTCCTGGGCCAGATAGAATAGCAGGAACTGTATCTTGGTGTAATAACACTTATTAGACCTTTTCCAAAATGTACAAATGGCCACTATCTTGCAGGACTGCTCCCTCATGCAGGAAAGAAATGAGGACATGTTCTCACGAAAATGGAGGTTCCAAATGATAGTATCAAGGGGTGGATTATACCATCCTGAATTTATGCCCCTCTTCAGTTTACACAAGAGGAGTGCTTGGCACGCCAGGTCCTGGGCCACTTGCTCAAAGGTGATCGCTGGCTGTCACCACTATCACCTTGTCTCCTAATATCACCAACTGTCATAGCCTTCCTTGGGTGGAGATCTAGGCTCCAGTAGAGCCCCTTCATGCCTGTTTCAACGGAAACGAGAGCAGCTTCAGCACAAGGTCTGATCCTATCAATCACACTCATAGAAACTCTGGTTTTTTCCACCTCTTCCAGCCTCAAATGAAGTGGTATTCCATGGGCTGTAGGTTCTGACGTTCCAATGATTCCTTGAAAGGGGGACGGGAGTGACACAATCTGGAAGTTCAAGGGAGTTAATCAGCTGAACCAAGGTGTAGTGGTTCCATAGTGCTTATCCAGACACATCCAATGTGAACAAGCAACCAGCTGTGTTTTCTCATGAAACTGTAGGAATATCTGTAATGTGCTACTTCGTATTGCTTTCTCTCCCTCCTTGCCTCATTTCATTTCTCTGCTCTTAACTTCTCTAGAATTGCAGCCCTACCCTCAAGAAGCCCTTAGCACAAAAGCTTTGCTTCAATTTCTGTTTTCTAGTGAACTCAGGCTAAGACACACTCCTATATTTCTTTGTCATCAGCACCATACCTCCAGTTTCACAGGTCACAAACCTTAAGGGTGTTCCTGGACACTTCCCTCCTGTTCAATCCCCATAACCACTCCCGATCACCTACCAGCAAGGTCTAAACACTGAAACCCGGTGAACAATGACCTACATGCTGCAGTTTCTTCCATCTCTATCACCACTTCTCTTGTGCTTTTCCTCCTTTTGAGGTTCCTCCCAGCTACCATGATCTACTTGCAGGATGTTGTATGCCTGCTTCTATACATCTTCTCATGAGCCTCCTAAGTTCACTACTCTCTGTTCACAGCATCTCCTAAAAAACTACTCATCACTCAAGATGAAGTCCATAGGTCTTACCTTCTATGAAACTGTACCTGACACTGTTGCTAGAGAGAGAGAATTAAAAAAACACACACACAACTAAAACTTACATAGTCCTTACTCTACTTTCCTGGGTGCTTTGCATGTGATATGCTCGCTTAGTCCTTACAACAATCCCATAAATTACATACCGTGATTATCCCCCCATCACAGATAAGGAAACTGAGACACAGAGAACTTAGGTCACATAGGTGGTCCAGTATTTAAGTGAGTATCTATGTTCTTAAAAATCGCACTCTCGGGGTTCCCTGGTGGTGCAGTGGTTGGGAGTCCGCCTGCCGATGCAGGGGACATGGGTTTGTGCCCCGGTCTGGGAAGATCCCACATGCTGCGGAGCAGCTGGGCCCATGAGCCATGGCCGCTGAGCCTGCGCGTCCGGATCCTGTGCTCCGCAGCGGGAGAGGCCACAACAGTGAGAGGCCCGTGTACCGGAAAAAAAAAAAAAAAATCGCACTCTCCTGCCATGCCATCAGACAGGTCTGCCTGGCCAGGCATGCTGTATTCTCTGTGTCCTATCACAGCATGATGCTTGATTACCTTCTTTGTTCATACGAGTGCCTCCCAAGTAGACTGTTTGTTGCTAGAGTTTGAGATGTTGAAATCATTGCTGTGTGCCTAGCAGAGAGCACAGAGTAGGTACCTGGTAAATATTTGCTGAATTAATTAATTAATCTGCTACAATTTTTAAGAATGGCGGGTTGTGGTTAAACATTTAATAAGTGGAATAGGCAAGGCTTGAACTCAAATGTTTTTATACAAACCCAGTGCTTTTCCTGAGTCTTACCTTTGGCTCATCTGCTTCTGTGCTACATCAGGTGAAA
The DNA here is from genome assembly GCF_964341445.2 of Mesoplodon mirus. Taxonomy (NCBI): domain Eukaryota; kingdom Metazoa; phylum Chordata; class Mammalia; order Artiodactyla; family Ziphiidae; genus Mesoplodon; species Mesoplodon mirus. The sequence goes on from NC_138981.1 coordinate 113,064,004, forward strand.
CATCAGGAACAATTTTGAATTTTCTCCTTCTTATGTCCCAGGGGCTAGGTAAAACAGCTACATCTGTTGAATTCTTTAGAGAGATGACCAAGCTCGGGCAGAATTTTATAGACCCGAAGTTGTACTTTATCTCAGTAGATTCATTCTAACAGAAAATAAGATTAAACAAGCTATCTAATTTAAAGAAAAGTTACAGTCTGCTCTGGCAGTATAGCTGATTCACTTTGTCATACAGCAGACACTAACACACCATTGTAAAGCAATTATACTCCAATAAAGATGTTAAAAGATAAATACAAAATAAAATAAAAAACAATCTGCTCTGGCCAATGAATTGGATCTCCAGTATGTTAAAGAGAGTAGTACCAAGCATTGCCAAAGTCCTTACCTTTGATGTTAAAGGATCCTTCACCTCCCTCAGGAAACATGTATCATAATCTTTGGAAATTGCCCTTGGTAATCCTCTTAATAGGATTTACTAACATTTGAATCTATTAATATATGTCCTTTAGTCGAATCTTTGAAGCTCACTGAAAGTGTTATTACTGTATTTTGCCACTCAGACAATTTAATAGAATGGTCCAAAATTAAAATCGTTGTCACATCTTGGAAATAATTACAATCCTTTGTATAAGCAAATGATCATGCAAACAATGACTGAACTTCTAATATATACTAAACATTGTGCCTAGCACAGGTGGAAACAAAAGAAGCTCCATGAGTGTGTGGATGCTGTTTTAACTCACCATTGTCTGTAAATAATTAATCACAGTGCTTGGCAAGTAGCAGGTACTCTACTCAAAAATATTGACATAATATGTAAATAAAATAGGACAAATGCATGGCCCCTGCTCTTGAAAATATTGCAATATATAATAGTTGAACCTCAAGAATCTATCTATCTTGAGCTCATGGACAAGCTCACATTCCACAACTGTACATGAGCATTTGTGGGGCCACTAGGCCAAGCCAGGAGAGCCAATTAGGTATGATATGATATGAAGAGCACTATGACATGTGGCATTGTAGGGAGAGGACAAGACTGTGGAAAAGAAAAATGACCCAGGTGTGCTCAGGGGTCTTACAGTACTCACTGTAGGAGGTTCCATTTCTCTAATTTATCCCTTTGGAAAAGAGAATACAGCTGGGGAATGAGGCTGCTCATTTGTAAAGAGTTCAAATCTCACATATTGTAGCTTGAGTCATTCTGTGAACTCTGTGACCCAGAGGAAGATCTTCGCAGAGAGCCACGACATAGTGGGTGCTTCCAGCTGAGCTCTATATCGGCATCTTGCAGTCATCATTGCACATAACACTCAGGCCCAGAAACAGGACTGAGGAAGACCAATTCATTTTCACAGGTGGGTGAGAGGAGAGAAGCTTAGCGTTGGGTGGGAAGTGGATGGGGGAGGGGGATGGGCAGCAAATGTTCTCTAAAGGAAGGACTGGCCCCCCACCTTGGTGGCTCTGTCCTAGGACTTGGTGGGTACAATGACCCACAAGCAGGGGCCTCAGCAGCCTATTCTCTGCTTACAAAGGCACCTCTGGGCTGGAGCTGGGCTGACAAAGTGACTTATCTTGAGAAGTTTAGGCCATCCCAGAGCTCAGAGAACAGGATTTGGGTAAATCCCTGCCATATCTTTCCAATGCCAATGTTAAGCAGTTGGCGTGGAGGTGAGGAACTGAGCTGCCATATCACAAACGTGTGAAAGCAAAAGGAGAGAGCTGATCTGAAAATGGCAAGATTGAGAAGACAAATGGTCCTGGTCTGGAAACAGAAGGGATATGTTGTACAGGAGCTCGTTCCATCAATCCTGGAATGTTAGATTTGCCCTACCTACTAATACGCCTCAAAAGACAAGGAGCTATTCCACATTTTGTTTATCCATTCACCAGCCATAAAAGGGAATGAAGAACTGATCCAGATTACTACATGGATGAATTTTGAAAACATCATGCTAAGTGTAAAGAAGTCAGACACAAAATGGCACATATTGTATGATTCCATCCATATGCAGTGTCAAGAACAGGCAAATACATAGACACAGAAAGCGGAGTTGTCAGGGGTTGGGGATAGGGGTGGGAAATTGGGAATGAGAGCTTAACGAGCATGGGGTTTCTTTCCGGGGTGATGGAAAGGCCTAGAATTAGACAGTGGTGACTGTTGCAAAGCTCTGTGAATATACTAAAAACCACCGAATTGTGCATTCTGAAAAGGGTGAATTTTATGGTATGTGAATTATATCTCAATTTCGTAAAAAAAAAAAAAAAAGCAGTAAGAAACTGCAGGACACATACAGAAAGGAAATTGCAGACCACCCTGAACTTTGTGCACAGTACGGTGCAGCAGGTCAGCCTTTGGGAACCCTGTGGTCTCTGACTGGTCATTATCAAGCAGCATTGTACCCTGGAGTGTGGACAGCACCTGCTGGGTGGAAGCTTGGCTAGGGTCCCAGGAGCAGCATTTTATGCATGGGCCCTAAAGCTGTGCTCCCAGGGTCAAATATTTACGCCAAAGGGGGTGGCTTTCTATCCGTGGGTGGAGGGAGTTTCTACTTTGTCTCATATGTTCCCAGAGAACACTGGGACTCGAGTAATTTGCTATCAGGCCTGTCTCAACCCAGAGCATAGCAGCAGCAACATCAACACCAGGGCTTTGTAGAAAACTAGGACCAAAAATCACTTAGCAACCACCAGACACAGTTTATGAAACCAGGGACAAACCCCAAAGACAAAAGCCAGGAGCTCTAAATGGGAAATGCCAAAGAGAGAGAGAGAGAGAGAGAGAGAGAGAGAATTTCTGTGGCCTTACTGTGAGAGTCCAAGATGATAAATTAAAATAACTGACATATATGCCAGGTATTGTCATAAGTGTTTGAGAAATACAGATTCATTTCATTTCCATAATAACTCCACGAGGTAGGTACTATTACGGTCCTCATGGTATGTATGAGGACACGTAGGCACAGAGAGGTTAAGTAACTAGGTCAAAGTCACACAGCTACTAAGATGTGGCCCATGTCCTTAGCCCAGCCCACAGTGCTCCTAGTTGCTGTCTGGGTTATGGTGAGGTCAAGAGAGAAGCCGGACCCGTGTCTTCTACCACGTGCGGGAGGGAGGCAGTAGGTCTGAGGAACACAGGGACAGTCAGAGACAGCTACATTCGCAGCATCCATCCCATCTGATTTTATTGGTGAAAACAGTCACTCACACTGTGTGATGACGGAAGGGAGAGAATTCTAAAGAGAGGAGGGTCCCGGGTGGAGCAGGAAGTGGTTTACAGCCTCCATTCACTCAGACATGTGTGTGAGAGGTGAGGGGAAGATATGGTGTGCCGGTTGGTCCCGGGTCCTAATTTCACCCATGGGATGAGGACAAACTTGACCTGTGAAAAGCTGCCCTCAGCCCTGGAAGAGACGTGAGGCATCCAGCCTGGTCTCTGTCGCCATCTAGCGGCCACTGTGGCGAACGACACCCAACGCAGAACCTGCGGCCGTGAAACTAACTGCAAGCTGGGAGAGCAGGGGTTCTGAACTTGGGAGTTCAGAGGAAGGGCGGGGAGGTTCTGTGAACATAAAGCCCCTTGAATCATATGTAAAAGCAATTCTGGGGCATTTCCCGACAGCTGCCACCAGGTCCTCGGAGGGTTTTGTGACGCACACGAGAACCACTGCTGGAGGGTCAGGAAGTGGCACCCCAGAACGGCTGGCTCCGGGCTGGGGGACCCTCCCCCTGCGTCAGAGCCCTGTGGGCAGAGAGGCCGCAGGTGGGGCCGAGCCCTGTGCTCTCTGCTCACAAAGGCACGACGCTGGGGGCCGAACTACACCCATGGGACCTTCTTGGTGACGTTCAAGCCCTCTTGGTATTCAGAGGACAGGGGCAGGCCCTGCCTGACAGGGGTCTCCTACTCCACCCTTTGGGTGCCCTTTTCCTCTGGAAGCCTGGCTGCAGAGGGGGCCACAGCCACCGGAGCGCCTCCCCTCCAGGGCCTCAGATGCCCGGCACACGGTGCATCCTGCTTCAAGGGCTTCCCTCCGGATCAGGCAGGGAAAGGGTCAGGGCACCCACAGCAGGGCTCCTAACACGTGCAGGAGCCACAGACAGCAGAGCACCCTCCAGAGGTCTCAGAGTTCCCATTGCTGGTCTGTGGGTTCCTTCTCCCTCTGACTCAGTGCTGACACCTGGAAGCCCACCTGGGCTCCTGTCCTCTGCTTTCTTCTCTGACGGTCGACTCTCTGCACCTTCCCCTGCTTTAGTTTGCTGCCTTGAGGTGTACTCGCTGATCCGAACTCCATCCCTCACCCTAAAGAAGGAAGGATTCTTCTGATCTGCTGAGGCTTTTCCCTAATTCCAGATCACTTTAACCAATTTTTCTTTCTTGCATCACCTAAACCTGACTTATTCATACTTAAGATAGATGCTTCTATTTGCAGTGTGAACCAAACTCACACGGGGTTATGCAGGAGACCTTAGCCCTTTCCTCAATTTCTTGAGAAAATTGTCCTCAGATAAAACTAACTGCCCCTTATTTGCACAGAAATTGATAGTCATAAGATCTAGGGGTAAGAGAAGAATTGCTGGTTCATCTTTCTCAGAAATACTAGCATGGGCAAGACCAACTCTAAGCCACCCAAAGATCATCTTTGTCTGGATGCTGTTTGTGAGTCTGGGGCAAATTCAGGTAAAGGTGGGTGACTTAGAGTATCAAGATTGAGGTGAAGAACCTTAGGAGCTTGTTTGATGGGCAAGAACCAATGTAATCAGGTAGGTAAGTATGAACCACAATTAATGAGAAAAGGCAAAGACCAAAACTTGAAAAGCTATATGAAACATCAGGCCTGACTTTAGCTCAGGTGAATGAGATGAGGCTGTAAATGGGCAGAACAGAATGTTCAGGTAAGAAGGCAGAAACCGGGCTTCCCAGGTGATGCAGTGGTTGAGAATCTGCCTGCTAATGCAGGGGACACGTGTTCGAGCCCTGGTCTGGGAGGATCCCACATGCCGCGGAGCAACTAGGCCCATGAACCACAACTACTGAGCCTGCGCGTCTGGAGCCTGTGCTACACAAGAGAGGCCGCGATAGCGAGAGGCCCGCGCACCGCGATGAAGAGTGGCCCCCGCTTGCCACAACTAGAGAAAGCCCTCGCACAGAAACGAAGACCCAACACAGCAAAAATAAATAAACAAATTAATAAACTCCTACCCCCAACATCTTCTTTAAAAAAAAAAAAAAGAAGGCAGAAAGCTTACAAAGCAAGCAGGGAGCAAGTGACTGGTCAGAATGAACAAGAGGAAGATTCTAAACCCTGCAAGGGAGTCAGAGGCCTGTTTTCATAGGGTACCTACTATCGAGTGTTGAGAAATGTTGAAGGTAACTTCACTAAAATAAGATTCAGAAAAATATTCCCTATGATTCAATTTGTTTAATGCTTTAAAAACACTTCTCCTATAGTGCTTTTTTTAAATGCCACAATGTCTCACAGGGAACGAAATTATTAAAAAAATCTGTGGAAACTTTAAGGCATTCTTTAGAATGCCTCCACTTTCAGGAAAACTAAAACATGACTTTTCTTCCTTATGAAAATACACTGATTAAAACCCAGCCATGATTTTAAGCTTCAATCAAGGCCTTAGTAGCTATAGACTCAGTGGTTCTCAACCAGAGGTAAGGGCAGAGTGGTACAGGAGGCATTGCAGAAACACTTGTGAAACTTAAAACACACACACTCCCAGTCCACTTGCACCCATCATGCCTGGAACGGTGGGAGGGAGGAAAGGACAAAGGCAGCCACACTTAAAAAAAAAAAAATCCTTCCCAGGTGATTTGACACATATCCAACGAACACATGTCTCCATTGGAGAAATGTTGAATTATGATGAGTAGCTAAAGTTAAATTTAGTCAATGATAATTCTAGCTTGCCAAAAAAAAGAGAAAGAAACATAAAGGCAAGTATGTAACATTTAATTGTATTTATTTAAAGATATAATTGCAAAAGTGCATATGCTATAAAAGATGTATAAGGAAAGTCATTTCTCCATTTATTTGAAGTGAAGAACAAAATGTTATATAAACAGAAATGGGTGGTTACTGGTTTTTACAAAAGGGCAATCATTTACTCTGTGACTTGTTTTTCTCACTCACTTACTATATGATGGACGTCTATCCAAATCAACTATATATATGATTGTTTTTAATCGTTGCAGAATAATTGATAATGGGAATGTACCATACTTTATTCAACTATTCCTTTCCCTTCTAGGTGAAACTTCAGTTTGGTTTCAGTTTTTCGACAGTACAAATAAAGCTGAAATAAACATTTTGTACATATATCTTTGTGCATTAATGCTTTTGTTCCCAAAGGATTGATTCCCCAAAGTGAGTTGCGCTGAGTAAAAGAATTTGTGTATTTTTACTATTACCACACATTATCATAACTATTTCATTAAAAGCTTTTAGCAGTTTACCCACGCACACCCACCAGCAGGGGATTTGTTCCTTCAGTTGTTGTTGCTTCATTTTGCATGTCCCTCACTAGTAATGAAGTTAAGGATTTTTCCATATATTTATTGGACATCTTTATTTTCTCTTCTGGGAATTGCCTGTTCATTATGCATTTTACTATTCATTCATTTGCTTTGCTCTGATCAAGATATATTTAACCTTTGTCTAACATATATGCCATATATTTCAGTTTTTTGTTTCTCATTTGGTTTTGTCTTTAGTGATTTCTTTTTTTTAATTTTTTTGTTATTATTTATCTTTGGCTGTGTCGGGTCTTAGTTGCGGCATGCAGGATCTTTGTTGAGGCATACGGGATCTTTCGTTGAGACACGCAGGCTTCTCTCTAGTTGTGGCACGCAGGCTCCAGAGCGCATGGGCTCTGTAGTTTCTGGCACGCAGGCTCTCTGGTTGAGGTGCGAGCTCCATAGCTGTGGCGCTCTGGCATGTGGGATCTTAGTTCCCTGAGCAGGGACTGAACCCACATCCCCTGCATTGTAAGGCGGATTCTTTACCACTGGACCACCAGAGATGTCCCAGTGATTTCTTTTTTTTAATTAAAAAATTTTATTGGAATATAGTTGATTTACGATGTTGTGTTAGTTTCAGGTGTACAGCAAAGTACACCTGAAGAATCAGTTATACATATACAAGTATTCACTCTTTTTTAGATTCTTTTCCCATATAGGTCATTAGAGTATTGAGTAGAGTCCCCTGTTCTATACAGTAGGTCCTTATTAGTTATCTATTTTATATACAGTAGTGTGTATATGTGACTCCTGTGTTGCCTACCTTATAAAGGTCTTTCCTCTTCAAAGACTATGAAATAGCATCCCCATTTTACTTCTCATATTGCATCATTTTATCTAAGGCATTAATCCAGCTGTACATTACTTCTGCACAGGTATGAGGAAAGGGGCTGGCTTAGTTTTGTTCCATGAATTTCCAATTATCCCAGCATCATTTATAAATAAACCACCCTTTGCTGACAGACCATGAACACCTCTTTTGTCATGTATTAATCATTAATCCATATATACTTGGATCCATATCTGAAATATCTATTTGTCCTTACTAATTTACTTGGTTTTTTTTTTTATTCCACTCTATGTGTCAGCAAGAGCTGGAGCAGTGTATAAAGCACCATACTCTCTTTTAGGGAGTGGTTTATTCTCTGGAAGAATATGACTTACTGTGCTCCCTTTTACTTCAGATCAGATGGTTTGATATTTCTAATTACTGTTTACATCTTAGCTGTTAATAAAAATTTTATTCAAATTCGAGTCTACAAAATAATGCATAATACAGAAGACACAGTATCTGTACTTAGAGTGAACGATACAAAGTGAGTGGTAAAGCAATTTTATCACCTTGTTGTGCTAGCAATGTATTTATGCTATCTCCTGAACACGATTTAAATTCACTGGTCTTAATGGGTAAGCATAACTTTTTTATTGTTATAATTAACATACAATATTAGTTTCAGGTGTACAACATAGTGATTCGATATTTTTATCCATTATAAAATGATCACTGCAATAAGACCAGTTACCATCTGTCACCATACGAAGTTGTTACAATATTACTGGCTATATTCCATATGTGTACATTACATCCCCTGATTTACTTATCTTAGAGCTGAAGTATGTACCTCTTAATCTCATTTACTTGTTTCGTACATCACCCCACACACCTCCCCTCTGGCAACCACCAGTTTATTCTCTGTATCTATGAATCTGTTTCTGGATTTTTTAATTAGTTTGTTCATTTGTTTTTTAGATTCCACATGTAAGTGATGATATACAGTACTCGCATTTATCTGTTTTTATTTTGAGTTGATCGAGCTGTATCTTTTTTTAATTTAATTTTATTTTTTTATACAGCAGATTCTTATTAGTTATCCATTTTATACATATTAGTGTATATATGTCAATCCCAATCTCCCATTTCATCACACCACCACCCCTACCCCACCACTTTCCTCCATTGGTGTCCATACGTTTATTCTCTACATCTGTGTCTCTATTTCTGCCCTGCAAACCAGTTCATCTGTACCACTTTTCAAGGTTCCACATACATGCATTAATATACGATATTTGTTTTTATCTTTTGGACTTTCTTCACTCTGTACGACAGTCTCTAGATCCATCCACATCTCTACAAATGACCCAATTTCGTTCCTTTTTATGGCTAATATTCCATTGTATATATGTACCACATCTTCTTTATCCGTTCCTGTCTATGGACACTTAGGTTGCTTCCATGACCTGGCTATTGCAAATAGTGCTGCAATGAACATTGGGGTACATGTGCCTTTTTGAATTATGGTTTTCTCTGGGTACATTCCCAGTACTGCGATTGCTGGGTCATATGGTAATTCTATTTTTAGATTTTTAAGGAACCTCCATACTGTTCTCCATATTGGCTGTATCAATTTACGTTCCCACCAACAGTGCAAGAGGGTTCCCTTTTCTCCACACCCTCTCCAGCATTTGTTGTTTATAGGTTTTCTGATGATGCCCATTCTAACTGGTGTGAGGTGATACCTCACTGTAGTTTTGATTTGCATTTCTCTAAAAAATAATGATGTTGAGCAGCTTTTCATGTGCTTCTTGGCCATCTGTATGTCTTCTTTAGAGAAATGTGTATTTAGGTCTTCTACCCATTTGTTGATTGGGTTGTTTGTTTTTTGAATATTGAGCTGCATAAGCTGTTTATATATTTTGGGGATTAATCCTTTGTCCGTTGATTCATTTGCAAATATTTTCTCCCATTCTGAGGGTTCTCTTTTCGTCTTGTTTGTAGTTTCCTTTGCTTTGCAAAACTTTTAAGTTTCATTAGGTCCCATTTGTTTATTTTTGTTTTAATTTCCATTACTCTAGGAGGTGGATCAAAAAAGATCTTGCTCTGATTTATGTCAGTGTTCTTCCTATGTTTTCCTCCAATAGTTTTATAGTATACGGTCTTACATTAAGGTCTCTAATCCATTTTGAGTTTATTTTTGTGTATGGTGCTAGAGAGTGTTCTAATTTCATTCTTTTACATGTAGCTGTCTGGATTACCCAGCACCACTTATTAAAGAGACTGTCTTTTCTCCATTGTATACCTTGCCTCCTTTGTCATAGATTAGTTGACCATAGGTGGGTGGGTTTATCTCTGGGCTATCTATCCTGTTCCATTGATCTATATTTCTGTGTTGGTGCCAGTACCATACTGTCTTGATTACTGTAGCTTTGCAGTATAGTCTGAAGTCAAGGAGTCTGATGCCTCCAGATCCGTTTTATTCCTCAAGGCTACTTTGGCTATTTGGGGTCTTCTGGGTCTCCATACAAATTTTAAGATTTTTTGTTCTGGTTCTGTAAAAGATGCCACTGGTAATTTGATAGGGATTGCACTGAATCTGTAGATTGATTTGGGTAGTATAGTCATTTTCACTATATTGATTCTTCCAATCCAAGAACATGGTATATCTCTCCATCTGTTTCTATCATCTTTAATTTCTTTCATCAGTGCCTTATAGTTCTCTGCATACAGGTCTTTTGTCTCCCTAGGTAGGTTTATTCCTATGTATTTTATTCTTTTTGTTGCAATGGTAAATGGGAGTGTTTCCTTAATTTGTCTTTCAGATTTTTCATCATTAGTGTATAGGAATGCAAGAGATTTCTGTGCATTAATTTTGTATCCTGCAGCTTTACCAAATTCATTGATTAGTTCTCATAGTTTTCTGGTGGAATCTTTAGGATTCTCTATGTATAGTATCATGTCACCTGCAGACAGTGACAGTTTTACTTCTTCTTTTCCAGTTTGGATTCCTTTTATTTCATTTTCCTCTCTGATTGCCGTGGCTAGGACTTCCAACACTATGTTGAATAATAGTGGTGAGAGTGGACATCCTTGTCTTGTTCCTGATCTTAAAGGAACTGCTTTCAGTTTTTCACCATTGAGAATGATGTTTGCTGTGGGTTTGTCATATATGGCCTTTATTATGTTGAGGTAGGTTCCCTCTATGCACACTTTCTGGAGAGTTTTTATCATAAATGGGTGGTGAATTTGTCAAAAGCTTTTTCTGCATCTATTGAGACGATCAGATCGTTTTTATTCTTTAATTTGTTAATATGGTGTATCACATTGATTGATTTGCATATATTGAAGAATCCTTGCATCCCTGGGATAAATACCACTTGATTGTGGTGTATGATCCTTTTAACGTGTTGTTGGATTTTGTTTGCTAGTATTTTGTTGAGGATTTTCTCATCTATATTTATCAGTGATATTGGTCGGTAATTTTCTTTTTTGTAGTATCTTTGTCTGGTTTTGGTATCAGGGTGATGGTGGCCTCATAGAATGAGTTTGGGAGTGTTCCTTCCTCTGCAAATTTTTGTAAGTGTTTGAGAAGGATGGGTGTCAGCTCTTCTCTAAACTTTTGATAGAATTCACCTGTGAAGCCATCTGGTCCTGGACTTTTATTTGTTGGAAGATTTTTCATCACAGTTTCAATTTCATTACTTGTGATTGGTCTGTTCATATTCTCTATTTCTTCTTGGTTCAGTCTTGGAAGGTTATACTTTTCTAAGAATTTGTCCATTTCTTCCAGGTTGTCCATTTTATTAGCATAGAGTTGCTTGTAATAGTCTCTTATGATGCTTTGTATTTCTGCATTGTCTGTTGTAACTTCTCCTTTTTCATTTCTAATTTTATTGATTTGAGTCCTCTCTCTCTTTTTCTTGATGAGTCTGGCTAATGGTTTATCAATTTTGTTTATCTCCTCAAAGAACCAGCTTTTAGTTTTATTGATCTCTGCTATTGTTTTCTTTGTTTCTATTTCATTTATTTCTGCTCTGATCTTTATGATTTCTTTCCTTCTACTAACTTTGGGTTTTGTTTGTTCTTCTTTCTCTAGTTCCTTTAGGTGTAAGGTTAGATTGTTTATTTGCGATTTTTCTTGTTTCTTGATGTAGGCTTGTATAGCTATAAAATTCCCTCTTAGAACTGCTTTTGCTGCATCCCATAGGTTTTGGATCATCTTGTTTTCATTGACATTTGTCTCTAGGTATTTTTTGATTTCCTCTTTGATTTCTTCAATGATCTCTTGGTTATTTAGTAACGGATTGTTTAGCCTCCATGTGTTTGTGTTTTTTATGTTTTTTTCCCTGTAATTGATTTCTAATCTCATAGCATTGTGGTCAGAAAAGATGCTTGATATGATTTCAATTTTCTTAAATTTACTGAGGCTTGATTTGTGACCCAAGATGTGATGTATCCTGGAGAATGTTCCCTGTGCACTTGAGAAGAAAGTGTAATCTGCTGTTTTTGGATGGAATGTACTATAAATATCAGTTAAATCTATCTGGTCTATTGTGTCATTTAAAGCTTGTGTTTACTTATTAATTTTCTGTTTGGATGATCTGTCCATTGGTGTAAGTGAGGTGTTCAAGTCCCCCACTCTTATTGTGTTACTGTCGATTTCCACTTTTATAGCTGTTAGCAGTTGCCTTATGTATTGTGGTGCTCCTATGTTGTGTGCATATATATTTATAATTGTTATATCTTCTTCTTGGATTGATCCCTTGATCATTATGTAGTGTCATTCCTTGTCTCTTGTAACATTCTTTATTTTAAAGTCTATTTTATCTGATATGAGTATTGCTACTCCAGCTTTCTTTTGATTTCCATTTGCATAGAATATCTTTTTGCATCCCCTCACTTTCAGTCTGTATGTGTCCCTAGGTCTGAGGTGGATCTCCTGTAGACAGCATATATATGGATCTTGTTTTTGTACCCATTCAGCGAGCCTGTGTCTTTTGGTTGGAGCATGTAATCCATCCACTTTTAAGGTTATTATCGATATGCATATTCCTATTACCATTTTCTTAATTGTTATGGGTTTTTGTAGGTCCTTTTCTTCTCTTGTTTTTCCCACTTAGAGAAGTTCCTTTAGCATTTCCTGTAGAGCTGGTTTGGTGGTGCTGAATTCTCTTAGGTTTTGCTTGTCTGTAAAGCTTTTGATTTCTCCATCGAATCTGAATGAGATCCTTGCCAGTTAGAGTAATCTTGGTTGTAGGTTCTTCCCTTTCATCAGTTTAAATATATCATGCCACTCCCTTCTGGCTTGTAGAGTTTCTGCTGAGAAATCAGCTATTAACTTTATGGGAGTTCCCTTGTATGTTATTTGTTGTTTTTCCCTTGCTACTTTCAATAATTTTTCTTTCTCTTTAATTTTTGTCACTTTGATTACTATGTACTATGTAATCTTGGCATGTTTCTCCTTGGGTTTATCCTGCCTGGGACTCTCTGCACTTCCTGGACTTGGGTGGCTATTTCCTTTCCCATATTAGGGAAGTTTTTGACCATAATCTCTTCAAATATTTTCTCGGGTCCTTTCTCTCTCTTCTTCTTCTGGGACCCCAATAATGCGAATTTTGCTGCATTTAATGTTGTCCCAGTGGTCTCTTAGGCTGTCTTCATTTCTTTTCATTCTTTTTTCTTTATTCTGTTCCACAGCAGTGAATTCCACCATTCTGTCTTTCAGATCACTTCTCCGTTCTTCTGCCGCAGTTATTCTACTATTGATTCCTTCTAGTGTATTTTTCATTTCAGTTATTTTATTGTTCATCTCTGTTTCTTCTTTAATTCTTCTAAGTCTTTGTTCTTTAATTCTTCTAGGTCTTTGTTAAACATTTCTTGCATCGTCTCAATCTTTGCCTCCATTCTTTTTCCGAGGTCCTGGATCATCTTCACTATCATTATTTTGAATCCTTTTTCTGGATCGTTGCCTATCTCCACTTCATTTAGTTACTTTTCCGGGGTTTTATCATGTTCCTTCATCTGGTACATAGCCCTCAGCCTTTTCATCTTGTCTATCTTTCTGTGAATGTGGTTTTTGTTGCACAGGCTTCAGGATTGTAGTTCTTCTTGCTTCTGCTATCTGTCCTCTGGTGGATGAGGCTATCTAAGAGGCTTGTGCAAGTTTTCTGATGGGAGCAACTGGTGGTGGGTAGAGCTGGGTGTTGCTCTGGTGGGCAGAGCTCAATAAAACTTTAATCTGCTGGCTGCTGATGGGTGGGGCTGGGTTCCCTCCCTGTTGGTTGTTTGGCCTGAGGCGACCCAACACTAGAGCCTACCCGGCTCTTTGGTGGGGCTAAGGGCTAGTAGCTATGTAGTGTAGCCTGAAATTAGGGAACATGATTCCTCCAGCTCCATTCTTCTTTCTCAAGATTGCTTGGCTACTCAGGGTCTTTTGTATCCATAGATTTTCAAAATTATTTGTTCTAGTTCTGTAAAATGTGCCACTGGTATTTTGATAAGCATTGTACTGAATCTGTAGATTGCCTTGGGTAGTATGATCATTTTAACAATATTAATTCTTCCAAACCATGAAAACAGTATATCTTTCCATCCATTTGTGTCATCTTCAATTTCTTTCATCAGTGTCTTATAGTTTTCTGAGTATAGGTCTTTTATTTCCTAAGTTAGATTTATTCCTAGGCATTTTATTCGTATTGATGCAGTTGAAAATGGAATTGTTTCCTTAACTTCTCTTTCTGATAGCTTGTTGTTAGTGTATAGAAATGTAACAGATTTATGCATATTACTTTTGTATCCTGCAACGTCACTGAATTCACTGATGTGCTCTAGTAGTTTTTTTGGTGGCATGTTTAGAATTTTCTACATATAGTATCATTTTGTTCACAGTGACATTTTTATTTCTTCCTTTTCAATTTGGATTCCTTTTATTTCTTTTTCTTCTCTGATTGCCATGGCTAGGACTTTCAAAACTATGTTGAATAAAAGTGGCAAGAGTGGGCATGCTCATCCTGATCCTGATCTTAGAGAAAATGCTTTCAGCTCTTCACCATTAAGTATGATGTTACCTGTGGGCTTATCATATGTGGCCTCTATTATACTGAGGTATGTTCCCTCTACACAGAATTAGTGGAGAGTTTATCATCCATGAATATTGAATTCTGTCAAAACATTTTTCTGCATCTATTGAGATAATCATATACTTTTATACTTCAATTTGTTAATGTAGTGCATCACATTGATTGATTTGCAGATATTGACCCATCCTTGCATTGCTGGGCTAAATCTCACTTGATCATGGTGTATGATCCTTTTAATGTATTGTTGGATTTGGTATGCTACTATTTTGTTGACAATTTTTGCATCTATGTTCATCAGTGGTATTTGGCCTATAATTTCTTTTTTTGTGATATCTTTGTGTTTGGTATGAGAGTGACGCTGGCCTCATAGAATGAGTTAGAAAGTGTTCCTTCCTCTGCAATTATTTGGAATAGTTTCAGAGGGATAGGTGTTAACTCTTCTCTAAATGTTTGCTAGAATTCACCCATGAAGCCATCTGGTCCTGGTATTTTGCCTTTTTTAGTATTGATTCCATTTCAGTACTAGTAATTGGTCTGTTCATATTTTCTATTTCTTCCTGGTTCAGTCTTGGGAGATTGTACACTTCTAGGAATTTGTCCATTTCTTCTAGGTTATCCATTTTATTGGCATATAGTTGTTGGTAGTAGTCTCTTATAATCCTTTGTATTTCTGTGGTGTTGTTTTTAACTTCTCCTTTTTCATTTCTAATTTTATTGATTTGGTCCCTCTCTTTTCTTGATGAGCCTGGCTAAAGGTTGATCAATTTTGTTCATCTTTTCAAAGAACCAGCTCTTAGTTTCATTGATCTTTTCTATTTTTCTTTAATCTCTATTTCACTTATTTCTGCTCTGATCTTTATGATTCCTTTCCTTCTACTAACTTACAGTTTTGTTTGTTTTTCTTTTTCTAGTTCCTTTGGGTGGAAGGTGGGGTCCTTTGAGATTATTCTTGTTTCCTGAGGTAGTATTCTTGTTTCCTGAGGTAGACTTGTATTGTCATAAACTTCCCTCTTAGAACTGCTTTTGCTGCATCTCATAGGTTTTGGATCACTGTGTTTTCATAAGCCTCCACATGTTTTTGATGTCTTTTTTGATTGCTTCAGTGATCCATTTAGTAGCATATTGTTTAGCCTCCATGAGCTTATGGTTTTTGCAGTTTTTTTTCTTGTAGTTTATTTCTAGTCTTGCAGCTTTGTATTCAGAAATGATTCTTGATATGATTTCAATTTTCTTAAATTTATTGAGGCTTGGTTTCTGGCCTAGCATGTGATCTATCATAGAGAATGTTCCATGTGCACCTGAAAAAAAATGTGTATTCTGCTGCTTTCAAATGGAATGTTCTATATCTCTTAAGTCTGTTTGGTCTAATGTGTCATTTAAGGCCAGTGTTTCCTTACTGATTTTCTGTCTGGATGATCTGTCCATTAAAGTGGGGTGTTAAAGTCCTCCACTATTATTGTGTTACTGTGGATTTCTCCCTTTATGTCCATTAATATTTGCTTTATGTATTTAGGTCCTCCTATGTTGGGTACATATATATTTGCAATTGTTATATCTTCTTCTTGGATTGATCCCTTCATTATGTACTGTCCTTCTTTGTCTCTATTAACAGTCTTTATTATTTTATCATTTTGTCTGATATAAGTATTGATACCCTGGCTTACTTGTGATTTCCATTTGCATGGAATATCTTTTTCCATCCCCTCATTTTCAGTCTTTTGTGTCTTTAGATCTGAAGTGAGTCTACTGTAGGCAGCATATATACAGATCTTGTTTTTGTATCCATTCAGCCACTCTGTGTCTTTTATTTGAAGCATTTAGTCCATTTACTTTTAAGGTAATTATTGATATGTATGTACTTATTGTCTTTTTGTTAATTGTTTTGGGGTTGTTTTTGTAGGTCTTTTTTCTTTCCTTTTTCGTCTTTTGTTCTCTTGTGATTTGATGACTATCTTTTGGATTCCTTTTTCTTTTTTGTGTATATCTATCACAGGTTTTTGATTTGTGCTTACCATAAAGTTTTTATATAGCCAGATGTATATATATATCTGTTTTAAGTTGCATTCTCTTAATTTCAAATGCACTGTAGCAAACATGCATGGGTACTCTCCTCCCCTCACGATTATTGTTTTTGATACCATTTTACACCGAATTGTCTTGTGTATCCCTAAATTGCTTATTGTGGATATAGATGATTTTACTACTTTGTCTTTTAACCTTCCTACTAGCTTTCTGTGTGGATTATTTCCTACGTTTACTGTATGTTTGCCTTTACTGATGAGCTTATTCATTTCTTAATTGTCATGTTTCTAGTTGTGGCCTTTTCTTTTTTGCTTAGAGAACTTCCTTTAACATTTCTTATAAAGCTTGTTTGGTGGTGCTGAACTCTTAGCTTTCAGTTGTCTGTGAAACTTCTGATCTCTCCATCAAATCTCAATGAGAGTCTTGCTCAGTATTCTTGGTTGTAGGTTTTTCCCTTTCATCACTTTAAACATCTCATGCCACTGTATTCTGTTCTGCAGAGTTTCTGTTGAAAAGTCAGCTGATAGACTTATGGGAGTTCCTTCCTTTGTTATTTGTTGCTTTACCCTTCCTTGTTCCTTTTAATATTGTCTGTATCTTTAATTTTTGCCATTTTAATTACAATGTATCTTGTGGTCCTCTTTGTGTTGATAATCATTTTATTTCTTAATCAAACTTAGAGCAATTTGATGTATTTTATTGATGTTTTCAAAGAGCCACTTTGGAATTTTTTTATTATTTCTATTGCATTTTTAGCTTTCTATTTCCTTGAATATATTTTTATAATGATTGACTCAGTCTTTCCTTTTGGGGAGAATTTTTTTTATTGTTTCCTAACATTTAGTAAAGTGAGCTCATTCTTTTCTTATTTCTTTAATTAAAAAATTATAAAGGCATTTATAGATGAAAGCTTTCCTCTGATAAAGCATCTACAGGAATAACAGAGTTGGATTTGATGTCTTCTTTCTTTAATTCCTTCATGGATGTTATGTAAATTACCTTTTTTTTTTTTTGCAGTACGCGGGCCTCTCACTGTTGTGGCCTCTCCCGTTGCGGAGCACAGGCTCCGGACGCACAGGCTTAGCGGCCATGGCTCACGGGCCCAGCCGCTCCGCGGCATATGGGATCCTCCCAGACCGGGGCACGAACCCGTATCCCCTGCATCGGCAGGCGGACTCTCAACCACTGCGCCACCAGGGAGGCCCTAAATTACCTTTTTGTTTCCTATTTGAGTCAAAGGAAATCCAAAACATGTTGCCTAATTTCAAATTAGATAAGATTTGGTAACTTTTTATTAATTATTTCTAAAACTACTGAAAAATGGACAATTTGGACTACAATATACTTATGATTGTAAAATATTAAATGATTTCTGTGTCAAACAAATGACTAATTTATATAAATATTTCAAAAATTTATTAAAAATTCTCATTCTCTAATTGGAGAAATTTAAGATGTTACAGTTAATAAATAATTTATGTTTATTGATTAATTCAGTTCTCTGTCTTCTACAAGAACCTAAGTTTGGTTCAAAAGAATCAGAAGAGAATATGCATAAATTTAATCAGTGCTTATTTTGACATGCTCCATTTACATCAGTGATTTTCTTTTTTGGAGAACATTTCTTTATTTCCTCAATCTTTTTATAAATAAAAGGTATTTTCTACTGAAAAATGGTAACATATCAATAAATAATAAAGAGAAAAATATTAAGATATATAGAAGAAGGAAGCTATTTAATGACATTGGAAACTACTTCTATCGCAATCTTAAATGAGATCCACAAGAAGCATACACTCCATTAAAAAAATGTCTATTATGAAAGAAGTGTATAGAAGTGTGTCACGCCATGTGAGGCATTGTTTTGAAGAGTGTGAAGAGCACCAAATAGGCCCTACTGTTGGGCTTCAAAAAGGGTTATTTCGTACAAAATAGAGGTATCAGTGTTAAGACAAAAAATGGTATCAGAATCTCTGAGAGACTCAGACACAAGTTGTATGGCTAGAGATATCCTCTTCTATGCTTCGAACTTCCAGCATTTTCTTTTCTATCTTAAACTTGGAAATGTTAGATTTATCCCTTGAGGCATAAAACTTGATGCCAAAGGAAAATACTGAATATAAAATGCTGAATGAAGAAAAGAAGAAATGCTTAGACTAGGTAGAATGGAAATGTGATTTCTGAAAGAACAAGATGCCTGATGAGGGTGGGTGGTTTTAGGCCTCAGTTTGATCTCAGATGGAAAACTAAAGCAAAAGTGTAGCGGCTTGAGCAAGTTTCCTCAAATTGGACAAAATGCTAGACAGCTACTCATCTTGGTTCTTTTGCCTCTTTGTGGTGTTTTTTCAAACTGGAAGGGTAGGGGAAGAGAGCTGAGGACAGGGCCTGCTGGCATAGCTGGAGCACTACTGCCATCGTGCGGAAATAGTTTCAAAACACCCGAAGCTGTTACAGCTTTCTTCCTGTGAGGCCCACCAGTACAGGAAGTTTGGATCTTTGAGGAAGTAGAACAGGCTTGGGCTCCCAGCTGGACCTCCTTGCCTTCTCTCCTAAGGCCTTACCTGGATGTTGAGAGTATCTTGGTGTAGAACCTGGAGGGTGAGGGGGTCTGGAGTAAGCTAGCTGCCCCCAGGAAGTCAAGGCACAGGAAGTTAGGGGGTGGGGCCTAGATTTCCTTCCAATATGGGCAGGACTAGAAGAATTGACACAAAGACAAACGTAGGGGGCTTCCCTGGTGGGGCAGCGGTTGAGAATCTGCCTGCTAATGCAGGGGACATGTGTTCGAGCCCTGGTCTGGGAGGATCCCACATGCCGTGGAGCAACTAGGTCCGTGAGCCACAACTACTGAGCCTGTGTCTGGAGCCTGTGCTCCTCAACAAGAGAGGCCGCGATAGTGAGAGGCCCGCACACCGCGATGAAGAGTGGCCCCCGCTTGCCACAACTGGAGAAAGCCCTCGCACAGAAACAAAGACCCAACACAGATAAAATAAATAAAATAAATTAATAAACTCCTACCCGCAACATCTTCTAAAAAAAAAAAAAGGCAGAACAGAGGTCCATAAAAGATGATCTTTAAAAAAAATAATAATAAAGACAAGGCTCATGTAGGCATTTGTCTGCTGTTCCTGCCCTTTGCAGCCAGAGTTAACAGGCTTTCATGCGGTATCCCTGTGCTGTGGGGCTCGGGTCCCTTTGGCTAAAGTGTTAGATCATGATGGACAGGCCTATTACAAGGGAAATATAGCAGCATTTGGTTTGACTGCTGTGAGTCCGAGGTCACACAAAATTCTGGAGTCCCATTGCCTGGAGCAAAGGGGGCCTGATTAGAAGTAGAGGATAAATTGCCCAGTCTAACTTTGGCTAGCTGAAGAAAAAAGATCTACCCCAGATGGAATTTTGATGTCCTCTCAAGTGTCACAATAAGGGAGGGCATAAGACTCTTGAGGCCTGAGACAACTAATCATATTATATTACCCAATAGTCTCTGTTCCTGCCTCATAGCTGGTTGGAGATGAAGATGCTTCATAGGCCTGTCCTCTTCTGATACCTGAGATAAGATCAAGACTCCATCAAGCGTTTTATCTAGGCCTAATAATCAGCTACAAATCTACTGTAGCTGCCTTCTCTTCTAGACCTAGAGAATACTTCTTGGTCTTCCTCTCCATTTAGTGACCTCACTTGCATGTGTAAGTCTATTCTGCTAGCCAAAGTTACACTGGGCTCCAGAATTTTGTATGGTCTGTGACCCACAAGCATACCAGATGCTGCTAAACTGCCCTTGGAACAAGCTTAACCATCTTGCTGCTGACTCTTCAGCCACAAGGGACCCAAGCCTAGGCCCAGCCCCACAACTTCCTGTTTCTTGACCTCCTGGCGGCAGCTAGCTTACTCCAGACCCCCTCACCCTCCAGGTTCTACACCAAGATACTCTCAACATCCAGGTCTCTGGTAAGGTCTTAGGAGAGAAGGCAAGGAGGTCCAGCTGGGAGCCCAAGCCTGTTCTACTTCCTCAAAGATCCAAACTTCCTGTACTGGCGGGCCTCACAGGAAGGAAGCTGTAACAGCTTCGGGTGTTTTGAAACTATTTCCGCACGATGGCAGTAGTGCTCCAGCTATGCCAGCAGGCCCTGTCCTCAGCTCTCTTCTCCTACCCTTCCAGTTTGAAAAAACACCACAAAGATACAAAAGAACCAAAACAAGCAGCTGTCTAGCATTTTGTCCAGTTTGAGGAAACTTGCTCAACCTGCTAAACTTTTGCTTTAGTTTTCCATCTGAGGTCAAACTGAGGCCTAAAACCACCCACCCTCATCAGGCATCTTGTTCTTTCAGAAATTACATTTCCATTCTACCTAACCTAAGCATTTCTTCTCTTCTTCACTCAGCTTTACCTGTCCAGTACTTTCTCATGGCACCAAATTTTCAACTTCAAGGGATATAGTAGGTAGATCCAGACAGAAAAAGAAGAAATTGCCTGAAGCCTGGGCCTCTTTTCAAACGAACAAATCACAAATTCAAGTGGTCTTTGACCTCGATCATCTTTCAGACAACCTGGGAGTATTTCTCCATGTTGTCACCTTTTAGGTTGAATTTTAAGTAACAATTTGGCATGAGCCGTAAAAAGAGGTATCAGACAGCTGTCATTACTGCATACCACAAATGGCGTGATACATATAATTGCATATAAATAAATTCCAATTAGAAGTTAGAGTTTTGTCTCAGGGTTTCATCATTTAACATTAGAACAGTCTTTTCCCATGCCATTAAATATTATTCATCTACTTCCTTGGACTTTATGGTGTTTGTGTACGTCTCTATGTGTTACACTTCATCTCTTAGATATAAGACTTACAATATTTTTTTATTAGTAAATGAAGGAATAGTGCATGCCAAGGATCTGGAAAATAACCATGTGACAATCAAGAAGAAAATCACTATCTTAAAACCTGTTAAGACAACTGATAACCTTTTTGATTATTTATATCATATATTTAAATAGATATACATTTCTAGATTTAGTTTCACACAAAACATAAATCTGTATTAAAATTGGATTTATGTGTATAGTGTGGTTTGGATCAGACCAGTGTTTACTCTACAAAAGTATTGAGGGGAATGAAAAACATGAATATTATCAATAATAAACCTTGTTTGTCAATATTTAAAGCCTTCATTTTATACATATATAAAATTATATATATATATGTATATATATATATATATAAAACTTAAAAGTTCACCCTCAAAAGACTGATTTGGAAAGGAAGAAACCATTAGTGGTTTGGTTTTGTTTTTTGAAATTTTATGTATACAACACAAGGTACACATTGGCTCTCTCGAATACATATGCTCATGTGTTTGGATCAACATAATCACACTTGTGGAGTAAAAGACACTTTACTTTGCCATTTCTCTTACCTGCTCTTAGCCAGCTTTTAGGGTTTGATCCTGAAAGTCCGTTTGATTTTCTCCCTAAAACACAGGAAGAGAATGTCTCTTCCTATCAGGACAAAGAGAATGGAATTCAGGCTTTGTGAGGGCTGAAGGGAATACCTGGTGTAGCTCAAATGAATGGATTAAAAAACAAAAAATAGCGGAATGATGGATCCATTGCCCATCCACATTATCCACTCTTGCAAAGGAAACACTAATGAAATTTCTTGACTCCATCACTGAGACTTGGTTAGATGGGATCACCTTAGGCGTCCCCTCACGACTAGGCACATGGCCTCTAATAAAGACAGTTTGCAAAGGATGAACAAAACAGTCTTGAGCTGAAGGAATTCCAGGCCTAGGAGCAACCACATCTCTAGCCTCGGATATGGGACACTGTCTCCATACATATATATCTCTGTAACCTTCCAAGAAAATGGTCAGGTCAGACTATTTCTCCATTGGAGGCAACCCCACTCCTCTGGTCCAGACTCTCCAAGGCTACTCTAGGTGAAATAGGAGGGGAACATTATAGGTCATTTCTCTCTTTCACAGGACCTGGAGCAAAGGAGGCATGTTTCCCTAAGGATCTCTAAGAAACTTATAGCTGCCAATGAGACCAATGTCCACACACCACCAGTGAACTCAGTTATGATCAGACTGAAGCCTATGATCAGACTGAAGGCTAGGAACAGGTGAGGATGTCACAAAAGCCAGTTCTCTTCCCCTGGTACTGATGGAAGCTTACCTTTCAAAGTAAAATGTCTGCTTGCATCCTCAGAGCCCAGGAGAGACATTACCTAAAAAACATCTTGAACCACGAGAAGGCCACAGCAGAGCACCAAACTGACATTACTTCCTTTCTGTTAAGAATTCAGATACTGATATACAGAGATTAAGAAGGATGGCACGGTATATGTATAACTGATTCACTTTGTTATTAAGCAGAAACTGACGCATCATTGTAAAGCAATTATACTCTAATAAAGATGTTAAAAAAATAATAGTTTACAGTAAAAAAAAAAAAGGATGGCACAATGAGAGAGGCAGCCATGAATTTTTATGATTCTACCATTATTAACCATGAGGTATCTGTAGGTCTCAATACCAAGAGGATGGATATCTTATAAGGTCATTAAGGAATCTTCATCACGAACTACCTATGAAGCAGGCACAGAGAACACTAACTAGTATGAGGTAAATAATGTTTCCTCAGGCCAAAATAATGCCATCCTTTTCAGGGAAATACCAACCCCAAAAGCCACCTCTCTGCCCTCCTTGCAAGAACTGAGGTAACATCAGGATCCATTCAGGACAAAAATTTGACCCTGGGGTTTACAGTGAAGCTGCAAGGCCCCAGGAGCCACCAGCTGGTGGGTGGGCTCAGAGAATTCCTCAGGGCCTTCCATTACATTCCTGGTTTCCATCCACTTGAGCAATTAATTTTAGGCTCCCAGAAGATGTTCTGGGCCACACGGGCAAGTCAGTGTATTCCCATTCCGTCTATACAGGTCCTTCTTGCTCCAGGCAATGGTACTTTAGGCTTTCCGTCTCCATCGGTGACATGGGCTATTTAGGGTACTTGGCACTGGCCTGTCCATTGTGCTCTGTCACTGCTGTCACAACGGGCCCAGGCCCCACAACACACGGGTAGCCGGCATGCCTAAACCCCAAAGGGTACATTCACAAGACAAATGTCCCCAGCTTCTGCACTGGGCTCTAAGCGCACACTGTTAGGAAACTGAGGCCCCACCTCCCTACTTCCTGTGTCTGGACTTCCTGGCAGCAGCTGGCTGGCTCCTGGGTTGTGGCCGCTCGTCGATCAGATACTAAACCAAGGCCTTGACTCTGCACTGCTCCTGCCAAGCCACAGAGAAAATGGTAGGGAGGCCAGTCTTGGGTTCAGGTTCCCTTCAGCCTTCCACTGGCCTGACCTCCCTCCACTGCTAGGCCTTGCAAGGAGGAACTGCTCATGGCTTGGGCCCGATGAAACTATTTCCACACGATGGCAGTATTGTCCCAGGACAGCCAAGTAGCCCTGCTCTGAGCATTCTTCTCCCGCCCTTTGAGTTTGAAAAAACACCATGAAGAGACAAAGACACCAGAAAATATGGCTGCCTTGTTTTTTGCTCAGTTGGAGGAAACCTGCTCATACTCTTTGCATTTTCTTTTTGGTTTCCAGTGGATATCAAACTGAAGTCTAAGCCATCCAACCTCATCAGGCATCTTCTCTTTTTCAGATTCCAACTTCTACTTGACCAAGTCTTCCCAAATTTGCTCTTCTTCACTCAGCATTTTATCTCCAGCATTTTCTCATGCTATCAAATTGTTTGGGGGTATCAAGGGGCAAACCTCAGGGATCCATGCCTAAGAGAGAAAAGAAAATGATTATACTTAAGGGCTTGGCAAATCTAGGCCACAGGCCACGTGGCTGTTATCCTGTCTCACTTCCCAAATTCCCTGGGGTCTTCAAATACTAGGCCTTGTTTGTTGAGTTGGAGAAGCCATTTGGTGGAGCTCTAGGAGGAAGGTCCAGATACCTCTTAAGACTGAATGCCAGACAATGCCTCACTTGGAATGATACATTCTTAAATGACTGTAAATTCCAATCAGATGGGACACATGACTTTGTCTCACGGTGTCATCATATAACATTGGAAAATGAGCATTTTCCATGTCATTAAATGGCCTTAGACTTTATTGTGTATGTTTGTCACTGTTTTTTACTTAAAGATTAGTCTTATAATATTTTCTCATTAGTAAGACACAGTGCTTGCTTTTACTCTTGCACAAAGTCTTTAGCAGCACCTTATACTATTTACATATATCCATATTAATATACCTTTCTGAGTGCTTGAATTTTCTTATATTTTATTCTAGAACACGTTTCGGAAATTATAAAGTCAAAAATATATGGTAGGTCATTCATAGTGAGAAGAAATAACCACTTTAAAAATGTCTTTGCCGTGCATTATCATCCCTTCCCTATGTACATAAAATACGTAGTTTTATAAAATAATGTTCAAATCCCCCAGTACTATGATTGTTTAATACAATATTTTAGGAACTTCCCTGGTGGTGCAGTGGTTAAGAATCCACCTGCCAATGCAGGGGATGCGGGTTCAATACCTGGTACGGGAAGATCCCACATGCCATGGAGCAACTAAGCCCCTGTGCCACAACTACTGAGCCTGCGATCTAGAGCCCTCGAGCCACAACTACTGAGCCCGCGTGCCACAGCTACTGAAGCCCACGCGCCTAGAGCCTGTGCTCCGCAACAAGAGAAGCCACCGCAATGAGAAACCCGTGCACCGCAACGAAGAGTAGTCCCCGCTCACCTCTACTAGAGAAAGCCCGTGCACAGTAACGTAGACCCAACACAGCCAAAAAAAAAAAAAAAATTAATTAATTAAAAAAAATATTTTATCACTTATAGCTTGAATCCTTTTCAAATATCATTAATAAATCTTTGGAATACTAGCATATTTAAATATATTGCCACTTTGAAAAGTTGAGGTAAAATTCATGTAACATAAAATTAATCATTTTAATGTGTATAATACAGTGACATTTAGTACATTCGTAATGCTGTGCAGGTATTATCTCTGTCTGCCTCCAAATCATTTTCATTACCCCAAAGGAAGCCCTAGATCCGTGAAATAGTTTTTCTACACTACCCAATTTGCCCAGCCCCTGGAAAATACTAATCTGCTTTCTGCCTCCATTGGATTTACTTACTCTAGTTATTTCATACAAATGGAACCATACAGTATGTGGCCTTTCCTGTCTTTCCTTTCCCACTTAGCATAATGATTTCCAGGTACATCCATGTCATAACATACATCATTACTTCATTTCTTTTTATGGCTGAATATCCATTATATATATATATATATCACATCTTGTTTATCAATTCATCAAGTGATGGACATTTTTCTTGTGTCCACCTTTTGGCTCTTGTGTATAGACTGCTATGAATATGTGTATATATACATGTACTTGTGGTAAGTAGTGGTTTTTCATTTCTTTTGATACCTTGGAGTGGAATTGCTGGGTCATATGGTAACTTTTTTTTCCAGTTCTTCTGCTTCTCTTGTCACATGATTAGTAATATCGTGTGACAAGGATTAAGGGTTAAGGATTGCGTTTAAAAACCATCTTGGCATTTTTCTGCTTACATTGGTTGGACTTAGACTGAGATTTCACTAAATATTTTTATTTGTTTTGCTGCAGGGTAAATTCTAAAAGAACTCCAAATGGCCTTTTCTTTTTGCAGTTCATCAGCAATTCTTATTGTTCTCAAAAGAAAGATCCTGCTTTCAGACACAAAGTTATGATAGTAAAATTCCTGAAATAACTTTGTGCCATATGGTAATTCTATGTTTAAATCTTTGAAGCATTGCCAGACTTTTTTCATAAGCAGCTGAACATTTTGAATTCCTACCAGCACTGTATGAATCTTTCAATTTCTCCACATCTTCATCAATACTTGTACTTTTCTTTCCTTATCTTTTCTTACATTATAGTGGACATGAAGAGGTATCACTTGGTGGTTTTAATTTACATTTCTGTTTTGACTGTTATGTATCTTTTCATGTGCTTGTTGGCCATTTATGCATCTTCTTTGGAGAAATGTATATTCAAGTCCTTTTCCTATTTTTTAAAACTGGGATATTTGTCTTTTTGTTCTTGAGTTCTTTATATACTCTGGATACTAGAACATTGGGAAATAAATAATTTGCAAATGTTTTTTCCCATTTTCCAGATTGTCTGTTGACTTTCTTGATAGAGTCCTTTAATGCAAAAAGTTGTTTTTTGTTGTTGTTGTTTGTTTTTTTGTTTGTTTTTTGAAAATTTTGATGAATTTTTTTTATTCCTTTTCTTCTAGTGACATATCTAAGAAGCCATTATCAAATCCAAGGTCATGAAACTTTGTCCTTCTATTTTTCTCTAAAGTTTTATAGTTTCACCTCTTACATTTAGAACTTTGACCCATACTGAGTTAATTATTGCATATGGTGTGAAGTAGGTGTCTAAATTCATTCTTTTGTATGTGGATAACCAGCTGTCTCAGCACCATTTGTTAAAGAGACTACTCTTTGCCCTTTGAATTACCTACACACCTTTTTTGAAAATCAACTGACCACAGTGTATGGGTTGATTCTGCACTCTCAATCTATTTATGGTTCCACGTGTCTATTTTTATTTGAGTATCACAGTGCTTTGATTACTGTAGCTTTGTAGCAAGTTTTGAAAAATGGAAGTCAGTCCTCCAGCTTGGTTTTTCCTCTTCAAGATTATTTAAAAAAAAAAAAGATTATTTTGGCTACAGAAGTCACTTGCAATTCCATTAGAATTTTGGGATTAGTTCTCCCATTTCTGCAAAAACCGTTGTTGGGACAATGACAGAGATTACACTGAATCTGTAGATCCCTTTGGGTAGTATTGCTGTCTTGACAATATTTAGGATCCCAGCCTATGAATAAAGGATATCTTTTTATTTATTTAGGTCATCTTTAATTGTCAGTAATTTTCAATGTAAAAGTCTTAAATTTCTTTAGTTAAATATTGTCCTAAGTATATTATTCATTTTGATGCTATTATAAATGGAATTGTTTTAATTTCATTTTCAGATTGTTCATTGCTACTTTATACAAATACAATTGATTTGTGTGAGTTGCTTTTCTACCCTATAGTACTTGCTGAATTCATCAATCAGCAATAATATTATTTTTTGTAGATTTCTTGGGAATTTCTTTATAGGTAATCATTTTATCTGTGACTAGAGATAATTTTACTACTTCCTTTCTAATTTGGATGCCTTTAATGTATTTTTCTTGCCTGATTACCCTGGCTTAAGCGTTCAATAGAATTGACAAAACTGGGCATTCTTATCTTGTTCTAGATGTCAGAGGCAAAGAATTCACAAATCTTGTTTGAACAAGCTATAAGTGATAAAATATTGTATTAAACAATCATAGTACTGGGGGATTTGAACATTATTTTATAAAACTACGTATTTTATGTACATAGGGAAGGGATGATAATGCACGGCAAAGACATTTTTAAAGTGGTTATTTCTTCTCACTATGAATGACCTACCATATATTTTTGACTTTATAATTTCCGAAACGTGTTCTAGAATAAAATATAAGAAAATTCAAGCACTCAGAAAGGTATATTAATATGGATATATGTAAATAGTATAAGGTGCTGCTAAAGACTTTGTGCAAGAGTAAAAGCAAGCACTGTGTCTTACTAATGAGAAAATATTATAAGACTAATCTTTAAGTAAAAAACAGTGACAAACATACACAATAAAGTCTAAGGCCATTTAATGACATGGAAAATGCTCATTTTCCAATGTTATATGATGACACCGTGAGACAAAGTCATGTGTCCCATCTGATTGGAATTTACAGTCATTTAAGAATGTATCATTCCAAGTGAGGCATTGTCTGGCATTCAGTCTTAAGAGGTATCTGGACCTTCCTCCTAGAGCTCCACCAAATGGCTTCTCCAACTCAACAAACAAGGCCTAGTATTTGAAGACCCCAGGGAATTTGGGAAGTGAGACAGGATAACAGCCACGTGGCCTGTGGCCTAGATTTGCCAAGCCCTTAAGTATAATCATTTTCTTTTCTCTCTTAGGCATGGATCCCTGAGGTTTGCCCCTTGATACCCCCAAACAATTTGATAGCATGAGAAAATGCTGGAGATAAAATGCTGAGTGAAGAAGAGCAAATTTGGGAAGACTTGGTCAAGTAGAAGTTGGAATCTGAAAAAGAGAAGATGCCTGATGAGGTTGGATGGCTTAGACTTCAGTTTGATATCCACTGGAAACCAAAAAGAAAATGCAAAGAGTATGAGCAGGTTTCCTCCAACTGAGCAAAAAACAAGGCAGCCATATTTTCTGGTGTCTTTGTCTCTTCATGGTGTTTTTTCAAACTCAAAGGGCGGGAGAAGAATGCTCAGAGCAGGGCTACTTGGCTGTCC
This sequence comes from Mesoplodon mirus, assembly GCF_964341445.2. Taxonomy (NCBI): domain Eukaryota; kingdom Metazoa; phylum Chordata; class Mammalia; order Artiodactyla; family Ziphiidae; genus Mesoplodon; species Mesoplodon mirus. The sequence goes on from NC_138981.1 coordinate 113,092,835, forward strand.
TGGGACAATACTGCCATCGTGTGGAAATAGTTTCATCGGGCCCAAGCCATGAGCAGTTCCTCCTTGCAAGGCCTAGCAGTGGAGGGAGGTCAGGCCAGTGGAAGGCTGAAGGGAACCTGAACCCAAGACTGGCCTCCCTACCATTTTCTCTGTGGCTTGGCAGGAGCAGTGCAGAGTCAAGGCCTTGGTTTAGTATCTGATCGACGAGCGGCCACAACCCAGGAGCCAGCCAGCTGCTGCCAGGAAGTCCAGACACAGGAAGTAGGGAGGTGGGGCCTCAGTTTCCTAACAGTGTGCGCTTAGAGCCCAGTGCAGAAGCTGGGGACATTTGTCTTGTGAATGTACCCTTTGGGGTTTAGGCATGCCGGCTACCCGTGTGTTGTGGGGCCTGGGCCCGTTGTGACAGCAGTGACAGAGCACAATGGACAGGCCAGTGCCAAGTACCCTAAATAGCCCATGTCACCGATGGAGACGGAAAGCCTAAAGTACCATTGCCTGGAGCAAGAAGGACCTGTATAGACGGAATGGGAATACACTGACTTGCCCGTGTGGCCCAGAACATCTTCTGGGAGCCTAAAATTAATTGCTCAAGTGGATGGAAACCAGGAATGTAATGGAAGGCCCTGAGGAATTCTCTGAGCCCACCCACCAGCTGGTGGCTCCTGGGGCCTTGCAGCTTCACTGTAAACCCCAGGGTCATATCTTTTGTCCTGAAGGGATCGTGATGTTATCTCAGTTCTTGCAAGGAGGGCAGAGAGGTGGCTTTTGGGGTTGGTATTTCCCTGAAAAGGATGGCATTATTCCCTTCCTGGGATTTAAGATGAAAAGCAAACCGTTGTACCTTGAGGATCAAAATATGAGGTTTCTAACACCAAGTAAAAGTACTGGCAAAACAAATTGTATTTTACTCTACTTCTGTATGTGATAAGTTTGAACCAAACATAGAAATATTTATTTATTCTATAGAGCCAATATTCACATTGGGATTTATGTTTAAAATTTTGAAGAAAACAACTAATGGCATCTTCACGTCTAAAGCAATATGTTTCTGAGTGTACTTTTGTCCATATACATAGTGAAGGCTTGAATTGTTGACAAACAAGGCTTAATTTTGATAATATTCTGTGTAATATTATATTTTCTAAAAGTGACACACAGCAGTATCCACATTATGGAATGATTAAATATCTTGCTCCTACAGTCAAGGAAACTGAAAGCTTTTGATAAATTATTACTTAACACAAAATCCGGTCATCTATATTTAAAGACATTTAAGTAGCCTCTCTATATAAGACCTGAGAAAGTGATAGGACAAATCTCAAACCACAGGGAAATTCCACACAAATGATGTCATTTTAAATCCATAAGAAACAAAACTTTCATGCACATACACACCTGCTACACCCTGTAAAAAAAAGAATGATCAGAATGCAATACATCAAAATATTGAGTTCCTATAAGCTTTTGAAAGCTTTATAATCTTTATAATTGTTCACTTTTGTATTTCTTTGCCAGATGCTTAAAATATCCTTAGGATTTGAGCAACAGTAAAGAAGTGTTATGAGATTTAGCAATAAAGTTTCAGCAGTTACGTCATAAACAGTTAATGTCATTGGAAATTTTCAATTACGTAATATTGTGTGAAATATCCATGGAACTAAATTCTACCTATTGTGTGACCAGGATGGAATTGAACAAAGATTTGGTGTGATTGTCTATGTACGTATGTGTGTGTGTGTTTGTTTTAAACACTCCTTTAAGCAAAAAAGGGAGTATATTGATGGGCCTACATCTATTTAGTTAAATGATATCAGCTTTCGTGATCAATCATATATAATATTTGAATGCATTTATCATCAAGTTGGTAATGGTGGTTGCCTCAGGAAAGTGGGATTTGTGATCAGGTGTTTCTATTTGTTCTTCAAAGATTTGTGAATTCTCATCCACTTGAACAATTGCAGTCTCCTAGAAGATATTGTGGGCCACACAGGCAAGTCAGTGTATTCCCATTCCGTCTATACAGGTCCTTCTTGCTCCAGGCAATGGTACTTTAGGCTTTCAGTCTCCATTGGTGACATGGGCTATTTAGGGTACTTGGCACTGGCCTGTCCATTGTGCTCTGTCACTGCTGTCACAACGGGCCCAAGCCCCACAACACACGGGTAGCCAGCATGCCTAAAACCCAAAGGGTACATTCACAAGACAAATGTCCCCAGCTTCTGCACTGGGCTCTAAGTCCTGCCCACACTGTTAGGAAACTGAAGCCCCACCTCCCTACTTCCTGTGTCTGGACTTCCTGGCAGCAGCTGGCTGGCTCCTGGGTTGTGGCCGCTCGTCGATCAGATACTAAACCAAGGCCCTGACTCTGCACTGCTCCTGCCAAGCCACAGAGAAAATGGTAGGGAGGCCAGTCTTGGGTTCAGGTTCCCTTCAGCCTTCCACTGGCCTGACCTCCCTCCACTGCTAGGCCTTGCAAGGAGGAACTGCTCATGGCTTGGGCCCGATGAAACTATTTCCACACGATGGCAGTATTGTCCCAGGACAGCCAAGTAGCCCTGCTCTGAGCATTCTTCTCCAGCCCTTAGAGTGTGAGAAAAACTCCATGAAGAGACAAAGACACCAGAAAATATGGCTGCCTTGTTTTTTGCTCAGTTGGAGGAAACCTGCTCATACTCTTTGCATTTTCTTTTTGGTTTCCAGTGGATATCAAACTGAAATCTAAGCCACCCAACCTCATCAGGTATCTTCTCTTTTCCAGATTTCATGTCCTATTTAGCCAAATATGTTTAATTAACATATACTTAATAGTTTTATTCCTTTACAGATTCAAAATCTTTTGTTATTTTCACAAATTATATCTTCATACATTGCATGTCCATTAACATAGATTTATATTGCTTATGTACTTGCCTTGCCTTTTGAATTACATAGGAAAATAAAAGGTTAAAAAGCAAAAATAGGACATTCCCTGGCGGTCCAAGCCCAGGTTCAATCCCTACTCCAAGCCCAGGTTCTATCCCTACTCAGAGAAGTAAAATCGCACAAGCCACATGGCATGGCCAAATATATATATATATCTTATATATATATATATAAGATATATCTTATTATATATAAAATATATCTTATACATATATATTTATATTATACATACATACATGTTTATATTATATATAATATATATCTTATATATATATCATATATATAATATATATCTTATATATATATATATATATAATATATTCTGGCTTTTATATATATCTATGAAGTTTCCTTTTTCCTTGTACTGGCTAGTGTCTTCATTTCACCTTGGATGACTTCCTTTTGCATTTCTGGTATGTTAGCTCTTCTAGTAACAAACTCCATCTGTATTTCTTTTCTAGCAATGTCTTAGTTTCGCCTTTGTTTTTGAACTTAGTCTTGCAGGACGTGGAAACCTTGGTTGACACGTTTTTTTAAAATGCCTTTTGGTTTCCATGGTTTCTGAAGAGAAATCAACTGCAAATCTTATTGAGGCCACCTTGTATTGATATATGATGAAACCCCTTCATGCTTACAAGATTCTTGTTTGGTGGCTCTTAGAAGTTTGATTATAATGTGACTCATTTTGGATCTCTTTGTGTTTATGTTATAAAGAGTTTCTTGAGCTTCTTAGATGTGTATATTCATGTTTTTTTTATCAAATTTCTAGTGTGGGCCATTATTTCTTCAACTACTCTTTCTTCCTCTTTCCCTCTCTTCTCCTTTGGTAACATTATGCGTAAGACAATATACTAAATCATGTCCCACAGGTCTTGTAGGCTCTGTTCATTTTTCTTCATTATTTTTGTTTTGCTCAGACTGGATAATCTCAACTGACCTAGCTTCAAGTTCCCTGATTCTTTCTCCTAACTGTTCAAACTGCTGTTAGAATATTCTAGTGAATTTTTTATTTCAGTTATTATACTTTTCAGTTCCACAATTTCTATTTTATTATTTTTTATAATTTCTATCTGTTTATAGATATTCTCTATTTGGTGAGACATTGTTCTCCTGGTTTCCTTTAGTTCTTTGTATTTAGTTTCCTTTATCCCTTTCACACCATATTTAAGAAAGATGATTTTAAGTCTTTTCTAGTAAGTCCATTGCCTAGGCTCCATTCTAGACAATTTCAACTTATTCCTTTTTTTCCCTGTGAGTGGCCATACTCTTGTTTCTTTGGATGTTTTGTTTTTTGTTGGTGGTGAAAACTGAACATTTTGAATATTACATTGTATCAACACTGGAAATCAGATTTCTAACCCAGAGGTTTAGTTGATGGTACTTGTTGTGGGTTGTTTTCTGCTTGTTTAGTGACTTTTCTCAATTATTTTTGTAACGTCTGTATTCTTTGTCACGTGTGGCTACTTAAGTCTATGTTTTGTTAGCTTAGTGATCACTTAATGTTCTGACAGACTTTCTTTAAACATCTGAAAAATACTGTCAGTCTTTGCAATTGGTTTTGTATTGGGGAGGTCTTTCAAATGATTATCCAGGCTGTTCACAACTCTACTTTACCCTTCACTTCCAGATTGCAAGGAGCCTAAAGAGACATGAGAGATTAGGGTCTCAGGACTTATCTGAGCAGTTGTCCAGCCCTGGGTATGTCTGTGGTTTTCTAATTTTTCCAGTACATGCAAGAAGTTTTAAAGCTCCTTCTTTCCCCCCACATTTCCTTTCACATCCTTCTCCTTCCTATGCTTCTCTATCTGTCTACTGCTTGTCCTAACTATTTTCTCTTGCCCCAGGCTGCTCTGGCCAATAATTGTGCCTTTAAATTATTTTAGTAAATGCCTTTCTTCAAGACAGCCCAGCCCTGGAAACACTCCAAGTAAGTCAAAACGAAGGCATGCTCTTGCACCAACCCTTCAGGGAGCCTCCAGATAGGTCAAAATGGACAACCACAATTCTTTGAGAATAAGTCCATATTGCTCCCTCAGGAACTAACATCACAGACCAGGAGGGCAAGATACATCTTTAAGACAGTGTGGTTTTTGGGGGGTGGTAGGTGGGGAATTTTAAATGCCACAGTCCTCTCTCACTGCAAAGCAGTCACTTCTTTTTCACCAAGCCACTTTTGGTTTCCTTAAGTTTTCAACTAGATCTATAGTTTTGTAAAATTGGATTCTGACACTTTTTGTCAACTCATTAGTTACTTCTATGAAGGGATGGATCACTGGGGTTCCCTACTTCAGCACGTTCAATGACATCATCTTTGCCACATGTTTTTACATTTCTAGAAATAATCATGCTTCTTTACAATGTACTTGCTACAACAGCCATGTATGAAGAAGTGAAGTGAGGTCATGAGTAATGGCTACCTCTGGCAGGGAAGGATTTTTTTTTTTTTGGGGGGGGGGTATGAGGGCCTCTCACTGTTGTGGCCTCTCCCATTGCAGAGCACAGGCTCCGGACGCGCAGGCTCAGCAGCCATGGCTCACGGGCCCAGCCGCTCTGCGGCATGTGGGATCTTCCCGGACCTGGGCATGAACCCGTGTCCCCTGCATCGGCAGGCGGACTCTGAACCACTGTGCCACCAGGGAAGCCCGGGAAGGATTTTTTTTTTAAAGAAGATGTTGGGGGTAGGAGTTTATTAACTTGTTTATTTATTTTTGCTGCGTTGGGTCTTCATTTCTGTGCCAGGGCCTTCTCTAGTTGTGGCATGCGAAGGCCACTCTTCATCGTGGTGAGCGGGCCTCTCACTATCGTGGCCTCTCTTGTTGCGGAGCACAGGCTTCAGATGCGCAGGCTCAGTAGTTGTGGCTCACGGGCCTAGTTGTTCCACGGCATGTGGGATCCTCTCAGACCAGGGCTCGAACCCGTGTCCCCTGCATTAGCAGGCAGATTCTCAACCACTGCGCCACCAGGGAAGCGCCCCGGGAAGGATTTTTAAATGTGTTCATTTTCAATCCTTTTCACCGTTTTTGGTCCCTTATCAGTTTTAACACTTCTTAGTTTGGTTGGGTGGTTCTGCTTCTCTTCAGGCTCTCTGAACTCCAGGCAATGGGCTTTTAAACATTTGGATGTACCCGAGTAGTTTAGCAAGCACACCTGCTCCTGTTATAATGCCACCTGGAACTGGCCTGTCTTTGGTGTCCTGACACTGTTGCCATAAAAGATCCATGCCCCACAATACCAGCATAGCACTTGAAAGCCTGCTACCTCTTGTTCACAGGAGACAAATGCCTACAAGAGCCTGCATTTGTCTTTCAATGGATTTCTCTTTTCTTCCACACTGGGTGGAGAACAAGGCCTTGCCCATGACTTTCTGTGCCTGGACCATCTGGCAGCTGCTGCCTCAATTCTAGTCCCTCACTCTCCAAGTTGTACAATAAGATCCCAACAATGTTCAAGTATCCTGTAAGGCCACAGAGAAGAAGGCAAGGAGGTCCAGCTTGGGTCTAAACCTGTTCCAACTCCCCATATGCATGATCTTCCTCAACTTTTGGCCTCAAGGGAAGGAAGTTGTAAGGGTTTTTGGTGTTTTAAAACTACTTCCTCACAATGGCAGTAGTGCTCCAGATTATGTAGGCAAGCCTGGTCCTTGAGCTCTCATCTCCCACCCAACCAGTATGAAAAAAAAAAAAAAAAAAAAAAAAAACGCCACCAGAAGACAAAGGTGCCAGGAAATATGGCTGCCTTGTATTTTGCGGGTTTTAAGAAACTTACTCACACTGTTGTTCTTTTGTTCTTGGTTTCCATCTGAAATCAAAACTGAGGCCTAAATTACCCATCCCCATCAGGCATCTTCTCTTGCAAGGACTCAATTTCTATTTGACCTAGTTCTGCTCTTCTTCACTCAGCTTTACATCCCATGCATTTTCCCAAGTTATCAAGTACTCTGCTTCTGAGGCCAAGTCTCAAGGAGCCAGGCCTAAGAGAAAGAAGAACATTCCAGAAAATCAAGGGCAGCATTAGGGCATCTCTAGGCAACAACAATTGCTAACAATTATTGAGTATTTATTGAATACAATGTACCAGTAAATATTCCAAGGATCTTGATAAGAATTTATATATTGATTCTTCATAACATCTCTCTGGGTAAGTAGTATGATTCTTGCCGCTTAATAAATAAGGAAAGGTAGCACAGAAAGTTTAAAAACCTTTTCCAAGGTCACATAGCTAATAACAGAGACAATTTAAAAATCAGATTAGCCAGACTTCAGAGCTCACACTCTTAAGGACTCGGGAGGCAAACTATAAGCTCACTTCTGAGGCACTTTGAGGAAGCCTCCCAACTTTTTCTGGTTTTCCTGTATTCTCTAAGACTCAGGTGCAGAGAGGATTGAGGAAGCAAGCTCAGTTCAGTTCTATCTTTGATTCTTGGCATACAGGAACAACAGGTAAAAATAAGTCAGATTCTGTTGACCTTCTAATCATTAGTCCACTTGCTTCTCAGTTAAGCCCTTTCCAAAATATGTTGCTTTTTTTTTCCTTTTTTTCTTTTTTTTTGCGGTACGCGGGCCTCTCACTGTTGTGGCCTCTCCCGTTGCGGAGCACAGGCTCCGGACGCGCAGGCTCAGCAGCCATGGCTCACGGGCCCAGCCGCTCCGCGGCATGTGGGATCCTCCCGGACCGGGGCACGAACCCATGTCCCCTACATCGGCAGGCGGACTCTCAACCACTGCGCCACCAGGGAAGCCCTGTGTTGCTTTTTACTGCAAACCTTGAAACTTCCGAAAGCCCCCAACCCAATTTTTATTTGCTTAAGCAGGCGAAGGAATAAATTCCCACAAAGGCCCCACTTACACTCAGCTACCTGTAGATCTACCTGTAGATCTAGCTGTACAGCTACCTGTAGATCTCCTTTGGCTCAGAAAGAGCAGATGAATTGGGAGTGGAGAGGAAAGGAGCCACATTCAGGTCCCAGTGTTTCAATAATCAGAAACCTGTTGACTTTGTTTAATTGTATATATGGTACATGTGTATTGATATGTATTTTTCAGTATCTTATTATGATATTAATTTTGGCTATTTACCAAATATTTCCATTACTCCTCCTGGATACTGGATCAGCAATATTAGGCCAAGGGATGGAGCCGAACCCACAGGTCTGATTAAATAAATACCCCAACCTGTCTCTGAAATCATAGCAGAACCCTCTATGGCACAACATAACCGGGACTCATAAATAAAGCAAAACAGCCAGATTATGTAATCAATACGGGTCAACCATTTGAGGCACAGAGAAGTAGAGAAAAATGAAGAGTGGATAAAGAGGAGGACACAAAGATAGCCAGCAGAAAAAAAATTCCAACATATATTATTATCCAAGTTGTGTATAAAGATAAAATACATACAGTTTATAGTAATATTATAGGTCACTTTGTGTTCACTTATCTGAGTTCTATATTAACTAAATATTCTATACTGAAAAAAAGTTATTTTTCATAAGTAGAAAAACAGCTTTTTTCTTTTTTGTTTTTCGGCCCTGCAGTGTGGCTTGTGTTCCCTGACCAGGGATCGAACCCGTGCCCCCTGCCGTGGAAGCATGGAGCCCTGACCACTGGACCGCCCAGGAATTCCCTTTTTTCATATTTTTAAATTATATTTTGGATAACTAAAGTATACTGTCAAAACGCTCATAAAATACAAAAGGGAAAAAGGTACAAAATGGAAAAGATATGCAAGAAAATACCCGATTATTGTAAATATGTATGTATGTAAATTAAAATGTATCACTATATTTATGTAAATATAAAACATGGTAAGGATCAAATAAAGATATAATCAGTGTTTGTCTCAAGACTGTGGAATTATAAATACAGTGAACATTCCTCTTAGTTTTCCTTGGGAAGTCACAGTTTACAGCAGCTGTCTAACTTAGACAATAAATTATGTAAGCACTTGGAGTACACAAATTATATTCTCTACTTAATTACCAAATTCATTATTAAGGACACATCATTTCTATATTCTTATAAAGCATTAATACTTATGCCAAAATTAAAATATGGATATATATGATGCATAAAAGTGTAAAGATATAAGAAAAGGTCAATGATAAAGTTGAGTCTTAACACATACATTCAAAACCCATGGGGTTGGTAGATGTAAACTATTACATTTAGAATGCATAAACGACAAGGTCCTACTGTATAGCACAGGGAACTATACTCAATATCCTGTGATAAACCATAATGGAAAAGAATATTTAAAAAGAATGTCTGTATGTGTATAACTGAGTCACTCTGCTGTACAGCAGAGATTGGCACAGCATTGTAAATCAACTATACTTCAATTTAAAAAAATTAAAAAATTTAAAAAAAAAAAACTATGTAGAGCTTGACTCTAATTTCTGTTAAAAAGAAAACCACAGGCCCAAAATGCAGTCACTTATGCTAGACCACACCAGCAAACCAGGGCTTAATATCTAATCAAATTGAAGATTCAACCTCCCCCAGAAATGTAGTCTTAACTGAAACAGTCAGTCAGTAATTTTATCATCAGCACCAATGAGGTACTATGTTACATGGGCCCTCTCCATTCCCCAAAAGAAGATGATGTAACCCATATAATAAAACCCTTTTTCCCAAAAGGGAGAAGACCTACTCTGAAATAATACTCTTCTCTGTTTATGACTTCCTCATCCTGCCTTTGAAAACCTTTCCCTTTCTGTAGCCATTTGGAGCTCCCCTCTACTTGCTAGGTGGGTTGCTACCTAATTCATGAATGAATCATTCAATAAAACCAATTACATCTTCTAATTTTTCTCATTGGAACTTTGGTTTTTAGCATTTCCTTAAATGAAAATAACTAAATATGAATGTTTATTTTGAGCATCAGGTTTGAGCCACTGGAATACTTACTAGTGAGCTCTCCATCTGTAAAGACATTTAAAAAGAGAGATGCCATTTTGGTTACTTTCAAAAATATGTGAGCCAGAAAATGGGGGACTCCATAGGAGCCTGAGAAATGAGCCAAATCAAACAGCACAAGTTCTAATGGCTGAAAATGGCTTCCTGCAAGCTTTGAGATTCCAGCAATTTCTTTTCCTCTTGCAGGGATCCCTGAGACTTGAGCCCTGCATCAGAAAACTTGAAAATGCGGGAAATCCTACAGAATGTTGCAGAAGAGATCTGCAAGGCTTTGGTCTAGTGGAAACAGAACTCTTGAAAAGATGCCTGATGAGGGTGGGTGGTTTTCAGGGACATTTCGATTTCAAATGGAAACCAAAAGCAAAAGCACAGCACTGCGAGCCGTTTCTCCAAAATGGGTTTGATGCAAGGCAGCCATGTTTCCTAGCTCCTTTGTCTCTAGTTGGCATTTTTTTTAGACTGGATGGGCGGTAGAAGAGGAGCCGGGGGCAGGGCTAGTTGGCTTTTCCGAAGTCATACTGCCATCACGAGGAAGTAGTTTTAGAAAAGCCAAAATTGTAAGCGTGAATTCCCCTGAGACCTAGCCTTTAAGAAATGTGTGGCTAATTCCCAGGCCTAATGGGCCCTGACCAACCTGGGTCTCCTTTACTTGAACTCTGAGGCTTTCTAGGAGCTCTGGACAAAGGAAGAATGTTGGTAGAGAAGCTTCTGAGTGAGGGGCTGGGACTGTGGCATGGTTTTTGTTTCCTCCCACTGGGGGCGGAACTAGAGGAAAGCCCTCAGAGCCTATGCAGAGCTTCTGTGCATTTGTCTCCTGCCCCTGCCCCTTACAGAATGAAACAGTTGGGCTGGCACAAGATGTCCTTGTACTCTGGGGCCTGGGCCCCCTGTGTCAGCAGGGTCAGAGCTGGGGTTCGGGATGGGAATCTCACTCCATGTCACATCTAACAGCTGCTGGTCTGTGATCTGGAGTTCTCATGGATACCCAAAAGGCTGGTACACTCATTGCCTGGAGCAAGGATGGCCACCCTGCCATGCCAAGCCGGTGAACTCCAGAACATCAGGAGTCCCAGTGTAACAACCAAATGAGAACCAAGAATGGAGAAGAAGGCCTGGAGTTATTTTCTGAGCCCAGGAGGATGTGGCTTTGTAGCTTTTTTTCTAGGGCTCAGTATGATGACTACCCCTTAAAGCGACCTGCTCTCATCAGGGACAGAGATACGTTCTTTAGTGGTTAGCTTTCCCCTAAGGAAGATGAAACCCTTGGGGCTTGGGACCAAATCATTTATTCCTATCCGCTAGTATTATTCTCTGTGCCTGCTTCTTAGCCTTTTACTGATGAAGATTCCTTGTAGGCTTCACAAGACATCCTCTTTGGAGAACTGAGCACATCAGGGCCCCTGAACACTTGCCTATTTTAGTGCCACTCACTCTTCTGTACCTGAGATGATCTCAGTATGTAACCTCTTAGAGAAAGGCCAAGCAGCCCATTGAAACAAGCTTTGGTATTTGTATCTTCTTTCTCCTGCTCTCTCTTCTAAATCTATTTCATTTGAATGTTTTCCTGTGTAGCTACCATGGGGTTGTTGGTATGACTTTAGTATGAGGATATCCTTGGGTTTTGAGTTTTTCCCTTCTATCATACATTTCCCAGTCCTTGTATCACAAGTGCACCTCACATGTCATTAAATATCCTTCAGATGATTGGATTTTGTGTTACTTAGAAGTTTGCCCAAAGATTTTTTTTTTCTTTACTACAAAAAGTGACCTTTTTCATTTCCATATGTAAACAGAACTATGCATATTTTTTTTAGAGAAATACAATCTTACGCTGGAGGCTATTTTAAAGCCTGAAGGCTATTCCTTGGCTTCTTGATTTCAAATATAAACCAGTCTTGTTAATATGTCAAAGATTCAGTCATGTATAAAGTAAAAATCTGATGGCATAACCTTAGAAAAATTATTCCAGAAAGGTGGACACAGTGAGCAGTTTCCTTGGAATCCTTCCTTTGTGCATATTCACTCTTTAGAATCCATACATATTTATGTATTCAACTTCAGGTAATAATACATGTGATAAGCATATACTTTATTTTTCCCTTTCTCTTTTCTTATATTAACAAACTAGGATGATTTGATCCTGAAGATTCAATAATTTGCTTTAATCCCTAATCAAAGGTGTGAGATATCTTGCCTGATCAAGACAGAGAGAATGGAATTCAGTCTTTGCAAGGACTTACGAGGACTACCTAGTGTAGCGGAACCATGTGAGATCCAACCTATCCGAGAACAATAGGTGCTTTCCCCTCAGCAATGTCAGCCATTGCAAAGGAAAGCTCAATGAATTTACTTTCCCTACTCACTCTTCTCCTATAGGAATGTGGCTGTGTGATCACTTTTGAGAGGCATAGTCTCTAGAGGAAGGGTATGATCACGTGCAAGGTTAACTGATGCACATAACTTGCCCTCAGACAAGTTAAACAAATTGACAATGCTTCCAGGCTCATAGGAGCATGTTTGTTTCTACAAATAATCACATAACACTGGGCAATAAGGATGGCTTCAATTTCAGCAGCTTGCTCAGGATACATTAGTTGGGAGTTGGAGATAGTTGAGAATTTCTTGAACCATAATTTACCTGGATAATGGTGAATTTGAGAACCTCTGCCAATAGACTTTTCTGTGCCATGGCCTTTTTCTTCTGGGAAGTTCTTGCCCCGTTCTTTTTTCCCCTTTCCTGCTAAATTGTTTTCCTTTAGCTTTTCATTTTGGAATAGCTAATGATCGGTAATGGGTGTCAATGGTTGAAGGGGAGTAAACACTGACAATAGTTGTTCTTAGTTTCCAGTTTTGGCTATTTTCATTATAACTGAAATACTGAAATTCAGCTAGGAACTATTTCCTTAGGCTTCTATCCATTCTCAGTCCATTGGCTTCTGTTAAGGATAGTTGGGGTGAGGTGAACACAGTATTCTTGAGCCTAAGGAATTCCAGAGCTGAGGCCACCTCTTCTTTTTTTTTTTTAATAAATTTGTTTATTTACTTATTTTTGGCTGCGTTGGGTCTTCGTTGCGGCGCACGCAGGCTTTCTCTAGTTGCGGTGAGCAGGGGCTACTTTTGGTTGCGGTGTGCGGGCTTCTCATTGCAGTGGCTTCTCTTGTTGCGGAGGACAGGCTCTAAGCACACGGGCTTCAGTAGTTGTGGCACGTGGGTTCAGTAGTTGTGGCTCACGGGCTCTAGAGCACAGGCTCAGTAGTTGTGGCGCATGGGCTTAGTTGCTCCGCGGCATGTGGGATCCTGCTGGACCAGGGCTCGAATCTGTGTCCCCTGCATTGGCAAGCAGATTCTTAACCACTGAGCCATCAAGGAAGTCCCTGAGGCCACCTCTTGTGTTGCCTACAATTCAGTCTTCATACATTTGTCTACTCTACTCCACCATGTGGCCAAGTCAAAGTACTGTTCCAAGGCAGGCACCCCAGCACATCTGATCCAGGCTTTCTCTCTTGGTTTGTTTTAGCAGAAATAATTTCAGGAGGTCAGCGGTCACCTTTCACCTTCACAAGGCACCTGGGGTCGTTGATGCATACTCTACCAAATGTCTCCAAGACACTCCTGAGAGCTAATGACACTTTGTGAATAATCAATTATTGCCTCTCGACTCCAAATACACTCTTCAAAATATGCTCTATGATAAACAGTGAGATTTTTCCCCCTGCACTCTGAGCTCTGACACTGCTGCCAAATGGTGCCAAGGTCCTGGTCCCGAAGTTCTATGTCCCAGACGGTCTGCCTCATGCTCAAGGGACAGGAAGACGAAGCAAATGATCATAACCTCTGCATTAGGTTGTGAATCACTTCCTATAATCTTGCCTGCACTGGGAGGGGCTCCACCCTGACTTCCTGTGCTTGTACTTTCTGGCAGCTGCCTGTTCGGTCCTGGCCACTCACTAGCCAGCTTTTACAATTATGTCTTGCCTTTGTCACCGTATCCTGGAAGGCCTCAGAGATGAAGGCAAGGATGCAACGCTTGGAGCTAGGGGGATGCTCAACCTCCTGCAGGTGCAACATTCTTCAACTTCTGGGTCTCCTGGGAGGAAATACTGATGGCTTAGGGCTTCACCAAATGATTTTCTCATGATGGCAGCAGTGCTCCAGAAATGTCAGCCAGCCCTGCCCCGAGGCCCTCTTCTCCCACCCATCTAGTCTGAAAAAACAAAAGGCAAAGGCACCAGGAAACAAAACTGCCTCACATATTGCCCAGTTTGAAGAAAGCTGCTCACACTACTGTGATTTTGCTTTCCATTTCCATCTATAATCAAACTGAAGCCTAAACCACTCCTCACCATCAGGCATCTTCTTTCATCAAGCATTACCTTTTCACCAGATACTGGCTTCACAGTTCAGCTCTTCTTCACTCAGCATTAGTTCTCCAGCACTTTCCCAATTATCAAGTTAACTTCTAGGGACGAGTCTCAGGGTACCAGGACTAAATGGAAGAAAATGTTGGAAGTTCCAGGCCTGGAGGAGGTCACCTCTAGTCATCTGTCCTCAAGGGCCTCCTAGATTCCCAGGAAGTTTCCATCCATTCTCTAGGACACACTAATATGTTTGTGCTTGGTGGAAGGCTGTTTTTTGACTCAGCTCTTGAGAACTCTTTTCTTAAGGCCTATGATAACTCTTATTGGTTAATAGCACGTCCTACATGTGACACCAAACGTACCCTTATATTTATTTACTTTTTAATTAAAAAATGTATATTAATTATTTTTACCATGTTTCTGTCACTTCTATGGAAGGAGCTAATTTCTGCTTCTTTAGTTTAGAACAGATAGAAGATTATTCTGTTTCCAGTGAATCTTGGGGACATATTATTGGAACTTAAGATTTCAGTGCATTCCTGTCTATATTTTGAATTTTCCTGTCGTTTCCAATGTCTGCTTTTCAGGTGGAACTACTACATTTTATTGTATGTACATTTTTAAAAATTTATTTATTTTAATTTGTTTATTTTTGGCTGCATTGGGTCTTCGTTGCACGTGGGCTTCTCATTGTGGTGGCTTCTCTTGTTGCGGAGCTCAGGCTCTAGGCACACAGGCTTCAGCAGCTGTGGCACGGGGGCCCAGTAGTTGTGCCTCACGGGCCCTAGAGCACAGGCTCAGTAGTTGTGGCACACGGACCTAGTTGCTCCATGGCATGTGGGATCTTCCCAGACCAGGGATCGAACCCATGTCCCCTGCATTGGCAGGCAGACTCTCAACCATTGCGCCACCAGGAAGCCCCTGTATGTACATTTTAAATGATATTTTTCATACGTATTTGTTTAATAATCTGTTTTTACATACATTGGCATAAACTATATAATTCTGCCAACAGAAATGAATTTATTCAGTGGATATGAATATGTTTGTGCATGTGAGTTTTTAGAAATTATGTGTTAGATCATATTGAATCTAATTTTGTCCTATATTTTTAACACATTAATTATTGTACATGGGCCCATACCCTTAATCTTTTTTGCTATGAGAATAGCTTTATTTTCCCACATACATTAAGGTGATACACACCACTTTAAAATATTCAAAACTAAAGAGATTATGAATTAGAAATTAATAAATGTTATAACCTAACTTTTATACATAATAACTAGAATTTTTAAATTTTATGGCTCTTTTCTTTCCTTTGTAGATATAATATGAATAGTTTTTATTCACAGAATAGATTTATACTTAATATGTATTTTTATATCACTCTTTGTTCACATACTGTATAATGAGCATCTTGCCAAAATCTTCTTATATTTTGGGGGCTTGTTTTCTAGACAGTAAACAAATAACTCCATTTGTTTCATTAATTTATCATAGTTATTTATGAAATATCCCTATACTTCATATATATGATGACGAAAACAGATGTTATTTAAAATCCTATTTTGCTCATGCATAATGACTGAAATAAATTTATTATATATATATATATATATATATATATATATATATATATATTCCTCTATGGAAGTATACAAGCTATCTAAAATATCTCTCAAGAATTTCATTCATATTAAGTATTTGTATCAATTTGATCTACTTGGCAAAATTTATCTCATAATTCTCTTACCCCCTTCAATGTGTCCTGGTTTCCCCTCTGTCTGGTGCTTAACATTCTGATATTCCTTTCATCCACAGTCAGTGGATTTTTTTTTCATATCTCCTCTATGGGATCTCCAATTTCATGAAACCCATATTTTCCCCTTTTAAATTGTTTGTAAAACTTTTTTTTTAAAGCACAGGGTAAAGTAACTTTTTGAAAAAGGCTATAACGCTAAATTTTTAAGACCTTGCATATCTAAGGATATCTTTATTCTTACATTTCATTGAAAGTTTGGCTGTGTATAGAATTCTAAGTTGGAAATAATTTTTCTTCAGTATTTTGAAGACATTGTTTCACTGAATTCTAGTTTCCAGTGTTGATATTTAGAAGTTCAAAGTCATTCTGATTCTTCATACTTGTAGGTTAGTTATATGATCTTCTCTGTTACTGGTGTTCCAAAATTTCATAATATGTACTCAGGTAGGTCTTTTTTACCCACTATGCTGGCATCTTGGTGGCCCCGTTCAACCTGGAATATCATATTTTACATTTCTGTGAACTTTCTGAGAACGCCTACTATTCAGATAATAAATCACATTTACAGATGTACTCTAAATTTCTTAGCTTTTTCCCCTTTTTAAATCTTTAAAATTACAAGTATGGTCTTTTTCCAACCTCTTTGATGAGTTTTGTATTTCTACTATGTTACTTTTAATTGTTGTGTTCTTTTTCATTATTTTTTTCATTGTATCCTTTTTTTCTATCACAGTTGCAATATCATCTCTTGCCTATCTCAAGATATTGAGAAAAATTATTTTTTAAAGTTCTCTTCTCCCTTAAAGTTGATCTTCTCCAATGTAGTTCTTCTATGTTTTTGTCTATATCTTTCACCGTTAGGGCTCCTTTTAGAGATTAAAAGAGACACTATGGCTTTCTTTTGATTAGTGTTTGCTTGGTATATATTGTCCCATCATTTTTATTTTTAACATATCAATATCTTTATATTTAAAGTGAATTTCCTATAGCCAGAATATACTTGGTTCTTACTTTTATTAATACAATCTGAAAAATCTGTCTTTTAAATAGATTATTTAGATCATTTACATTGAATGTAATTATTAATATGGAAATATTTAAATCTATCATTTTGCTGGCTGTCTTCTATTTGTTCTTTTTTTCAACTTTCCTGAAATTCTAGTGGGTCAACTGAGCATTTTTTATGATGCCAGTTTTATCACTATTAGTTCATCAGTTATACTTCGTTTCAAATTTGTATGTGGTTGACCTGGGTTTAAAAAATAGATATGTAATTAATTCCAGTTTAATTTCAAATAATGTATCACCTCTCGTATACTGTAAGAACCTTATGACAATATGGTCTTGCTTCCCATCTTTTGTGCTGTCATTATACCGCTAAAATATGCTACTGGGCTTCCCTGGTGGCACAGTGGTTAAGGATCTGCCTGCCAATGCAGGGGACACGGGTTCGAGCCCTGGTCCGGGAAGATCCCACGTCACAGAGCAACTAAGCCCGTGCGCCACAACTACTGAGCCTGCGCTCTAGAGCCCACAAGCCACAACTACTGAGCCCGCAAGCCACAACTACTAAACCCTGTGCACCTAAAGCCTGTGCTCCACAACAGGAGAAGCCACCACAATGAGAAGCCTGTGCACCAAAGCCTGTGCAACAGAGTAGCCCCCTGTTCGTCGCAATTAGAGAAAGCCCGTGCGCAGCAATGAAGACCCAATGCAGCCAAAAATAAAATAAAATAAATAAATTTTTAAAAATAAATAAATAAAATAAAATTTACTATAAAAAAATAAAATAAAATCTGCTATTTTTCTAATAGTCAAATACATTTTAAAACAATTAGAAATAAGGAAAAATGTCTTTTGTATTTACTTTCATTTTAACTATTTCTCTAGATCTCTGATTCTTTGTGTCAATCTCGGGTGTCTGTCTGATACCACATTCTTTTTTACTTTCTCCTTATTTTGAAAGACATTTTTGATGGTATAAAATTCTGGGTTGATCATTTTATTTTTATTTTGTTTTGTTTTGTTTTCAGTACCATTAAGATGCCAGTCTGTTTCCTTATAGCTTACATAATGCTTGTCCAGTCTACTATAAATCTTATATTTGTTCCTCTCCAGGGAATATCTTTCCTTTGTATCCAGCTGTCCTCTAAATTTTCTCTTTATCTTCAGTTTCAGGAGTCTGAGCGGGCCTCTCACTGTTGTGGCCTCTCCAGTCGCGGAGCACAGGCTCCGGACGCGCAGGCCCAGCGGCCATGGCTCACGGGCCCAGCCGCTCCGCGGCACGTGGGATCTTCCCGGACCGGGGCACCAACCCGTGTCCCCTGCATCAGCAGGCGGACTCTCAACCACTGTGCCACTAGGGAAGCCCTGATGTGTTTTTATGTGTGTGTAAGTCCATGTTTAACTACTTGACAGTTTCACCCCACACGTCCTGTGCTGGGACTTCCTTGCGGCTGAAGTCCAGGCAGTCCCACTGGCTAGCTCCTACACCTGGACCTCACCTTTGTCATACCAGCATTAGGACTTTGGTCAGAACTCCTATAATAACTCAGAGAAGACAGGGAGGCCCAATTTGGGACCAGGGCTCAAGAAGCCCTTCCACTGAATGGCTCTTTCGAAACCGAAAGTAATCACGGAAAGAAAGCAATGCCGGCGTAGGTAGATTTTAAACTATTTCCTCACGATGGCAGTAGTGCACCATCTATGCCAACGAGTATTTTCCTCCCTGCCTCCCCAGCCCTCTTCACCCGCCCATCCTGTTAGAAAAAAACTTTACCAAGAGGCCAAGTCACCGGGAAATATGGCTACCTAGTATCTTGCCCAGTTTGAGAAAACCTGCTCACTGCTGTACTTTTGCTTTGGTTTTCATCTGAAAACTGAGGCCTAAAACTACCCACCCTCATCAGGCGTCTTCTCTTCACAAGAATTCAATTTCCACTAGGCTTCATCTTCACAGTTCTGTTTTTGTTCACTCAGCACATTATATCTCCAGCCTTTTCCCAAGTTATCAAGTTGTCTGCTTCTGTGGGTAAGTCTCAGGGATCCAGGCCTAAACAGAAAAATAAAATGCTGAAAATTTAACCAGGAGGGCATCTCTACATATCCATGTGTCCTTGCCTGGCTCATCTCTATGGCTCTCAAGTAATTTTCCTACATTTTCTAGGTAAAGACATAGGTTCTGTATGTTGAGTTGTTGGCAGCAATTTGACTGGGGCCCTAAGAAGAGGGTCCACATAGCTCTCACCATTAAATGCTATACAATGCCCTACATGGCAGGATATATGTGTGTATATATAGAAGATATGTATATATCTTCTAATCGGAGGTTACTCAGATAACCTAGTCCATTAGAGATCAGTTTTAAAACCATTTCCTCATTAATAAGATGTGCCTGCCAAGGATTCAGAAATAACCATATGCTGATCAAGACTAGAGCACTGCCATAAAACTTACGACCACTGATAACCTTTTGGATTATGTCTTTCCACTCCTCTCAATACACAGAGTTCTATATTTGTGTTCAAACACAACACTAAATTTATATTAAAACTGAATGTTACATGACTCTTTTTGAATTATCGTTTTCTCAGGGTATATGCCCAGAGTCTGTCATACAGAGTGAAGTAAGTCAGAAAGAGAAAAACAAATACCGTATGCTAACACATATATATGGAATCTAAAAAAAAATGGTTATGAAGAAGCTAGGGGCAGGACAGGAATAAAGACGCAGATGTAGAGAATGGACTTGAGGACACGGGGAGGGGGAAGTGTAAGCTGGGACGAAGTGAGAGAGTGGCACTGAGATATATACACTACCAAATGTAAAATAGATAGCTAGTGGGAAGCAGCCACATACCACAGGGAGATCCAGCTCGGTGCTTTGTGACCACCTAGAGGGGTGGGATAGGGAGGGCGGGAGGGAGACTCAAGAGGGAGGAGATATGGGGATATATGTATATGTATAGCTGATTCTCTTTGTTATACAGCAGAAACTAACATACCATTGTAAAGCAATTATACTCCAACAAAGATGTTAAAAAAATAAATAAACCATAAGGAAAAAAAAAACCCAAAACTGAACGTTAGTACATTATTGTTTCCATTAGAAATTTTAGCTCCTGATTCCCAGGCATTTTAAGACTATTATATAAAATTTGAAAGTCCTCATTTTTATAAATAATTTATTTAAAATGCTTTTTATTGCCCTACTTATATATTGAATATACAGTATGTATGAGGTATATGTTATATGCACATATATACATGTGCACATTTGTTTCTGCTTAATTATAATTTTATTTATATTGGGTGTAGTTTTACACAAAGTCTTCTGCATAACCATATGTAAATTGTGTGGTCTCGTGTCAATATGTATTTTACCCAGCTTGAAATTTCTTTACATTTTATTCTAGAAAAGGTCTCTCTTCCAAGCAATTAAAAGAGTGACATCTGTTGGCAACCTGTTCACATTTTAAAGCCAAAAATAAATGGCACCTCAGTCAAAAGTTTATAACTTTTTTTTTTTTTTTTTAATGGTACGCGGGCCTCTCACTGTTGTGGCCTCTCCCGTTGTGGAGCACAGGCTCCAGACGTGCAGGCTCAGCGGCCATGGCTCACGGGCCTAGCCACTCCGGACCGGGGCACGAACCCGTATCCCCTGCATCGGCAGGCAGACTCTCAACCACTGCACCACCAGAGAAGCCCCAAAAGTTTATAACTTTTAAACTATCTCTGCCATACATTCTTACATGTTTCCTGTGCACATATATTTTTTAGCCTAAAATCCCAGTTTCCTTGTACCTCAAGTGTTCAAATATGTTTTCTTCACTGATTATAGTTTGAGTTCTTTGCAAACATCATTAAATATTCCTTGGAATACTTCATATGTCTAAAGGTGCCTCCCCATCTTTTTGCATTTCTTAGAATTAAGCATACCTGTTTACAAAATTACTAGGTACATTAGCCATGTATAAAGTGCAGTGAGGGCATAAGTAATGCCCATCAAGCAGACAAGGATTTCCAAAATATGAGGTGTCTCAAATGCTCTTGTTTTCTGTGATCAGTTAGAGATATAAATACATTAGGTCTCAAATGGCCACCAAATTAAGTTTTGCTAATAATTTCTTCTGTACATATTTGTTCTGAATTGGTTCTCAAATTACAAATATATTATTGGCTTCTTGAAATACATAGTCTATGAAGAACAAATAGAAACACTTTATCCCAAATCCTTCTTTCCCAAGGGAACCACTATTAGCAGCTTGATGAGTATGTTGGTTTAAATTTAATAAAAAGTGATATAAAACTATTCTCAAGAGCTAAATAGATTTAGCCTACATGTCATCATTATACTCCCTATATTCCTCAGCACAATGCTAAACACACACACACTAAACATTTCCATTTCTTTTCTTCAAACCCATCTTGGTCACACTGTACATGGAGTTTGGTGCCCTGAATTTTTGAGTCAACAGTGGACAGTGGGCAATTGCCAATAGCATTAACTATTCATGAGCAATATGATAGTTTTTTGTGGTTAAATCTCATAGCATTCCTTTGTTATTGATCAAATCATAAGAATAACATGCATCTGGAAAAGAATCACTAATTTGACAAAACATAAAGCAATAAAGAAATGATACTAAATGGGAAGGAAATCCAAAAAAGAGGGGATATATGTACATGTATAGCTGATTCACTTTACTGTACAGTAGAAACTAACACATTGTAAAGCAATTATACTCCAATAAAATTTTTTTTTTAATTAAGAAAAATTTTTTTAAAAAGTAATACCTGTTTTCATAAAAGAAGAAAAAAGAAATGATACTCTAAGTCACAGGAACTCAGTAGATACACCATTGATGTTTGATCTACTGCATTTTGCTTTTATGTTACATTTATTATATAATTATATATGTGTGGACACCTGTGTAATGGCTGTCATAGTTTGCTAGTATGGATTTTGACTTACATGATATATGTGGAATATCCTTACAGTTTGAGTTGCTTCCTTCTATCATCATTTTCTTAGGTCTTATAAACGCCTCTTCATATGACTTTAAATACGCTTCAGAAACAGGATTTTCTGTTCAGCACAATTTAGAAATGCCATTCTGTTTGTATAACAATTAAGTGAGGCCTTTAAATCCTGCATATACATAGACCTGTGCACATATTTAAAAGAAAAATAGATCTTGTAACACACTCTTTTCTTAATTGCATGTTGGGATAACATTCATTTCTTTTTAAAAAAAATTTCAAATGCAAGCTTTTCTTGCTTTCAACACTTCAAGACTTCAGACAAGTAGAAAGTTAAAACTTGAAGGCAAGCCATTGGAAACATCACTCTAGAAAGTTAGACACTGTCAGTTGTTTGGTTGTACACTTTCCAGATCCTTCCCTTGTGCCTATTCACTTTTTTAAATACATGTGTTTATGTGTTCGACTTGAATTAACCATGTATGTAATAAGTAGAAAAAGACAGACTTTATTTTTCCTTTTCATTTTCCTTGTATTAGACACCTAGGATGGTTTGATCCTGAAGTTTCAACACTCTGCTTCTTTCCGCTGAATCAAATTTTTGGACATCTCTCCTGAGAAGGACTCAAGAGAATGGATTTCAGTCTTTCCAAAGATTGATGAAGACTGCCTGCTCTAGCTGAACTTGCTGAAGCTGAACCCAGAAAATGGACCCTTTGCCCCTCCTCACTATCCATTCTTATAAAGGAACATTCAATGATCCTCCTTGGCTCCACCTCTCTGCTTTCCTGTGGGAGTGTGGCTGTGTGATCACTTTTGAGAGGTAGAGTCTCTGGACAAAGGGTATTCTCCTGTGAAAGATTAACCAATGCTGACCAACTGACCTCCAAAGAGTTGAGCCAATTGACAATGCTTCTCACCTGGTTAGGAGGTTGTCCAATTCTACAAATCATTACACAAGCTGGGTGATATTAATGGCTTTATTTTCAGTGGCTTGCTCAGGGTTATAAGGAAGAGTGAAGAGTATTATAGGTGAACAGGTGGAATTGCAATTTATTTTGGTACTGGTGAATTTGAGAACCTCTGCTAGTAAGACTTTTGTGTTGCATGGCCTTTTATTGCCTGGAAAGTGCCTGTTCTTTCCTTTGCCGCATTTCCTACTGGGTGGGGGTTTTTTTTTGTTAACTTTTCATTCTGAAACAGCTTTTGATCTGAGATGAGTATCAATGGTTGAGCAGTAGTTAGGGTTGGCAAGAGTTACAATCTCCTGTTACTGGGTCATGGTATCATGCTTGAATTCCTGAGACTCAGAAAGGTGCTGTTGTTTTAGGCTTCCATCCACTTCCTGGCCAAATGTAGTCTCTTAATGCATACCAAAATGTGTGAACTGAAAATTCTTGAGCACAAAGAATTCCAGGTCTAGGGAATTCTGTCACACTCAATTCTAACTGCAGATATGGGTCACTGTCTTTACACAGTGTAGCATATGACCAAGTCAAATTGTTACAACAATCAGGCAGCTTACTTCATCTGATACAGGCTTTCTTTGCTATCTGCTTAGCTGAAGTAGGGTCAGAGGCCACGTTACATCTTCATAGGGTACTTGACCACTGGGGCATGCTTTCTCAAATGTCTCCAAATCTTCCTTGGCTGCCCTTAACCAAGAACAGCCTCAAGGATATCTAGACCTAAATGCTTCAGATTTGAAGTGAAGGAGGCCCAACTCAGGGCCAGCCTCCACTCAACCTCGCAAAAGACCAAACCTTTCTCAACTTCTAGGCCTCACAGGAGTGCTAACAACTTTAGGTTCTGCCAGACTACTTCCTCTAGGTGGCAGTATTGCTCTGGAAAAGCCAATTAACCCAGCCCACCCCCACCCACCCCAGGCCTACTCCTGCCCATTCAATCTGAAAAAGCCACCAAGACACAAAGGAGTCAGGAAAAAAGCTGCCTTGCTATCGCCCTGTGGGGGGGGAATTCGCTCAAACAGACATATTTTTGCTGCTAGTTTCCCTGATAAATCAAACTGAGGCCTAAACCACCTACTCTCATCAGCCATGTTTTCTTTTCAAGAATTTCATTTCTACTCTACCAAACCTTTGCCGGTCTGCTCTTCTTCGCTCTGCCTTGATCCCCAACATTGTCCCTTGTTATTTGCTTTAATGGGCAATTCTGAGGGATCCAGGGCTAAGAGAGTAAAGAAAATGGTGGAAATAAGGGCCTGGAGAAGAACAAATCTAAGCACTAGGCCACGTGGTTCTTCACTGATCTCACTGCCAGGTTCCCTAGGAGTCCTCCACTTTCTGAGAGGGCACTAGGCCTTGTGTTGACTGGGAGGCAGCTATTTGGCTGGAACCCTAAGAGGAGGGTCCAGATAGCTCTCAAGTCTGAATTCCACACACTGTTCCACTTGGAGTGACACAGACACTCGATCGTATATAAATTCCAGTCAGAAGGGACAGGATTTTGTTTCATGGTTTCATCATTTAACACTGGAACACAACAGTGTTCCCATGTGTGTGATTATGACCTTCAACAGCTTCCTTTGACTTTAATATTTATGGTAATAAACTACAACAAATTTACATTTAGATTGGATTTATATATGCATACTGTCTTAGATCCCAAATTTTCACTTCTGATTCCTGGGTAGTTTGAAATTATCATGAAACTTTTGCAAGACCTGGATTTTAGACAATGAAACACTTGCAAAGAACTACTCGATTGACACATTAATTAAATAATATTAATTAGGTTCTCACTTAATCTTTTTTTAATGCATACACAGGACCTAAAATACCAATAATGCCACCACTCAGGAATCTTGATTTTGAGATTTGCCTTACCTAATCATTAATACGATGACATACACGTACAAATTTTTTTTTCTAAAACTAATATTGGAACAGACACTGGATACTCATGAGCCAGAACATTAGGGTTTCTTTTCTTATACTACTCAAAATTTACACCCAATTTTTATCTTAAGATAAAAGAACGAAAACAGAATTCAATAATTGAAGGTTGAAATTGGTATCTCTCAAATTCCATCACCCAGATGTGTATCCTAAGAAGACTTTAATTTAAGGAGGATGCACTCACACCCTTCACATGCAGCTATAATCTTTCATTAATGCCTTGCTTTATATAAATATAAATATGGATATAAATGTCAACTGAGAATTTCAAGTTGAAAAGCATACTCACTATAACACTGACCATCATTTTAAATAGGCAGCTTTTAAAAATGTTTATATATATTTGTATGTGTATAAACATATACATATATATATATATAAATAAATGTTTACACACACATATACAAACACACACATACACACAGGTCTGCTTCTCTCTAAACATAATTGGACGCATACTGGCTGTAGCTTTACACAATCCTCAGCACTACCTTATACCGTTTGCATACTTGCATATCAATATATATTTCTGAGTGCTTGAAAATGTTTTATAGTTTACTCTAGAAAACCCTTCTATTTCAAGAAATTACAACAGTTATATCTACTGGCAAAGCGTTCAGTTTTGAGAAATTATAAAGTAGAAAACAATTGGTACCTCAATCAGAAGAAATAACCACTTTTAAAACATCTTTGCCATGCATTTTTCTCTCTTCACTTTGCACATATATTTACTTTTAAAAAACAATGTTCAGATTCCCTTCTACCTTGAGCATTAAAACAAGTTTTCCTACTTTGCAGCTTGAATGCTTTTTAAAACATCATTAAATATTATTTGGAGTTCTGACATGTTTTAAATCTTTGCCACCTGTTTTCGCATTTCTAGAAACAATCATGCTTCTTTACAGTGTACCTGCTACAACAGCCATGTATGAAGAAGTGAAGTGAGGTCACAGGTAATGCCACCTCCTGCAGACAAGGACTTTTAAAACGTGGGTTCATCTTCAATCCTCTCCCCTTGTTTCTGCTTCCCATCTGTGCGAGATCTGCTCTCAGAGCAGAAGTGGTAACCCTTCTTGGCTTGGCTGGGTGGTTCCACTTTTCTTCAGGCTCTCTCAGCTCCAATTTGGGTGCACCTGAGACCTCCTACAACACACTTCGTCCTGCTATAAGCCCCCAGGAATTGTCCTGTCCTCCGTGCTCTGACTCTGCTACCACAAAGGGCCCAGGTCCCAGAGCAAGGGAACACCACGTGCTCTGAGGCACAAGGAGAAAGAAAAATACCCACAGGCTTAGTATTTTGTTAGCACTTCCTGTGGTCCCGCCCACCCCGGCAGAATACTAAGACCCCACCCCACGACTTCCTGTGCCTGGACTTCCTGGCAGATGCTGGCTGTCCTGCCTCCCCAAAGGGCAGCCCCTAGACCTGAACCCCACCTTAGCTCCTGGTTGGCTTCTGGAGCAGACACCCAGCTCTGGCTGGGGGCCCGGCCCTTCAGCCTCCTCACCTTCTAGAAGGGACCTTTCCAAAATAAAAGTCCGTTCAGAGGAGAAACCTTGGGACTTCTTCCAGTGACTTCCTCACGATGGCAGTATTGCTCCAGAAATTTTACCTAACGCTGCCCCCATGCCCTCTTCTCCCGCCCGTCGGGTGTGAAAAAAATGTGACCAAGAGACACAGGCGGGAAGAAATATGGCTGCCTTGCTTCTTGCCCAGTTTGAAGAAACCTGCTTACACTATTGTGATTTTGCTTTTGGTTTACATCTGCAATCAAACTGAGGCCTAAACTTACACTCTCCTCATGCAACTTTTCGGTTCAAGAACTCAATTTCCACTTACCTAGTCTTTGCAGTTCTACTCTTTCTTCACTCAGCATTATATCTCAAGTGTTTTGTTACCAAACTGTCTTGGGATATCAAGAGGCAAACCTCCGGGATCCAGGCCTAAGGGGGAAAAGAAAATGTTTGCACCTAAGGGCTTGGAGAAGAGCAAATCTAGGCACTAGTACTTGTGGTTCTTGACCTGGCTCATTTCCCAGGTTCCCTGGGAGTCCTCCTCCATTTACTGGCCTGGCACTAGTCCTTGGGTGTATTTAGGGAGAGGCAGCTATTTGTCTGGAAGCCTAAGATAAGTGTTAGATAGTTCTCAAGACTTCATATTATACAGTGCCCATGTGAAATGATACACATACTCAAATATGTACAAATTCCAGTCAGAGGGGACAGACATGGTTTGGCCTCATGGTTTCATCATTTAACATTGGAACACAGGCACATTCCTACACCATTATAGGGCCTTCAGTGGCTTCCTACAATTTTAATGTGTGTGTGTGTTTCACTGATTATATCTTAGGGATCAGTCATATAGCATTTTCTCATACGTAAATACGACACGGTGCTTGCAAAGGATTCAGAAAATAAATGCGTGCTGATCAAGAGTAAAGCATTGTCATAAACAGTACTTGTTAGTACCTCTGATAAAAACATTTGGATTATGTTTTTAACATGCCCATACAAACTGTTTCCATACACTCATGCACTCATTTCAATATACACATACATACATGTATATTTAGCTTCATACAAAACACGTTTACATTAAAATGAGATTTATTCGTACGTCATGGTTTGGATCATATTTTCATGAAAAATTTGCAAGGCCTGATTTTTAGTAAATAAAACATTGGCAAAGAGCTTCTTGATCACTACATTTGCCAAAAATATTAGGATCCTAATGAAGAAATGTTCAGTTCAGGGACTTCCCTGGTGGCGCAGTTGTTAAGAATCCGCCTGTCAATGCAGGGGACCCCTGGTCTGGGAAGATCCCACATGTCATAGAGCAACTAAGCCTGTGCGCCACAACTACTGAGCCTGCACTCTAGAGCCCGTGATCCACAACTACTGAGCCTGCATGCCACAACTACTGAAGCCTGCGCACCTAGAGCCCATGCTCCACAACAAGAGAAGCCAAAGCAATGAGAAGCCCATGCACTGCAACGAAGAGTAGCCCCCTCTCGCCGCAACTAGAGAAAGCCCACACAGAGCAACGAAGACGCAGTGCAGCCAAAAATAAATAAATAAATTTATTTTTTAAAAAAGAGAAATGTTCAGTTCATAAGACACTTATTTAACTGAAATTTAATGCCTATGATGTCACCCCTCAGCCATCATTACTTGAAGATATACGTTTTCTAGTCTTTATTATGCTAACATGATATATATAGTCTTAAAACTAATACTGAATGACAACTATACATGTATGCCTCAGAAAATATAGGGTTTTCCCCCTTCTCAAAAATTTAACCTATATTTTTAATCTAAAATTTAATCGTAACATTTTATTATTAGAAAATATAAGAACAGATTACATTACTGTAAAATAAAGTCCATGTCTACATCACTCTAATATTGTGACCCAGGTGTGTATTCTATCAAAGAGTCAAGGTGAAAGCATTCATATTTTTTTATAGTCATCAATAATATTTCATCAATGTTTATTTATTTACTTATTAAAAATTAAGTCTTGCAAATTTTTTATGATAATGACATGACAAGCTGTCCAGGAAACAGAAGTGAAAAGATGATCCAAATGATGACACATGAATGAATCCCATTTCTTTTTTTTGGCCGCACCACGTGACATGTGGGATCTTAGTTCCCCGACCAAGGATCTAACCCGTACCCCCTGCAGTGGAAGTGCAGAGCCCCAACCAGTGGACCGCCAGGGAAATCCCAATAAATCCATTTTAATATAAACTTATTATTGTGTATGAAGATAAATATCAATATATATTTGTGTGTATGTATGTATGTATGTATATATATATGTATATATATATATATATATATACATACATATACATACACAAACTCCACACATGCATATATGGACACAGAGGTGAAGTTTAATTGCATTCTTATTGTAATAATCACTATGATTAAAATATATAATATATAATTTTTACATATGCGTAGACATATAGATGGTTATATATGATGCACAAATATGTATGTTTATTTCTCTTTGAACATAATTGGATGCATACTGAAGGTAGTTCTGACAAAATCATCATCTTATACAATTTCCATATTCTCATATACATATACATATTTGGAGAACTTGGAATTTCTTTATTCTCCTGTAGGAAGAGCCTTATCAACCAAGAGATTTACAAAAGAAATACCTGCTATAGGCAAACTGTTCAAATTTTGAGAAGTCATAAGGCCAAAAGTAATGGAAGTTCAATCCCAACAAGAATAAAGACTTTTAAAATGTCATTCTCACCTCTTACACAATATACTAATAACTTCTAAAAAATAAAATTAAAACTCCTTCAGATCTCTGGTGTTCAAATATGTTTTCTGCGTTTACTGAGGCTAGAGTACTTTCCAAACTTCATTAAATATTCTTTGAAATACTGGTTATTTTTTAAAGAGTAGCCGCTTACGTTTGGAATTTCTCAAAATTAGACATGCTTCTTAACAATAAGTCCAGCTACAACAGCCAATTTATAAAGAAGTGCAAGCAAGTCACAAGCAATGCCACCTCAAACAGACAAGGACTTATAAAATACGGTTGTCTCTTCAATCCTCCTGTTGTGTATGTTCATATTCCTTAGGCCTCCTGAGGTCAACACAGCAAGTTGTCACCAATAATTTTTCCTGCATATACTTGTTCTGGATTTGCTACTGAATTACAGTATAGTACAAACATTGTGAAGACTTTTGCAGAATACACACATCTCTGAAAGACATATGGAAATACTTCATCCCAAATCAACCTATCCCAAGGGAACCACTATGGACAGCTTAATGGGTACATGTGTTTGAATGCTGTAAACAAGATGTACAACCATTCATTCATGAGAGCTGATAATATTTAACTAAATATAGTCTACTGCTCATCAATAAACTCCCCTATTTGCCCACACAGTGCTTGAAAACACATAAACTTTCAACCACAGATGAACACATCATTATTTATTTTCTTCAGTTGTATCCTGGTTATACTGTAGGTGGAATTTTTTGTCATTGTTTCTTCACTCAGCATTAGATAAATGGATACTCATACATTTCCTTTATTCTTGGTCAAATTCTAATGATAATATATGCATCTGGCAAAGAAATGATAAATCAATCAATTATAAAACAAGAAAGAGGATACTCTCACTGACATAAACTCAACTGATATTTTAAGTTATCGCATTCTGTCCTTTCTTCTATATGCATTGTATTTGTGTGCGTGTGTATGTGTTTCTGTGCTTCTGGACAGGGGTTTTTGACTATAAATTTTAACTGACATCATCTATATACGGGATTTTCTTGTGGTTAGAAATTTTTCCTTTTTCCATGCTTTTCTCTTTTATCTTTTATAGCAAGGTCACTTCAAATGTCATTAAATATACCTAAGAACACTGGATTTTATGTTAAGTAATATTAGCCAAAAGTTTTTGTTTCCACGACCATTAAAGGTAGGACATTTAATCTTTCCAGAATGTACATAGAACTATGTCTATTTCTATAGAAAAAAATAGCATCTTACGGTAACTGATCCTTTATAACTTGCAGTTTCATTAAGTTTATAATGGGACCAGTTTTGTTTCGTTTTCTGTGAATTTCAAAAGTAACCTTTGTTTGTTTTCAAAAGTTCAATCCTTAAGACAGGCATAATTAAAACACGTAGGCTCTACCTTGTATTCTTTTTCCCCCCAGCTTTTTTGCGATATAATCGACATATAATCTACCTTGTGTTCTTGAGAGGTAGATCCTATTAGTAGTTTGCTTTGAAGCCTTCCAGATACTTTGCTTTGTGCATATTCACTCTTTAGAATCCAAATGTGTTTATGGTTGTAGGTAATCATAAAATAGAGAAAACAGTCCTTCATTTTCTGTTTCTTTTTCTTAGTAAACTGAGAGAGTTTGATCTTGAAGGTCAGATAATTTGGTTTCCTCTAAATCAATGGTGTGAGATATAGAGATAGGAATTTAGTCTTTATGAAGTCTGAAGAAGATTCCCTTATGTGTTTGTAAGAAGATGTGTGTGTATGCCATCTAAAACTTTAGATGCACATAGAAGCATGAAAATGTGACTCATAACCAAAAGAAAAATTAGTCAGTAGAATCTGGCCTAGATATACCTGAATAAATTGAATGAACAAACAGGGATTATAAAAGAGTTCTTATAAATACATTTAAGGATTTGAAGAAAAATCTGACCATAATAAGAGAGCAAAACAGAAAATTAAATAAACAAATAGAAACTAAAAATCAGAACCAAATGGAAATTCTGAAGCTGAAAAATTATATGAAATGAAAAATTCGTATAATTTTTCAACACTGTGGGGAAAATATCAGTGAATATGAAACATAATAATAATCATCCAACCTTAAGCACAAAGATAAATAAGGCTAAAAAATGGAAAGACGAAAACAAACTTATGGTTACCAAAGGGGAAATGCAAGGGGGAAGGATAAATTAGGAGTTTGGGATTAACATATACACACTACTATTTTTTAAAATAATCAACAAAACCTATTGTATAGCACAGGGAACTCTACTCAATATTCTGTAATAACCTATATGGGAAAAGAATCTGAAAAAGAGTGGATATATGTGTATGTATAACTGAATCACTTTGCTGTACACCTGAAACTAACACAACATTGTAAATCAACTATACTACAATATAAAATAAAAAATTAAATTAACAAAAGATGATGGAAAGAGTCACAGTGATCTTTGGGATAATACAAACTAACATTCACGTCCTTTGAGTTCATGAAGGAAAAGAGAGAAATTGCAGGAGTGAAGGGCAGAAAATATTTGCAGAAAAAAAGTAAACCACTTATCAGATTAAATAAAAATGATAAATGCTCTGATTGAGGAAGATCAAATAACACAAAGAAAACCAAAATAAGGAGAAACATAATCAAGTTTCTAAATACCACTGATAAAGAGAAAATCAACAGTAGGCTGAATAAAAAGACTGATTACATAGAGGAGAACAGCTATAACAATGACAGATGACATATTAAATTTGATGCAAAGTAGCCAAAGGATTACCACCTATAAATCGCTGTTAGAAAAATCTGTCAGTCTATAATTTTCTACCCAGAAAATTTAACCTTCAAAAATTCAGGCAAAACAAGGCATTTTCAGGCAAACAGAAGCTGATAGAATTGGTTACCAGCAGACCTGCTCTAATATATGTGTTAAAGGAAGTTCTTCAAGCTGAACTTTAATGATAACATATGGAAACTCTGGACTACAAGAAGAGATGAAGATTCTTGGAAATAGTAAATATATAGGCAAATATAAAACAGGCTTTACATTTTCTTAATTTCCTTAAAGGAAATTGACTACATAAAATAAAAATAATAGCAATATATTGTGATGTTTAAAACATGTAGCAGTAAAATATCTGTAAATAAAACCAGAAGATTTGAGTAGGGAAGTACCCTCTTGTAACTTTATTCCATTATTTTATACCTAAACCAGTATAATATTATTTGAGAGTAGAATATAATAAAAGTTTTATATTTTAAACTCTAGCATTGACCACAAATAGTGGTATATCTAATAAGTCAAGAGAGGGAATAAAAAGGTATTTTAAAAAGCACCCAGATAATTCGAAATATGACACAAAAGGAGCAAAAAGGAAGAAAGACCAGATTGGACTAATTGAAAAGAGCAAAATGGTAGATGTAAACCCAACCATATGAATATTAAATATAAACGGACTAAACCCCAATTAAAAGGCAGAAATTGACAGTATGGATAAGTAAGGAAAACCCACCCGTATGATGTTTAATGTACATTAAATCTGCAGAACATAGACTAAAATTAAATAGGTGGGAAAGTTATATAAACACGAATCATAACAAAGCTAAAGTAGTTATGGGCATACCTCATTTTATTGCACTTTGCTTTATTGGACTTTACAGATACTGCATTTTTTACAAATTGTAGGTTTGTAGCAACCCTACACAGTATTTGAATATAATCTATGCACATTCTCCCATATACCTTAAATCATCTCTAGATTACTAATGTAAATGTAAATTACTAATACAATGTAAATACTATGTAAATAATTGCAACACAATGTCAATGCTATGTAAATAGTTGCTGGCACACAGCAAATGCAAGTTTTGCTTTTTGGAACTTTCTGGAGTTTTTTATTTTTCAAATATTTTCAATCAATGGTTGATTAAATCTGCAGATGCAGAACCTATGGATAGAGAGTGCTAACTGTATAGTCTTTTGTATTTACCCAGATATTCAAATTTTCTGCTGTTCTTTGTTGGCTCCTGAAGATCTGTGTAATCCCTTGGTGTCATTTTTCCTCAGCCTGAAAAATGTCCTATAGCATTTATTTTAGTATATGTCTGCTGGTGACAAATAATCTTAGTTTTATTTTTTCTGAAAACATTTCATCTTCATCTGTGAAGGATATTTTCAATGGATACAGAATTCTGGGTTGATTTTTTTTTCCTGTCAGCACTTTCAAGAGAATGTTCCATGTACACTTAACACTAATATAATATTGTAAATCAAATACAATAAAAAAAAACAAAATAAAGAGGATGTTCCATTGTCTTCTGCTCTCCATGTTTACTGGTGAGAAATCCATAGCTATCTAAATGAGACAAGTGATATATGACAGTAGTAGCATTTCAAGTCTATGGGGAAATGACTGCCTTTCCGATAAGTGGTCTTGGTACTGTTGGGTATCCATGTGTACAAATGAAACTTTACTCCTCCCTCACACTATGTACAAAAATCAATTCCATAGGCCCTTTTCAGGAGTCAGAGAAGGTAAATTCATCATAAATCTGTACTGGTACTATGGAAAGCCCAAGAAATGGTGGAGGGCTTTGATGGATTTGGGAGGTGAGACTGACTCTCTAAACAGGGGTTGGAAAACTATGGCTCACAGAATAAATCTGGCCAGTGATCTGTATTTGTAAGGCCTGAAAGCTAAGAAAAGTCCTTATATTTTTAAAGAGTTGTTTGAAAAACTGAAGAGTATGCAACAGAGACCATATATGGCCTACAAAGCTTAAATTAGTCACTATCTGATCCTTTGCAGAAAGAATTTGCTGTCCCCTTCATCTAGGACTAAAGAAATCTTCACCCGCATTATTTCCTAGTTAAAGAAAGAGCATTTTCTAGAAACCTCACTGTGGTCACACGTGTACACCCTCTTCATGGGGATGGCATTGCTGAAGTAATCATATGATGGTCCAGACTAGTATTTATGTTAGGCCAGGCCCCGGAAGTATATTAGAATCACCGCTAGACATAAATTATAACCTTACCTATGACATGTTCTTTACCTATGACATGTTCTTACATGAAACCAACAGAAATCATTCCTGAATGAAAGGCAGAGGTCTAATGAATTGGGGGTAGGAGTTCACTATTTTTTGAAAATCTCTCAGACCACTGTCATGCAGAATCAAGGGGGCACCTCGTGGAGTGCTATTTTCTATCTTCAGGTCTTAGATTCTCAACAGACAGCATGTTGAGAGGAAGGGAAATGAAGGACAATACGAGAGACCATTGGGATCTTGGTTTAGGAACTGTCAAAGAGTCAAAATGAAACTGAGAACTACAGGATGGTGATTTTTGAGAACTGTTAGGTTCTTTTAAATTTGTTTCTGCAAGTGATAGCCCTGCTATTCCCTGAATGTTTCCCAGCATGGTCAAGAGTCATATCCTTAAAATAAGAATTATCTGGGTACTGGTCATCTGGGGTCCCAGGGAAGGGAGGAGTGGAGAGTGGCTACTGTACCTCCCTCTGCAGCCAGGTTTTAGAAGACACGGGTGAAAAACAACAAAGGGCAGTTTGAAATGGCATTACAGGGATGATAAGATTGGAGGGGAGAGAAACAGAAAAGAGGGGGGAAGAAAGAGGTGAACTTACCTGCACACACACATATACACACACATCCATTAACACCTCTGACTTCATTCTTCCACAGTGATGTGTCCTCTTTTTTTCTGATTCACATTTATGGAGCTAAATTATTATTTTTTTCCCCAAAACAGTTGTCCAATTTTATTAATTTTAGACTTTCTTTTTTTAAAATGTATTTTATTGAAGTATAGTTGATTTATAATTGTTGTGTTAATTTCCACTGTACAGCAAAGTGATTCAGGTATACATATATATACATACTTTTTCATATTCTTTTCCATTATGGTTTATCACAGGATATTGAATATAGTTCCCTATGGTATACAGTAGGACCTTGTTGTTTATCCATCCTATATATGTAATAGCTTGCATCTGCTAGTCCCAAACTCCCAATCCAGTCCTCCCCTGCTCTCCCTTACTCTTGGCAAACACAAGTCTGTTCTCTATGTCTGTGAATCCATTTCTGTTTCATAGATAAGTTCATTTGTGTCATATTTCAGATTTCACATATAAGTGATATCATACGGTATTTGTCTTTTTCTTTCTGACTTACTTCACTTAGTACAATAATCTCCAGTTGAATCCATGTTGCTGCAAATGGCATTATTTCATTCTTTTTCATGGCTGAGTAGTATTCCATTGTATAATATATATGTACCACATCTTCTTTATCCATTCATCTGTTGATGGAACATTTAGGTTGTTTCCATGTTTTGGCTATTGTAAATAGTGCTGCAATGAACATTGGGGTGCATGTATCTTTCTGAATTCTAGTTTTCTCCAGATATATGCCCAGGAGTGGGATTGCAGAATCATATGGCAACTCTATATTTAGTGTTTTGAGGCACCTCCATACTATTTTCCATAGTGGCTACACAAATTTACATTCCCACCAACAGTGTAGGAAGGTTCCCTTTTTTCCACACCCTCTATAGAGCTAAATTATGTGTACCACCGATCACAGATGCCAACAGAGAACTTTATAGAAAGTGCCACCTTTGACTCCAGTGGCTGAAATCAACCATAAGTGAAACTGTCTACTCATTTGCATTCACTTAACGTTTATAGAGTACCTGCACTGTTTCAGGCCCAGTGTTACAATCTCCTTTTTGGTCTCTGGACTTCAATGCATATTAGTTGGAAATGATACCAGGATTTTTCATAGAATGAGAGATTTTTCTTTCTCACATTTATTTTTATATTAAAAAACAAATAATATTTCAAGGGAAGAGGGTCAGGGTTAGGGTGAAGGCCTGGATTAAGTGGGTATCAAGGATGATTTCTCAAACTTCTTGGTAATTAAGAATAGCAATTTTTAAGATAGGATATGGTGTAGTGTAGAAGATTTAGGTAAAAGCTTATGAGTAAGGATGAAGGTAGTTTGAGGGGTTTTGTCAGTGGGGGTGATGTTATAAGGAAAAGCTATGAAAGTGTCAGAAAAGGGGACTGGATTAGGGAAGGAATAACAGTAGGGGAAGATTTTTTGCATTTTCCTTGCTAATTTTAAAAAGTGACCTTTACAGAATGTATAAGATCATGTTTGTTTTGGAGATGTGATAAGGGTCAGGCATGCTTGTTTCTCACATTACTTAACTTTTAAAACTACGGCGATTTTATTTACAGTAAGAGACCAAGTGGAGGACTAGAATGAAGTCAGCATCAGGTATACAAGAATAAGCCTCATCTGTTTGTTATATTACTTGGTAATTTTGGAAAGTGGGGAATTTACATAAGACATAGAATAGCATAGTTATCGAGGGTGACAAGATTAGGAAGACTAGTAGCAGATGTGATGTAAGGGTTAGTGATGGATGAGGATCGTGTGTATGGTGAGCACTACAGGGGTTCTTTTTCTCTGGGGGGAATACTTGCTAATATAAAATAGTGGTTTTACTTAAATGGAAGAATTACATGACAGTTGTCGATGGTGTGAACGAGGATCAAAGAATTCTGTTTACAATATTACTACCTGTACAAAGAGTGATTTTAAATAGGATGATGGTCAGGGATGGATTCAAAATTAAGGATATTTCTTTCTCATATTACTTGCTAATCACACAATCACAGGGGATAAAGGAGCAGGTATAAGTCAAATAGTTGGCGAGAGTTAAAGATAACCTCAGGGTCAGTGATGGGATGATACCAGGGATGTTTGTTTTGAACATTGCTTGAACACTGAAAAAGAGTGATCTGTAACTGAAAAGGGGCTTGGTAGAAATAAGGATCAAGTGAGTGTCAGTGATGTGCTGAGGGTCACGTGTGTCCATTTTTTACATTAAATGCTCATAGAACAGCATTTTTATTACTATGA
Organism: Mesoplodon mirus; assembly: GCF_964341445.2. NCBI lineage: Eukaryota > Metazoa > Chordata > Mammalia > Artiodactyla > Ziphiidae > Mesoplodon > Mesoplodon mirus. The sequence continues at coordinate 113,129,925 of NC_138981.1, forward strand.
TTATTATATGAGTGTTAGGATAGGAGTTAGGGATGGGACGGATCAGAAATTTTGTGAGTGTTGGGGGATGCCTGTTTCCTATATAATTGATCATTGAAAGTGCTGATTTTACATAGGATAAGGTATTGGAATGGAGTCAGGGATAGAGGTCAAGTCAGCAGTAGATGAAAGGTCAAAGAAAGTGTTAAGATAAGGGATGTACTAAGGATGCATACTTTACATATTACTTCATCAGAAAAACAGAATATAGTACAGATAGGGTGGGGTCAGGGAAGGAGTGATGGGAATAGATGTCTACTTGGCTATGAACTTAGAGATTTTTACATATAATCAGAGGGTATTCTTTTAGTGATGGAATGAGTATCAGAAATGTTTGTTTGCTATATTATTCAGTAGTAGAAAGCACTGATTTTACATAAGGAATGGATCTGGAGTCTACGTTGGAATGAGATTGCAGAATAGATGGAGGGTCAGGGATGGTTTGAAGTCAGGTTCAGAGAGATCTGCCTTGTACGTTTGCTGTTTTAAAAAATAAAATGAACAGTCCAATAGCAATGAACACACCTAGTACCCAGATCTTGGTTTTTAATACCATTCTTCAATAAAAGGAACCTTGGAGAAATGGCCGATTCTAGGACTAGGGCAGGAAATATACAAGGCGAACCTGGAGCATCTTATAGTTCCAGAAAGTAAAAAACTGCTCTCAAAAAATCGCATTGCTGAGGGTTTGTCAAAGGGACACAGGAACCAACAGAAAGAGCTTCCAATGACCAAAGCTGGAACAATTTCAGGAACAAAATTAAGCAGCATTGGATTATAACCCAAAGTATAAAATAAATATACATGAGTCCATGCTGATATAAATGAAAGATTGATGAAATAAACAAATAAAGGAAAAGAGACAAGTCTCCCATGCAAAAGAATTCCAAATAATTCAGGTAGATACTCGGCTTTTAAGGAGAGAGAGCAGAACTTTCTGCTCCTGAAGTGCGGGCTGCTCAGAGTGACTTCCTTCCAAAGAGGACAGTGTAAGGGAGAAAAAAAAAGTAGTTTTATAGTGGAGAAACCTGACAGACTCTATCTCAGCCAGGTGATCAAGGTTAACTTCAACACTAGGTTGTGTGGGACTTCCCTGGCCGTCCAGCAGTTGGGACTCCGTGCTTCCACTGCAGGGGGGTCGGGTTTGATCTCTGGTCGGGGAACTAGGATTCTGCATGCCTCACAGAGCAGCCAAACACACACACACACACACACACACACACACACACAACACACACAAAACGCAAAAAACAAAAAACACTAGGTTATATGGACAGTATGTCCCCTTGATATGATCTGATGAAAATGGTACTTTACCTCTGTGATCTTCCACTTCAAAATCTATAACCCCAGTTTAATCACAACAATAACAACAGATAAATCCCAATATACAGTCATTATATGAAATACCTGATCAGTATTCCTCAAAACTGTCCAGGTCATCAAAAACAAAGAAACTCTGAGAAACTGTCACAGCTCAGAGGAGCCCAAGGAGACATAATGACTAAATGTAGTATGATTACCTAGATGGTCTCCTGGAGCAACAAACAAACAAACAAACAAAGGACATTAGGTAAAACCTAAGGAGATCTGAATAGAGTGTGGACTTCAGTGAATAATGACGTATTGGTACTGGTTCCATAATTGTGACAAATGCACCATACTAATATAAGGTGTTAACGACAGGGGAAACTGGGTGCAGGGGACATGGGAATTTTCTGTACAATCTTAGCAATTTTCTGTAAATATAAACCTATTCTAAAATTTAAAGTTTATTTAAAAATAAATACATGACATCACAAAAGCTGAGGGATTTAGTGGGTAGTGGTCAGAGTTATGCTGAAGATTATGGGTAGTTTGTATGTCAGGTTTAGGGAGATCCGGTTTACACCTTATTTTGTAATTTGTTTTGAAAAAGTGATTTTACATAGGATGAAGAATGGGAGGGTTTTGGAAACAAAGTGAGGGGCAGATATTTGGGAAATGGAGGATGAGGCATGGGGGAGCTTCATGTATGGCTTGAGATTAGAGAGTCATGTTAGGAAAACTGTATTGCATATCAATTGGTAATAAAATAGTATTTTTGTTTGTTTGTTTACAAAGGAAGAGGGATGATGTAGGTACCTCAGGTAAAGTCAAGATGTGGGATGGAATGAGGTAGAAGCTTCAGTGAGAAGAAGGTATAGAGAAAAGGCTGAACTTTAGATGTTGGACATGGGTGTGATGGGGGAGATAAGTATGATGGTTTCTCACATGACTTGGTAATAATGTAAGAAGTAACACAGTGGTTTAATCCGCTTTTGTGGTAGTCTATGTACAGCCTTTGCAATTAGTCCAAACGTCCTGCTAGCATTTAAGACATTCTGTCTTTTTGTTACACTGTGCATAAAGTTACCACCCAGGAGACTGGACAGTGTGTGGGCCCAGGGGATGGGCCTTGGAGGCTGTCACATATCAAGGAGGCTTCTCATCCACACTTATCACACTCATCATCGACACTCTCAAAGCTCTAAACTATGGTGTCCAGGGGGCAGATATTATAAAAGGGCTTCAGAAAAGAGTTAAGCAGAGCTGTATCACCAGCTATCATACTATCATAGTGTTCAGGATCTACGTCAATGTCTTCAGGGCACCCTGTCCCTCACCAACTCCCTCACCAGACCTCCGCCTGCACCTTGAATCAAGAGTTCATCTGGGGCTTCCCTGGTGGCGCAGTGGTTGAGAGTCCGCCTGCTGATGCAGGGGACGCGGGTTCGTGCTCCGGTCCGAGAAGATCCCACATGCCGCGGAGCGGCTGGGCCCGTGAGCCATGGCCGCTGGGCCTGCCCGTCCGGAGCCTGTGCTCCGCAACGGGAGAGGCCACAACAGTGAGAGGCCCGTGTACCGCAAGAAAAAAAAAAAAAAGAGTTCATCTGATCACCTAGTGCCACGGTTCTCACCCCTGGCTGCCCCTTCAAATCACACAGGGGGCTTTTTAAGAAACACCAAAGCCTATACTCCATGCTCAAAATTCCAATTTTATTCATTTGTGATGGAACCCTGGCATCAGTTTTTTAAAAAATTACACAGGTGAGAATCACCAACCTAATGGCTGCTCTTAGCCTCCTGCTTCCAAGTATTGGGCTGGCCAAAATGTTCGTTCAGGAAAACCCTTAAGGAACTTTTTGGCCAACCCAATACTTTCCCAGTTTCACGGACCCTTGCCTTCGGGGTCTCAGCCGCCTATTCTTGGGGGCTGTTGGAGTCTTCTTCAACTGAAACTGGAGATGACCACTACACACTGGAGACAGGGGACACCCAGTTTTCTTCCTGTCTGGATATTCTGGCCAGGTCATGATTATCTTTCAAGGCAGCAAACTAAAGCAGGGGAAGGTGCAGAGAGTCGACCGTCAGAGAAGAAAGCAGAGGACAGGAGCCCAGGTGGGCTTCCAGGTGTCAGCACTGAGTCAGAGGGAGAAGGAACCCACAGACCAGCAATGGGAACTCTGAGACCTCTGGAGGGTGCTCTGCTGTCTGTGGCTCCTGCACGTGTTAGGAGCCCTGCTGTGGGTGCCCTGACCCTTTCCCTGCCTGATCCGGAGGGAAGCCCTTGAAGCAGGATGCACCGTGTGCCGGGCATCTGAGGCCCTGGAGGGGAGGCGCTCCGGTGGCCTTGGCCCCCTCTGCAGCCAGGCTTCCAGAGGAAAAGGGCACCCAAAGGGTGGAGTAGGAGACCCCTGTCAGGCAGGGCCTGCCCCTGTCCTCTGAATACCAAGAGGGCTTGAACGTCACCAAGAAGGTCCCATGGGTGTAGTTCGGCCCCCAGCGTCGTGCCTTTGTGAGCAGAGAGCACAGGGCTCGGCCCCACCTGCGGCCTCTCTGCCCACAGGGCTCTGACGCAGGGGGAGGGTCCCCCAGCCCGGAGCCAGCCGTTCTGGGGTGCCACTTCCTGACCCTCCAGCAGTGGTTCTCGTGTGCGTCACAAAACCCTCCGAGGACCTGGTGGCAGCTGTCGGGAAATGCCCCAGAATTGCTTTTACATATGATTCAAGGGGCTTTATGTTCACAGAACCTCCCCGCCCTTCCTCTGAACTCCCAAGTTCAGAACCCCTGCTCTCCCAGCTTGCAGTTAGTTTCACGGCCGCAGGTTCTGCGTTGGGTGTCGTTCGCCACAGTGGCCGCTAGATGGCGACAGAGACCAGGCTGGATGCCTCACGTCTCTTCCAGGGCTGAGGGCAGCTTTTCACAGGTCAAGTTTGTCCTCATCCCATGGGTGAAATTAGGACCCGGGACCAACCGGCACACCATATCTTCCCCTCACCTCTCACACACATGTCTGAGTGAATGGAGGCTGTAAACCACTTCCTGCTCCACCCGGGACCCTCCTCTCTTTAGAATTCTCTCCCTTCCGTCATCACACAGTGTGAGTGACTGTTTTCACCAATAAAATCAGATGGGATGGATGCTGCGAATGTAGCTGTCTCTGACTGTCCCTGTGTTCCTCAGACCTACTGCCTCCCTCCCGCACGTGGTAGAAGACACGGGTCCGGCTTCTCTCTTGACCTCACCATAACCCAGACAGCAACTAGGAGCACTGTGGGCTGGGCTAAGGACATGGGCCACATCTTAGTAGCTGTGTGACTTTGACCTAGTTACTTAACCTCTCTGTGCCTACGTGTCCTCATACATACCATGAGGACCGTAATAGTACCTACCTCGTGGAGTTATTATGGAAATGAAATGAATCTGTATTTCTCAAACACTTATGACAATACCTGGCATATATGTCAGTTATTTTAATTTATCATCTTGGACTCTCACAGTAAGGCCACAGAAATTCTCTCTCTCTCTCTCTCTCTCTCTCTCTCTCTCTCTTTGGCATTTCCCATTTAGAGCTCCTGGCTTTTGTCTTTGGGGTTTGTCCCTGGTTTCATAAACTGTGTCTGGTGGTTGCTAAGTGATTTTTGGTCCTAGTTTTCTACAAAGCCCTGGTGTTGATGTTGCTGCTGCTATGCTCTGGGTTGAGACAGGCCTGATAGCAAATTACTCGAGTCCCAGTGTTCTCTGGGAACATATGAGACAAAGTAGAAACTCCCTCCACCCACGGATAGAAAGCCACCCCCTTTGGCGTAAATATTTGACCCTGGGAGCACAGCTTTAGGGCCCATGCATAAAATGCTGCTCCTGGGATCCTAGCCAAGCTTCCACCCAGCAGGTGCTGTGCCCTGCTTACTCAAGTGCATAGTTCTGTTTGACCAAGAACTTGCACAGCTCAAAGGCTTCCTCATTCAACTACTTTTCTACTCCCAAATTTAGGAAGGTCTTAAATGCTCTGTATGTTAACTATGCTGAGTTGTTCAGTGCTCTGGTTGAACCTTAGCTAAGACAACTGGAAACGAAGACAGTCTCATATAGGCAGAATTAGGTATCTTCCTCCAAAAGCCAACCTGCAGGCCCATTGGAGAGGTCACTAGAAGTTGTCAACTGTATTGCATAATCAACTACATATGTTCATACCATGACCCCTTCGTTAATAAATTAGGTATAAATTCATGAAACAGAACCAGGTGTTCCTAATGAATGTATCTCAAGAGTAATTTCAGTAAATAGAAGAACAAGGCCGGGCACCAAGAAGATTCTTTCAAAGACGGGCCAGACAGTACATGAGCAGGTTGGGAAGTTTCACTAGCATCTCCATCTCTGCCAATGTCTGAGGCCACCTTCCCAAACTCCATGGCACACTTCCAGGTTTTTGTTAAGATTGGCTAGGTTATTCCTACCAACTCTCCCTCTGAAAACAACTTTCAAAAACCTGCATAAAATATAAACAATATCTTCTTATATGAAAAGCTCTGAAGTGAGTAAGGCATTACATGGAAAAAATAAAGGGAAAATGGAGACCTAGAGGGACAAATGAGGACTAGAGGCCACTTTTACCATGGGAATATTTTCCAAACCAGGAAATTGTTCTGATAACCTCTTAGGACAAGAGGAACACGAACCAAAGGTCAAGATGTAGACAAAGAAGGGAGTCTAACATGATACCTTCCTTCAATAAGCTGACACACAAAAAGGCTCCACCCCCAGGGTGTAGAATGTGGCCTTGCCCTCAAACAGAATTTCATCACAGGTTCTACTTGCCTGATATATAGGGAATCCCAAGCCCTAAAACTTAAGGTTGTCTCCAACTGAGAGAAGCCCCAGTAACTGGCAGAGGCAAATGGAAATCTTTCTGGAGGAATGTGACTCCATCCTAGCCTAAAGTTATTGCTACAGATAATTGTTAAAGTATGATGACCAAAATAACCAGGCACATAAACAAACAAGGCACCATGGGCAAGAACAAGCAGAAAAACAGACAAAAGTGAGACACACAAAATTTCGATGAATGTAATGATCAGACACAGACCATAAAACAACTATGTAAACTATGTTTACAATGTTTAAAGATATAAAAAAAGGAAATGCCACTTCTGGTCAGTATAGAATAATGGAGACTACTCTCATGCGTGAACAACCAAAAACTACAAAGAAATGAAACAACTATTATCAAGACACTGGGCATCAGGTTACAATGGATAGTGACCCTTAAAGATGGACAACATGACAATGTATTCCCCACAACTGTCCCAGCTTACTGCCTTGTTTCCAGGTCTCAGCAGCAGAGCCTGGTGGACTCCCTGAGCTGAGGAGGTGGGAAGAAATGTTGGGAAAAATGAAGTGGCTCAAGGTTGCTAGACAGAGTACCAGGGAGGGGTTTGCACAGAGAGAAAAATTAGGATATCTTCAGGAATACATAGGTGTGGGCTGTGAAACTACCCAAACCTGGGGAAAGAACTCTCCAAAAGGGCTGGAGGAAACAATACCCAGCAGTCATACAAGGCTGAGAATGGAACCTATTCCTATCTGCCAGACTTAAAAATATCAAAATTCAAGAGCATTGAGTAGAATAAGAAAGTGCTTGCCTCAGTAGTGGAGAATACTCCTGCACTAAACATGGTTCTGGTGCTACCTAGCAAATCCAAATAATCAAACTGTTTCCAAGTAACTAAACTGCATCCTAGTAAAAAGGCACCAAATATTTTTAGAAATACAAAAATAACCAGTATCCAACAAGGTAAAAGTCACACTGTCTGGCATGCAGCACAACATTACAGGCATGCAAAGAATCAGGTAAATACAACCCATAATGAGGGAGAAATCAGTTGAAATTGACCTGAATCTGACAGAGATGTTAATATTGGCAGAAAAGGAAATTAAAACATATTATATCTGTATATCTATGTTCAAAAGGGTAAAAAGAGACATGGAAGATATAAAAAGAGTCCAAATCAAAATTTTATAGATTAAACTACAATATTTAAAATGAAAACTATACTGGATAAGATTAACATCACCTTAGCCATGGCAAGAGATCAGTGAACTTGAAAACATAGCACTTGAAACTATGTATCTATCCATGTACCTATGGAACTATTTATCTTCTATCAAACCATGAGTTCATACTAATACCTCCAATTCCAATCTAACAAAATATGATTCTATTTAGTATTCCCCTTTTCATATTTGTAACTACCTTTTCTGACAGTGAGGAACCTGGCCTCCATTATACACTATGTTTTTTGTTTTTTGCTTAATACTAGAATTCAGAGAAAGTAGTTTCAGAATTGATAACACATAACTGTAAAAAAACAAACTTATGTGAGATACCTACATGAAATTCACTTTTGAAGTAGCTATAGATAGACAGGTAGATAGAATGATAGAATGACAAATAGATATAGAAAGACATATAGGTGTCTCTATATGTAAATACATATAAATATTTACATATACATACACATATTTCCTAGCTCTGCCCATGGAGAGAGCCTAGAAATGTGACACCACACTAGGAATGAGCATACTTACCATTCAAATCTTATTTTGGAAATAACATTCTCTACCACAAGGAATCAAGTTTTTTGAAGAACTGGCTAATCCCAGGGCTGAGACTGGGAAAGTACATTATGGCCTTTGAATACCATGTTGTCCAGAAAAGAAGAAAGTGGTCAAAGAATGCTGTGTACATGTCAAAAGGACAGAGAAGCTGGCTTAAAGTGTGTACTAATGGCCAAATCAGGAACAATCTGAGCATCAGTATAAACAATGGCAATAATAGATTATAACCCGTTGACTAAAACCAAATCCATTATACTGGGATTTCCCTGGTGGCACAGTGGTTAAGAATCCGCCTGCCAATGCAGGGGACATGTATTCGAGCCATGGTCCGGGAAGTTACCACATACCACGGAGCAACTAAAGCCCGTTCGTCACAACTACTGAAGCCCGTTCGTCACAACTACTGAAGCCCATGCGCCTAGAGCCCATGCTCTGCAACGAGAAGCCACCGCAGTGAGAGGCCCGTGCACCGCAATGAAGAGCAGCCCCTGCTCGCCACAACTAGAGAAAGCCTGCACACAGCAACGAAGACCCAACGCAGCCAAAAATAAATAAATAAATAATTTTTAAAAAATAAAGAATCCATTATACTGAAATAAATAAATGTGGAAAAAAGGATGAACTCTTCCTTACAATGGAATATGAACTAATAAGTGTAGAAGACATAATGGAATTAGAAAATCACCGTTTGGCAGCCATCATAATAATTGATTCAGGCAAGAATCAACAATGGATGTTAAAATGAGTGTCAAACATTTGATGTATAACCAATTAATACATAGTCTCAAAAGTCTCTCCCAGAAGATATTTATTATTTACAAAGGGGAATATTATAACTTCATAGTGGAGAAAATTGGGAGACACCACCTTAACGAAATGATCAAAATTATCATAGTTAACAGCATTGTAATGGGAAACTGACATTTTTTTGCTTCTTGATATGATGCACTGAGAAACACACACCAGTTCTGTGATATTTCTGCCAAAAAGGCATAACCAGAATCTACTCATGAGGAAACATCAGACAAACCCAAACTGAGGGACATTCTGCAAAATAACTGCTGTGCAGTCCTCAAAAATGTCAAGGTTATGAAAGATAAAGAAAAACTGATGAATTGCTCCAGATTAAAGGAGATTAAGTAAAGAGACATGACAATTGAATGCAACTCATGATTCAAATTTTCTTCTCTAGAAAGGACATTATTGAGATAAGTGGTAAAATCTGAATAAGGTCTGTAGATAAGCTGTGTTAATGTTAATTTCTTGGTTTTTGTAACTGTGCTATGGTTTTTAAAGAGACTGACCTTGCTTCTAAGAAACATAAAGTGAAGCATTGTGTCTGCAACTTATTCTTAGTGGTTCAGAAAAAAAATTACACAGACATATACATACATAAATACAGAGAGAGAGAGAGAATAAAGCAACTGTAATAAAATAACCTATTGGTAATCTTGCTGATAAGTATAAGGGAATTCTTTGTACTATAGTTAGAACTTTTCTGTAGGTCTGAAATTATGTTTAAAAGATTTTTAAAAATCTATCATGCTTAACAAAATGAGACTGCTGTATTAAAACTATTAGGTAGAGGGCTTCCCTGGTGGCACAGTGGTTGAGAGTCCACCTGCCGATGCAGGGGACACAGGTTCGTGCCCAGGTCCGGGAAGATCCCACATGCCACGGAGCGGCTGGGCCCGTGAGCCATGGCCGCTGAGCCTGCGCGTCTGGAGACTGTGCTCCGCAACGGGAGAGGCCACAACAGTGAGAGGCCCGCGTACCGCAAAAAACAAAAAAACAGGGCTTCCCTGGTGGCGCAGTGCTTGAGAGTCTGCCTGCCGATGCAGGGGACACGGGTTCGTGTCCCGGTCTGGGGAGATCCCACATGCCGCGGAGCGGCTGGTCCCGTGAGCCCTGGCCGCTGAGCCTGCGCGTCCGGAGCCTGTGCTCCGCAACGGGAGAGGCCACAACAGTGAGAGGCCCGCGTACCGCAAAAAAAAAAAAAAAAAAAAAAAAAAACCAAAAAAACAACAACAAAAAACTATTAGGTAGAACTTTTATAAAAAACAAGATATTTACAGTCTCAAAGTATCTCCCTATGAAGTATGTATCATGTACCAAGGGGAAAACAGTAGTAAACTCTGACATACATCACCATTACCAAGTATTAGATGTTACCATCATTAATATTGGAACAAAACAATACCACGTGCCTTCTGATATTGGTATAATGCAATGAGAAGGAAATCAAATAAAATGTCTGTGGTACTTCTGACAAAAAAAAGGGAAAGGGTAACCTGAATCTAATTATGAGGCAACATCACATGAACCCAAATTGAGAGAACTTTCTGAAAAATAACTGACCGATATTCTTCAAACAATTGAGTCATAATAGAGGAAGACTGGAACTATTTCAGATTAAAGAAGGATAAAGAGACATGACAATTAAATGCAATGCATGATCCTGCACAATAAATTGGAAAGTCTAGGTGAAAGGGAACATGATAATTTTTTCTCTTATTCTTGCAAAATTTGGGGGTGAAATAATTAAGAGTTTTAAAAAGTGAATCTGACGGCACTGATTCTTTTTCTATGCTTTGAAGTTGTTTAAGTTGTATTGGACTAAGATTATATTTAAAAGTTTTGTAGAATTCTCCAATGAAGACTTCATAATCTGGTGCCATTTATTGGAGGGAGGGAGATCCCTATCTAAATTTATTTAATTTTCTTTTGCAACTGGCCTACTAGACTTTTTGTCTCTACTGGAGTCAATTTAGCAAGTTGGATTATAATAAAAATTATCCAACTTTTCAAATTTATTTACAGAGTTGTATAAAATAGTTTCTCTTTTCTGGCTTAAAGCAATATATATTTATTTCTCATGATTTTGTGGGCTGGTTGTGTGATCCTTCTGGTTCAGCCTACCTCAGATGATTCTGAGGTCAGTTGACAATGGGGCTGAATGATCTTGGATCATTTACATACTTAGTGATTGGTAGGCTGTTGACCGAAGCATATCAGTGCTCCACACAGCATCTTCAGTAAATTATTTCAGGCTCATTCCCAGAAGATGGACTCACATCTCACTTTGAATGCATTACATTTGTTAAAACATCACTAACCACAGCAAGCCACCTGGTCAAGCCTCAATTTAAGGAGTGGGGTAACAGGCTCTACCTCTTGATGGGGAGAGTGGCAAAGTCACTTTGCTAAAAGACATGCATTTAGGAACAGGAGTAATTTGCAGTCATTTTGCAACCTAGCACACCTTGTCTGGTTGAGTGTTGAGAGCCTTCTCTAAAGTGGATATATTCTGGTGGGCATGTACATGAGACATAAATATCTTATACTCTGTGCTCACTTTGAGAAGTCCATCTATATATCTCTTCTCCACACTTCCTAGGCACCAGTCTGCCAACGTTGCCCTTACCAAGTCCTTAACCAGTTGGTCAAGCTATTAACTACTGTTCATGAATAGATACATATATTTGAGGCCACGCCTCCATGCCTCCTTCCAGTGGGCACTTGGAGTTCTGACCAGTAGTACTATTTCACTACTCTTTTCTTGGGCTGACCCTGAGTGAGGCTGCAATGCACCATCCATCCGCTTCTGGCTGGTTCCAACAATTGACGCAGATCTATATGTAAACCAGTTCTATTCTTTTCTTTCCCTGTTAACTGGTCATAGGAAACTCTATGGGGGCTGAAGGAAAAGCAGTGAAGCAGGAACAATGGAAGCTGGAGCCATCTGCTTCCTAATGCCTTCCCTACTTACTCAGCTCTGTCCTTATATACAATTTTCATTTTACAATGGAATACTGCTTTATATATGCAATTTTATGATTTGATGGATTAACAACACACACTTCATGACAGGAAATTCAGGTTAAATCGTCATTTGGTATTCACAATACAATGTTCAGTCTCTACTAGGGCATAGTAGCAAGCCAGGAGTTGCTTTTCTAATAGAGAGTTGTTGACAAAGAAGGGCCTTACTCAAAAACTCTAGGCATCTGTGCAGTAATGCTACACGGAGCATTTCTCCCTGCCACAGACACTTCAGCAATTCTAAGACTCTTAGGTCTGCTGAATCATAACAACCAAGCAGCAGGGTAGTTTTTATCACAGCTTCGCTCTGCGACAGAGCCTTTGCTTCCTTCTGGCACCACTCACCAATGGCAATATTATAGATTTCCCGGTAAATGGATTGGAGCAGCACATCTAAATGTGCTGCCTGTTCTCTACAAAATCCAAAGAAGCCTATGAGGTATTGTGCTCTTTTCCTGGCTGTGAAAAAGAGTGAAAAGGTGTGACAACTTCTTTCGGGCCACTGGACCCCTAATAACTTCACTAAGGAGGCAGGCCCTTGAGTTTGATGAGATTTATCTCACATGCATGTGTCTTCTAACATATGTAGAGTTCCTTCTACTTGCTGATCATCAGCTCAAGTTAGTATGATGTCATCACTGTAAGAGTCCTGTGCTATGATCTGTCTGATATCGAAAAGATGATGACCCCTTTACACTCTGCTGTGATAGACAGCAGGAGGGGTGCCACAGTAAGAAAGTGAAGCAAGTGAAGCAATTTCTCCTGTTCCCTCAGAGGTAGATTTCTTATCATCTGTTGCTGGGGATGGGGGGAGCGTGGCAATCACATTTGATGGGTCAATATCTGCACACTGATAAAGGAGGCATTGGTTCTCCAGGCCCAGATAAAGGGGGGCAGTGAAGAAGACTCATATTAGAGGAGACATTCTTGCTGGGTTTCCATGGTTGGATAGAAATTCCACTAGTTGAGAATCACATGCATTTTTCAGACACTGCATCAATCCTTTGCACAGAATCGGAGATAAATGTTTATGGGAACAGGAGTTGGCTAGTTGTATGGCTAGATCAGCAAGAGTTACTCCATGCACATGGGCTGTGGGTCCAGATCGTGGAAGACCTTAAGAAGGCCTGAGGAATCAGTTCCTCCTTCATCAGGGTCCCCACGCATGAATTTACACATCTCTCCTTTATACACCCAGTACACTTTGTACATGACTTTATAGTACAGCACTTCACACCTGGCTAAATGTCTTAGAAAGCAGGAAAGAGTGGCATCCATATGGACCAGCAATAGGACATAGCCGTGTTGCTGTATGAACTTCCCCAGTCATTTGATAAGGGGCCTTCAGAGGTCCACAGAACAGCTTGCAGCAAAAAGAAGTCCACCACCTCCTCTCAACCTCATTCCAGGGCTAAACCCACAGTAGCTCTTTTGCTTCCTGCCAAGACCTGTGTTCACCAAAGCTTTGGGCCTGGACTAGCTGGGGTTGGGGTGGGGGAACAGGCCCTTCTTCCCAGATGTCCTTATAAACCAGTGACTTTGCCTCCAGGGATGAGAGGGATCTGAGCAGCTGGACCCCTCATCAGAGCTGACCCTTCCCAACCACTAAGGACACTCTGTTCATAGCTGCTTGGCCTGAAAAGTCTCAAGTGGCTGGAACCTACTTGCTGTCACTAAATTCAAGCTTTCAGAAGAAATATTGGCTGGAACTTTGTGTCTTCATCTTTTTTTTCTTTTTAGAAATATAAAATCTCTGTCTAATAGCACTCTTTCGCCCCTAAGCCTAGAGTCAAGTGGAACAAATGCAGAGAAGTTGTCCTATTTTCTGCACAGTTAAGAAATGGGGAATTCAGTATGTTTACAATGATAGCAACATTAAAATAGCTCATGCTACATTGCCAAATGAAGGATGACAGAGACATAAACACTGTCTTTTAAAAGATTCTTTTAGAAGAAACAGTATGAATCGAATCATTTAGTGAAGTACTGTTTGAACAGATGGTGTGATTAACAGCTAACATGTAAGCCATCTTGGGAGCTTATGGAAAAGTAAACAAGTGGAGCTAAAAAGAAATCACTTCATTCCCCAAAAGCGTCTTTCATTCATTTTACTGGGAAAATTGGAAAGTCTGTGTTTTGAAGGCTGTGTTTCCTTGGGGGATGTAGGACTGAGCAGGGAGGGTCTCTTTAGAGCAAGACCACAACCATGCCAGGTTCAGTTCTGAATTTGCTCCCTGAGGGATGAGATGGGTCAGAGCAGTCAAACCCCCAGCAAAGCTGACCCTTGGAACCACTAAGGACACTCTTCACCTCTGCTTGTCTTGGAAGACCTCATGTGCAAGGGGTGAAGAGAAGGGAGTTAAGAGTTGAGAACCAATTACGTAACAGGCACTCTGCCAGGAACATCACACACACTCTTTCCTCTAAGGCGAGCTCACAATGGCCCTAGGAGTCACATGTTATAAGGCCAATTTCCCAATCGGGAAATCGACGACGGAAAAGGGGGAAACCATCTCCTAAGACCACGTAGCTACTTCCTTTGTGAAGCTGCCATTGAAACTGTTGAGTTTCAGAGCTCTTAGGAGAGGCAGCTGATTCCAGAGGGAAGAGCACTGACCAGGACATCTGGAGATACAGGTATGAAAGTCTCCTCTGCTAGCTAGCGCCTTAGGGGCAGACTCTATTCCTTTCTGGGCTGCAATTTCTCCATCTTTAAAATGTGGGCAGGGACTTCCCTGGTGGTTCAGGGGTTAAGAATCCACCTGCTGATACAGGGGACACGGGTTCGATCCCTGGTCTGGGAAGATCCCACATGCCACGGAGCAACCAAGCCTGCGCGCCACAACTACTGAGCCTGCGCTCTATAGCATGCAAGCCACAACTACTGAGCCCACGTGCCACAACTACTGAAGCCCGTGTGCTACAACTACTGAAGTCTGTGTGCCTAGAGCCTGTGCTCCACAACAAGAGAAGCCCTCGCTCGCCGCAACTAGAGGAAGCCTGCGTGCAGCAACGAAGACCCAACACAGCCAAAAAAAATTTTTTTAATAATAAAATAAAATAAAATGTGGGCACTGTATCAGATGGGCTCCAAGGTCCTCATTTGGGTACAAAAATGGTATCAGGGGCTTCCATGGTGGCACAGTCGTTCGGAGTCCGCCTGCCGATGCAGGGGACACGGGTTCGTGCCCCGGTCCAGGAGGATCCCGCATGCCGCAGAGCGGCTGGGCCCGTGAGCCATGGCCGCTGAGCCTGTGCGTCCGGAGCCTGTGCTCCACAACGGGAGAGGCCACAACAGTGAGAGGCCCGTGTACCACAAAAAGGAAAAACAAATGGTATCAGAATATCACACCGGCTTCCCCAGCCCCATTCCTGACCATCAACTGACATGAGGAAGAAAACTTGCACATTGGTACAGCTCTAGCCTTTGTGCCAGTGCCCACTTAGACAAATCTCCAGGTATTGGCTGACCCTTGACAGAGCCCTTTCCCTACTGCCTTCACCATAGAACATTCCATTAGTGACGGCCCACCACAGGTTGCCCAAGTGTTCTTTCATTTATCTAACATCTGTGGGTGTATAGTAACATTCCACACCCTGTGCTACATATGGTGGAAAGGAAACAACAATGGGCAGGAAGGACACAGTGTCTCTCCTCCCAAAATTAGGCCCAGAGTTGGAGACACACGAGTTAACAGATAATAAAAATATAGAGGCATGAGTGTGAACATAAGAAAAGGAACCAGATTTCTTCCTGAGGAGTCAAGGTATGCTACTTCAAGGTAGTGAGGTTGGCACCAAATTAATACATGTTTTATCATCCATCCAGATATTTAGAATCATCCAGGTGACTACCGCAGAGTTGCTGGCCTTTCATCCTGGCATTTGGTACCACTTAGACCCACATGTTGGATTCCCAGGCCAATTAGAACCAAAAGTTGCCAAGAAGGCAATGAAATCTTTTATGTTTCCAAAGACAGAGAATTAATTAAGGAGGAAAGCAACTTTAGTGTTAATAATCCAGAAATAAACTCTTACCCTTGGGTCTGTTCTTGTAAATACTACTGAACTCTTTCATGTGAACAGCCTTCTAATTGCATCTCTGGGACCTAATCCTGAGGGTTTGAAATGATATCTCTTTGCAACTTTAAAACCTTTGATTCTGTGTCCCCTAGCAGGTGCGATTCCACTCCTTCCCTGGCCGTTTTAATAAATGGACTCTGGAGTGTTCCTCTCCCCATTTACTAAAGGTGCTGCTGCTTTTGAATTACATTTGGAATTCACTTCAGGTCTCTACGAAATGGAAAGGAAAAGCCTACTGCTACTGCATGTTCTGTGTTCATACATGACACTGCTCAGTCCAAGGATTCTTTCCTGGTATGGAATGATCCACTGGAACACTGCTCCAGGTCAACAGAAGAAAGAAATTCCTATAACACCTCAGATGCCTCTCTGCAAGGATACCTACCACTTTGCCCCTCATCTTATATTTACTTGTGTAACTGGCAGTCACCCCTCCCCTGTGCAAGTCAGCTGTGAGTCCCTACAGGCAACAACAGTGTTTTGGTTTTCCTGGGGTGCTATGTGCCAAGGGCCAATGTCTTGTATGAGGAGGTGCTCATCCAATATTGGGCCAACATCCAAATTTCCAATGTTGCGTTACTGCTTTATTGGTCTCTCGATACTGTTTTATTCTCATGTAAAGCTTGCCATAATTCATTCTCAAAGTCAGCCATCTTCATTGTTTTCCATATGCCATCAATATTGCTTCATTTTTTTACAGGGTGCTAAAAGTTATACTCTAAATTCCTTAATTCAGAGGAGTTTTCCATTTTTAAAAAAACATTATATCTGTTCATCTCCAGTAATTTTCATAAAATCTGACTTCTGGCCTTAGGAACCATATGCTTCTCCTGGGGGAGAAAAGAATGGTTTAATTGGTTCTTTAATTTTCCACACTGGACTGTTCTTTAGGGTACAATCCAATCAAGGGCCAACAAGGGTAAATAAAGGATTGTAATAATTCTTTCTAAGTTTATAAAGAATTTATTTTTATAATTCTTCCACTTATTTTCCATGAAAAACTTTATATTGACTTTATTGGTTAAAAATATCAAATATTATTCACCATGATTTTTTGGGGTTTTTGTTTTTTTTTTTTTTTTTTTGCGGTACGCGGGCCTCTCACTGTTGTGGCCTCTCCCGCTGCAGAGCACAAGCTCCGGATGCGCAGGCTCAGCGGCCATGGCTCACGGGCCCAGCCGCTCCGTGGCATGTGGGATCTTCCCGGACCGGGGCACGAACCCGTGTCCCCTGCATCAGCAGGCGGACTCTCAACCACTGCGCCACCAGGGAAGACCCTCACCATGATTTTTGATGGTCTATTTTACATTGACCATAAGAAACCAAACATACCTGAAATCAAAGAGCAAGAAGAGTCCTGAACTACTGTCTACTGCCATGCGAGAATGCTTGAGTGGGAAACAGGTTATAGTTTGACATAATGACTGTGAAAATAGGCATAGGAATAGGGAAAGAGCACAAATGCTGTTAATGACCATGACTGAACAGTACAATTCTCTGCGGTTTTAGTTCAATTACCTACAGTTTTCTGTGGCTTTCATGTTTTCTCTTTTGATTGGAAAAAAAAATGTTGATTAAAAAGAGTAATTTTCCAGTGAGAGTCACTTGCTTTACAAAGGAGAAATGAAAGTCCCGGGTGTTCTGGCACAACCAGGACAAGAAATCTGGCCACAGGACATCTAGACTAAGTTGTTCTTTGACTTGAGATTTGGCGAAGACATAGAATTCCATTTTTCAATTACTCTAAAATTTCAGTAAAATAAGAATTCTATGCATTTGAAAACCTGGCACTCATTCTAGAGTCAAGTAGGAAACGTGGTTTTACATAAGCAATGGATATGCTTAGGAGACTTCCACTCTCTTTTAGATGCAACAGTCATTCAGACTCATCGTCTTACAGGGATCCCCTTGCCCTGCTCTAGTTTCTCTTCTCAGTCATTTGCTCTACCCAACTGCCAGTTGCCAACAGTGGCTTCAGTTATCCAGGGATGTTCATAACCTCTGGTGCAAAAGATTAGACTGTTTTGGTAAATGGCTGCCAATGCTCCGGGTATGAGTTAGTTTCAGTGAAAGAAACCTGAACTTTTACATGATGGGTGCTAATTCCTGCTAATTGCTATCACCTCATAATTAGATTGGCAGAAATTTCACTCCAGGGACAGGGTATATGAAAACTGGTAGGCTTAAAAGCAGCCTTCTCAGAGGATTTTGAGACTGGGGACTGTGACATCAACAGCATGCTTCCAGGCCTTAGTTCTATGAGGGATGCAGAGGGCATAGACAACCACAAATTAGTGCTGTTAGCCACAGGACACAAGACCTCCAGATGCCTGGGGGACTACTATTTGCAGTGACCTGTAGGGCACAGGTGATCTCCAATTAGTATAATGCAAAAAGCAAATGCAAGGTAGCAGCTAGGCTATTGGATAGGATTTCGAGAATAATCACCATCCTTTCTAGACCAGCAGTTGGCAAAACTGCAGCATGAGAGCCAAAACCGGCCCACTGCCTGTTTTTGTAGGTAAAGTTTTATTAGAGTACAGCTATGCCTATTCATTTAACCAATCTCGAAGGCTGCTTTTGTGCTACAATGGCAGAGCTGAGTAGTTGCAACAGAGACCTATGGTCTGCAAAATCTAAAATATTCCTGATGACAGAAAAACTTGCCAACCCCTGTTCTAGATCATAAAGGGGAAAAGTTAGAAGAAATAATCTTGAAAGTAAGCCAGGATAAGAGGGAGTTAAAAGAAATCCCAACCCACAGTGTTAAAGCTCAGTGATGGAAGAAATTAACAGAGGAGAAGGAAGGGTGGTGTGTGGAAACTGTATTCCTGGACTAAAATATACATGGATGAGGCTATTTCTACAAAAGTGATTCTGAATCATCTAAAACTGGTGTTGACAAAATATGGCCTGCAGGCCAAATCTGGTCTGCATGTGTTTGTTGTTGTTTTAATAAACTATTTTTTTTTAAAAAAAGCAGGCTTAGGTTTACCAAAAAATTGAGCAGAAAATACAGAGTTCCCATACTCCCCTTTTCCCTGGCCCATATTTTCCCCTATTATTAACATCTTCCATTATTTTGGTACATTTGTTAAAAATGATGAACAAGTATTGATATATAATTATTAACTAAAGATCACAGTTTACATTAGGTTTTAGTCTTTGTACTATGCAATTCTATAGGTTTTGACAAATGTATAATGTCATGTATCAACCATTAGAATATCATATAGAATAGTTTCACTGCCCACCAGCAATGAATGAGAGTTCCTGTTGCTGCCTATCCTCCCACTATTTGGTGTTGTCAATGTTTTGGATTTTAGCCATTCTAATAGACATGTAGCGGTATATCATTGTTTTAATTTATAATTCCCTAAAGATATATAATGTTAAGCACCTTGCATATGTTTATTTGTCATCTGTATATCTTCTTTAGTGAGGTGTCTTTTCAGATCTCTTGCCCACTTTTTAACTGGGTTATTTCCTTATCATTGATTTTTTAAAGTTCCTTCTATATATATTTTGGATACAAGTCTTTTATCAGATATGTGGGGATTTTTGTTTTTGTTTTTGTTTTTTGGGGTGCGTTGGGTCTTCGTTGCTGTGTGCGGGCTTTTCTCTAGTTGTGGCAAGCGGGGGCTACACTTCATTGCGGTGCATGGGCTTCTCATTGTGGTGGCTTCTCTTGTTGTGGAGCACAGGCTCTAGGTACACGAGCTTCAGTAGTTGTGGCACATGGGCTCAGTAGTTGTGGCTCATGGGCTCTAGAGCACAGGCTCATTACTTGTGGCACACAGGCTTAGTTGATCCGCAGCACGTGGGATCTTCCTGGACCAGGGATCGAACCCAAGTCCTCTGCATTGGCAGGCAGATTCTTAACCACTGTGCCACCAGGGAAGTCCAATATATGTGTATTGCAAAGATTTTCTTCCAGTCTGTGAATTATCACTTCATTCTCTAAAGAGTGTCTTTCACAGATCACAAGTTTTACTTTTATTGAAGTGAAATTCATCACATTTGTCTTTAATGGATCAGGCTTTTGCTGTTGTACATAAAAGGTCATCATCAAGCCAAAGGTGACATAGATTTTCTCCTATGTTATCTTCTAGGAATTACACACTTTGTATTTTAAAATTTAGGTCTCTGGTTCATTTTTAGTTAATTTTTGTGGAAGGTGTAAAGTGTGTATCTAGATTGTATTTTATACATGGGGATATCCAGTTGTTTGAGCACTATTTGTTGAAAAGACTATCTTTCTCCATTGAATTGTCTTTGCTCTTTTGTCAAAGATCAGTTGACCCTATTAGTGTGTGTCTACTTCTTGGCTCTTCTTTACATTCCATTGACCTATTTGTCTATTCTTTAGCTAATATCACCCTGGATTAATCACTATAGCTTTATATTAAGTCTTGAAGTAGGGTGAGGTCAGACCTACAACTTTGTTCTTCTTCAGTATTGTGTTGGCTGTTCTGGGTCTTTTCCTACTCCATACAAACTTTAGAAGCAGTTTGTTGCTATCTGCAAAATTACTTGGTTGGATTTTGGATTGGATTGTGTAGAATCTACAGTTTAAATCGGGAAGAATTAACATGGCAATTGATGGAGAAAATCATTTGATAAAATTTAACATACATTCATGATACAAACTCTCAACAAATTGGGTATAGAAGGAATGTACCTCAACATAATAAAGGCCATATATGACAAGACCACAGATTACATCATATCCAA
This sequence comes from Mesoplodon mirus, assembly GCF_964341445.2. Lineage (NCBI taxonomy): Eukaryota > Metazoa > Chordata > Mammalia > Artiodactyla > Ziphiidae > Mesoplodon > Mesoplodon mirus. The sequence continues at coordinate 113,150,523 of NC_138981.1, forward strand.
TGGTGAAAGATTGAAAAATTTTCCTCTAAGACCAAGAGTGCCCAGTGTTACCATTCCTACTGAACATAGTACTGGAAGTCCTAGCCAGAGCAATTAGGCAAGAAAAAGAAATAAAAGACATCCAAATTGTAAGGAAAAATAAAATTGTCTCTGTTTGCAGATTATATGATTTTTTTATATAGAAAATCCTAAAGATTACAACCAAAAAGTCTGTTAGTACTAAAAAACAGATGAGGAAAAGTTGCAGAATACAAAATAAACATATAAAAATCAGTTATATTTCTAAATACTAACAGCAAAACATATGAAAAACAAATAAAGAATACAATTCTATTCACAAGAGTATCAAAAACAATAAAATACTTAGAAGTACATTTAACCAAGGAGGTGAAAGATCTGTACAGTGAAAACTGAGACATTGATGAAAGAAATTGAAGAAGACACAAATAAATGGAAAGATATTCAGTGTTCACAGACTGGGAGAACTAATATTATTAAAATGTCAATACTCTGCAAAACTTACTATAGATTCTGTACAATCTGATCAAACTTCCAATGACATTTTTCACAGAAATAGAGAATACTGAAATTTGCATGGAACTACAAAACCACTGAATAGCCACAGCAATCCTGAGAAAGAACAAAGCTGGAGGCATCACATTTCTTTATTTCAAACTATAATACAAAGCTATAGTAATCAAAACAGTATGGTCCTGGCATAAAAGCAGACACATAGACCAATGGAAAATAATCAAGAGCCCAGAAATAAACCCTCACATATATGGTCAATTAATATTTGGCAAAGGAGCCAAGAATACTCAATGGGGGAAAGCATAGTCTCTTCAATAAATGGTGTTGAGAAAACTGGATAAACATATTCAGAAGAATGAAATGGACCCCTATCTTACACCATTCATAAAAAGTAACTCAAAATGGATTAAAGACTTAAGCATAAGGCCTGAACCCATAAAACTCATACAAGAAAACATAAGGGGAAAAGGCTCTTGATGTTGGTCTTGGCAACGTCTTTTTGGATATGATGCCTAAAACACAAGGAAGAAAAGCAAAAATAGGTAAGTGGGACTTCATCAAACTAAAAAGTGTCTGCACAGCAAAATAAACAATCAAGAAAAATGAAGAGGAGACCTATGGAATGGGAGAAAATAATTGCAAACCATTTATTGGGATAAGAGATTAATATCCAAAATATATAAGGAACTTGTGTAACTCAGTAGCAAACTAAACAGATTAAAAAATGGGCAGAGAACCTGAATCGATATTTTTCCAAAGAAGTCACATAAATGGTCAACAGGTATATGAAAATACGCTCAACATCACTAATCATCAGGGAAATGCAAATCAAAACCTCAGTGAGTTATCACCTCACATCTATTACAATGGCTATTATCAAAACGACAGGAGATAACAAATGCTAGCAAGGATGTAGAGCAAAGGGAACCCTTGTGAACTGTTAGTGGGAATGTAAATTGGTAGAGTCACTAGGGAAAACAGTATGGACCTTCCTCAAATATTAAAAAAAAGAACTATCATATGATATAGCTATCCCACTTCTGGTATACATCCAAAGGAAATGAAATCAAGATCATAAAGAGATATCTGGGGACTTCCCTGGTGGTGCAGTGGTTAAGAATCTTCCTGCCAATGCAGGGGACATGGGTTCAAGCCCTGGTCCAGGAAGATCCCACATGCTGTGGAGCAACTAAGCCCGTGTGCCACAACTACTGAGCCTGTGCTCTAGAGCCTGTGAACCACAACTAATGAGCCCACGAGCTACAACTAATGAGCCCGTGTGCCACAACTACTGAAGCCCACATGCCTAGAGCCCGTGCTCGGCAACAAAGAGAAGGCAACCACAATGAGAAGGCCATGCACTGCAATGAAGAGTAGCCCCCACTCGCCACAACTAGAGGAAGCCCATGCACAGCAATGATAACCCAATGCAGCCAAAAAATAAATAAATTAATTAATTAAAAAAATGCTTTAAAAAGAGATATCTGCATTCCCATGTTTATTGCAATATTATTTATAATAGCCAAGATAAGAAACAACCTAAGTGTTCACCCTCAGATAAAGAGATAAAGAAGTGATGATTAGGAGTATTATTCAGCCATGAGAAAGAAGGAAGTCCTGCCATTTGCAACAACATAAATGTATCTTGAGGGCACTGTGCTAAGTGAAATAAGTCAGACAGAAAAAGACAAATACTGTCTGTACGATCTTACTTATATGTGGAATCTAAAAGAGCCAAACTCATAGAAAGTAGAATGGTGGTTGTGAGGGGCTGGGGGTGGGGGAAATGGGGAGATGTTGGTCAAAGTATACAAACTTCCAGTTATAAGATGAATAAGTTTGGGGGACCTAATGTATAGCATGGTGACTATAGTTAACAATACTGTATTATATACTTGAAAGTTGTTGAGAGTAGATCTTAAATGTTCTTAGCATAAAAAAGAAACAGTAATTATGTGAGGTAATGGAGGCGTTAACTAACCCTAGTAATAATTTTGCAATAATAAGTGTATCAAATCTTCACACTGCATACCTTAAACTTATGGAATGTTATGTGTCAATTATATCTCAATTAAACTGGAAAAAAGTGCAAAAGAAGAGAAAAACCCCTCAAAGCACTACTTAAACACTTACTATCTGAGAAGAGAATGAATGTACCAAAAATCGACCAGGGAGAAAAAAGTTTCTCTTAGAAGATCAGACATCCTTTCCCCAGAATCATTGCTGAAGTTCCCATTCTTAGAAATTCTCAACAAATCTTTAGGATGAAAGTAAACATTAGTTTTAGTTAGGTAAATATAGCAATGTCTAGCCTTCCACCACCTTAGTATTCTCTTCTCCCCCACCCTCAGCCTCTGTTTGCATTAGACAACTCAATTGCAAAGCAGCAACATGTTCCCTTCTGTACCTAAAGTGAAAACAATATTTTGAGCCTGAGGCTACGAATATTTAAATCACCACAAGACTTTCTATACTTGCATTTGAATTGTGGATTATTTTTTATCCTACTTAAATATTTAGGGTCTCGGTGGACTATATATTTTTGGCAAATAGGACTGTTTTAACAATTTGTACATACAATCAAAAAGTCTTCTCCTTAATTTATTTTTCTGTGGCTGGGATCAAGAAAACAATATCTTGAACACTGCAAGCAGAAATATTATTTTAATATTTGTACAGAGAAAGGAAAACTGCATGCCGTGAATTGGCATCTACATTATTATCATGGATGCTAGAAAATGAATTCTCTTTGGTGGTTTTGTGATACCAGTGTTTAATGGTAGCTTTAATATAAGCCATCTCTGTGTACATAAAGGAAAAATATATTTAAACAAGTAGAATTAAATGTGCATGATTCATCAGCACAGTTAACTCAAGATTTTCCAGACTTACAACCACAACTGATAGGAAGATTTATCACCACAGCTGCCTGTGTTAAACATCTTTTCCCTGCAGTTGAAGGAATCAAATTTCTTCTTGGAGATTAGTCATTTGTGGGGGTGTCGCCAACTGCAAAATGCTTCTGTTACTGTCCTCCAGCCCTAATTTTTATCTCTTTTTGTGTCTTTTCCACTTATAAACAAAATTTAATGACTTACACAGTTGGGTTTTCTTCACTTGTTATTCAAACCTAAAACTTCAGTTGCTTTGTTGGATGGTAATGTGATAACCTCACAAGGAAGGGTGGGATGAAATGGCATTTTGGCAAATGTTCACAAGGATGAAACCTGAGCAGATGGGAAATTCTACATGACAGTGAGAGCGGAAAGGGAGCTAACGTTTCTTGGGGGGCTATAAATGTGCCAAGCACTGTGCTAGGCTCTTTATTATTTTTCAACATCTTTATTGGAGTACAATTGCTTTACAATGGTGTGTTAGTTTCTGCTTTATAACAAAGTGAATCAGCTATACATATACATATATCCCGATATCTCCTCCCTCTTGCATCTCCCTCCCACCCTCCCTATCCCACCCCTGTAGGTGGTCACAAAGATCACACCAAGCTGATCTCCCTGTGCTATGCGGCTGCTTCCCACTAGCTATCTACTTGACATTTGGTAGTGTATATATGTCCATGCCACTCTCTCACTTCGTCCCAGCTTGCCCTTCCCCCTCTCCGTGTCCTCAAGTCCATTCTCTACATCTGCGTCTTTATTCCTGTCTTGCCCCTAAGTGCTTCACAAAGTTTTTTTTTCTTTTTTTTAGTTTCCATATATATGTGTTATCAAACAGTATTTGTTTTTCTCTTTCTGACTTACTTCACTCTGTATGACAAACTCTAGGTCCATCCGCCTCACTACAAATAACTCAATTTCGTTTCTTTTTATAGCTGAGCAATATTCCATTGTATATATGTGCCACATCTTCTCTATCCATTCGGCTGTCGATGGGCACTTAGGTTGCTTCCATGTCCTGGCTATTGTAAATAGAGCTGCAATGAACATTGTGGTACATGACTCTTTTTGAATTATGGTTTTCTCAGGGTATATGCCCAGTAGTGGGATTGCTGGGTCATATGGTAGTTCTATTTTCAGTTTTTTAAGGAACCTCCATACTGTTCTCCATAGTGGCTGTATCAATTCACATTCCCACCAACAGTGCAAGAGGCTTCCCTTTTCTCCACACCCTCTCCAGAATTTGTTGTTTGTAGATTTTCTGATGATGCCCATTCTGACTGGTGTGAGGTGATACCTCATTGTAGTTTTGATTTGCATTTCTCTAATAATTAGTGATGTTGAGCAGCTTTTCATGTGACTCTTGGGCATCTGTACGTCTTCTTTGCAGAAATGTCTATTTAGGTCTTCTGTCCATTTTGGGATTGGGTTGTTTGTTTTTTGTTATTGAGTTGCATGAGCTGATTGTAAATTTTGGAGATTAATCCTTTGTCAGTTGCTTCATTTGCAAATATTTTCTCCATTCTGAGTGTTGTCTTGCTTATGCTTTCCTTTGCTGTGCAAAAGCTTTAAAGTTTCATTGGGTCCCATTTGTTTATTTTTGTTATTATTTCCTTTTCTCTAGGAAGTGGGTAAAAAAGGATCTTGATGTGACTTATGTCATAGAGTGTTTTGCCTATGTTTTCCTCTAAAAGTTTTATAGTGCCTGGCCTTACATTTAGGTCTTTAATCCATTTTGAGTTTATTTTTGTGTATGGTGTTAGGGAGTGTTCTAATTTCATTGTTTTTTGTTTGTTTGTTTGTTTTGCGGTACGCGGGCCTCTCACTGTTGTGGTCTCTCCCGCTGCGGAGCTCAGGCTCCGGATGCGCAGGCTCAGCAGCCATGGCTCACGGGCCTAGCTGCTCCACGGCATGTGGGATCTTCCCGGACCGGGGCACAAGCCCGTGTCCCCTGCATTGGCAGGCGGACTCTCAACCACTGCGCCACCAGGGAAGCCCTAATTTCATTCTTTTACATGTAGCTGTCCAGTTTTCCCAGCACCACTTATTGAAGAGGCTGCCTTTTCTCCATTGTATATCCTTGCCTCCTTTGTCATAGATTAGTTGACCATAGGTGCATGGGTTTATCTCTGGGCTTTCTATCCTGTTCCACTGATCTATATTTCTGTTTTTGTGCCAGTATCATACTGTCTAGATTACTGTAGCTTTGCAGTATGGTATCAAGTCGGGGAGCCTAATTCCTCCAGCTCCATTTTTCTTTCTCAAGATTGTTTTGGCTATTCGGGGTCTATTGTGTTTCCATACAAATTGTGAAATTCTTTATTCTAGTTCTGTGAAAAATGCCATTGGTAGTTTGATAGGGATTGCATTGAATCTGTAGATTGCTTTGGGTAGTAGAGTCATTTTCACAATGTTGATTCTTCGTATCCAAGAACATGGTATATCTCTCCATCCGTTTGTATAATCTTTAATTTCTTTCATCAGTGTCTTATAGTTTTCTGCATAAAGGACTGTTGTCTCTTTAGGTAGGTTTATTCCTAGGTATTTTATTTTTTTTGTTGCAATGGTAAATGGGAGTGTTTCCTTAATTTCTCTTTCAGATTTTTCATCATTAGTGTATAGGAATGCAAGAGATCTCTGTGCATTAGTTTTGTGTCCTGATACTTTACCAAATTCACTGATTAGCTCTAGTAGTTTTCTGGTAGCATCTTTAGGATTCTCTATGTATAGTAACATGTCATCTGCAGACAGTGACAGCTTTATTTCTTCTTTTCCGATTTGGATTCCTTTTATTTCTTTTTCTTCTCTGATTTCTGTGGCTAAAACCAAAACTATGTTGAATAATAGTGGTGAAAGTAGGCAACCTTGTCTTGTTCCTGATCTTAGAGGAAATGGTTTCAGTTTTTCACCATTGAGAATGATGTTGGCTGTGGGTTTGCCATACATGGCCTTTATTATGTTGAGGTAAGTTGCCTCTATGCCTACTTTCTGGAGGGTTTTTATCATAAGTGGGTGTTGAATTTTGTCGAAAGTGTTTCTGCATCTATTGAGATAATCACATAGTTTTTATCCTTCAATTTGTTAATAGTGTGTATCACATTGATTGATTTGCATATAGTGAAGAATCCTTGCACTCCTGGGGTAAACCCCACTTGATCATGGTCTATGATCCTTTTAATGTGCTGTTTGATTCTGTTTGCTGGTATATTGTTGAGCATGTTTGCATCTATTTTCATCAGTGATATTGGCCTATAGTTTTCTTTCTTTGTGACATCTTTGTCTGGTTTTGATATCAGGGTGATGGTGGCCACATAGAATGAGTTTGGGAGTGTTCCTCCCTCTGGTACATTTTGGAAGAATTTGAGAAGGATTGGTGTTTGCTCTTCTCTAAATGTTTGACAGAATTCGTCTGTCAAGCCTTCTGGTCCTGGGCTTTTGTTTGTTGGAAGATTTTTAATCACAGTCTCAATTTCGGTGCTTGTGATTGGTCTGTTGATATTTTCTACTTCTTCCTGGTTCAGTCTCAGAAGGTTGTGATTTTCTAAGAATTTGTGCATTTCTTCCAGGTTGTCCATTTTATTGGCATAGAGTTGCTTGTAATAATCTCTCACGATCCTTTGTATTTCTGCAGTGTCAGTTGTTACTTTTCCTTTTTCATTTCTAATTCTATTGATTGGAGTCTTCGCCCTTTTTTCCTTGATGAGTCTGGCTAATTGTTTATCAATTTTGTTTATCTTCTCAAAGAAGCAGCTGTTAGTTTTATTGATCTTTGCTATCGGTTCCTTCGTTTCTTTTTCATCTATTTCTGATCTGATCTTTATGATTTCTTTCTTTCTGGTAACTTTGGGTTTTGTTTGTTCTTCTTTCTCTAATTGCTTTAGGTGTAAGGTTAGGCTGTTTATTTGAGATGTTTCTTGTTTCTTGATGTAGCTTTGTATTGCTATAAACTTTCTTCTTAGAACTGCTTTTCTGCATCCCATAGGTTTTGGGTTGTCGTGTTTTCATTGTCATTTGTTTCTAGGTATTTTTTGATTTCCTCTTTGATTTCTTCAGTGATCTCTTGGTTACTTGGTAGTGTATTGTTTAGCTTCCGTGTGTGTATTTTTTACAGATTTTTTCCTGTAACTGATATGTAGTCTCATGGTGTTGTGGTCGGAAAAGATACTTGATACGATTTCAATTTCCTTAAATTTACCAAGGATTGATTTGTGACCCAAGATATGACCTATCCTGGAGAATGTTCCATGAGCACTTGAGAAGAAAGTGTATTCTGTTGTTTTTGGATGGAATATCAATTAAGTCCATCTAGTTTAATGTGTCATTTAAAGCTTGTGTTTCCTTATTTATTTTCATTTTGGATGATCTGTCCATTGGTGATAGTGGGGTGTTAAAGTCCCCTACTATGAATGTGTAACTGTTGATTTCCCCTTTTCCGGCTGTTAGCATTTGCCTTATGTATGAAGGTGCTCCTATGTTGGGTGTATAAATATTTACAATCGCTGTATCTTCCTTTTGGATTGATCCTGTGATTTTTATGTAGTGTCCTTCTTTGTCTCTTGTAATAGTCTTAATTTTAAGTCTATTGTGTCTTATATGAGAATTGCTACTCCAGCTTTCTTTTGATTTCCATTTACACGGAATATCTTTTTCCATCCCCTCACTTTCAGTCTGTATGTGTCCCTAGGTGTGAAGTGTGTCTCCTGTAGACAGCATATATACAGGTCTTGTTTTTGTATCCATTCAGCCAGTCTGTGTCTTTTGGTGGGAGCATTTAATCCATTTACAGTTAAGGTAGTTATCAATATGTATGTTCCTATTACCATTTTCTTAATTGTTTTGGGTTTGTTATTGTAGGTCTTTTCCTTCTCTTGTGTTTCTTGTCTAGAGAGGTTCCTTAGCAATATGTTGTAAAGCTGGTTTGGTGGTGCTGAATTCTCTTAGGTTTAGCTTGTGCGTAAAGGTTTTAATTTCTCCATTGAATCTGAATGAGATCCTTGCTGGGTAGACTAATCTTGGTTGTAGGTTTTTCCCTTTCATCCCTTTAAATATGTCCTGCCACTCCCTTCTGGCTTGCAAAGTTTCTACTCAAAGATCAGCTGTTAACCTTCTGAAGATTCCATTTAAAGTTATTTGTTGTTTTCTCCCTCACTGCTTTTAATATTTTTCTTTCTATTTAAGTTTTGATAGTTTGATTAATATGTGTCTTGGTGTCTTTCTCCTTGGATTTATCCTGTATGGGTCCCTCTGTGCTTCTTGGACTTGATTGACTCTTTCCTTTCCCATATTCGGGAGTTTTCATCTCTAATCTCTTCAAATATTTTCTCAGACCCTTTCTTTTTCTCTTCTTCTTCTGGGACCCCTATAATTCGAATGTTGGTGCGTTTAATGTTGTTCCAGAAGTCTCTGAGACTGTCCTCAATTCTTTTCCTTTTTTTTTCTTTATTCTGTTCTGCAGTAGTTATTTCCACTATTTTATCTTCCAGGTCACTTATCTGTTCTTCTGCCTCAGTTATTCTGCTATTGATCCCTTCTAGAGAATTTTAAATTTCATTTATTGTTTCGTTCATCATTGTTTGTTTGCTCTTTAGTTCTTCTACGTCCTTGTTAAACGTTTCTTGTATTTTCTCCATTCCATTTCCAAGATTTTGGATCATCTTTACTATCATTACTCTGAATTCTTTTTCAGGTCAACTGCCTGTTTCCTCTTCATTTGTTTGATTGGTGGGTTTTTACCTTGCTCCTTCATCTGTTGTGTGTTTCTCTGTCTTCTCATTTTGCTTAACTTACTGTGTTCGGGGGTCTCCTTTTTGCAGGCTGCAGGTTCATAGTTCCCATTGTTTTTGGTGTCTGCCCCCAGCGGGTAAGGCTGGTTCAGTGGGTTGTGTAGGCTTCCTCGTGGAGGGGACTGGTGCCTGTGTTCTGATGAATGAGGCTGGATCTTGTCTTTCTGGTGGGCAGGACCACATCTGGTGGTGTGTTTTGGGGTGTCTGTGACCTTATTATGATATTAGGCAACCTCTCTGCTAATGGGTGGGGTTGTGTTCCTGTCTTGCTAGTTGTTTGGCATAGGGTGTCCAGCACTGTAGCTTGCTGGTTGTTGAGTGGAGCTGGGTCTTAGCATTGAGATGGAGATTTCTTGGAGATCTTTTGGCATTTGATATTATGTGGAGCCAGGACGTCTCAGGTGGACCAATGTCCTGACCTCAGCTGTCCCACCTCAGAGGCACAGGCCTGACAGCCAGTCAGAGCACCACGACCCTGTCAGCCACACGGCCAGGTACATGGGGACTTTCTTGCCTTTTGGGGAGTCTGAGGACTTCTGCCAGCATTCAGTAGGTGTTCTGTAGGAGTTGTTCCACATGTAGATGTATTTCTGATGTATTTGTGGGGAGAAAGGTGATCTCCTCATCTTACTCCTCCACCATCTTGAAGGTCTCTCCCCTAGGCTCTTTACTGAAAGTATCTCATTTTATTCTTAGAGCAATCCTGCAAGAGGTTAGGTAATACTCCCATTTCATATATGAGGAAATTGACTTTTTCAGGATGGTACAGCTTATCAGTAACTAACTGAGCAGGTATGAGAAACCAGCTCCCAATGACTCCAAAGCTCTTCTGTTTTCTTTATCCACTTGACCATATAGCCTCTAGAGTCCTAGAGTACAGTTGGATCAGACTTGTGCAACTATGACTGGTCAATTTTAGAATATTTTCATCACCTCAGAAGGATATCCTGTACAATTCAACTATCACCCCCATATCACCCATCCTCCCTCCAGTCCTAAAATGCCACTAATCCACCTTCTGTCTCTATAGATTTGCCGATTATGGACATTTCATATAAATGCAATCATATATTATGGGTCCATTTGTTACTGGCTTCTTTCACTTATCATAAGGTTTTAAAGGTTCATCCATGTTGTAGCCTGCATCAGTACTATGTTCTTCTTTATGGTTGAATAATATTTATATGGATATACTACATTTTATTTATCTACAACTTATAGGGATTTGATGCCACATCTACATAAGAAAATTCTAAAGCTGAAAGAGACATCAGTGGTTCATATGCTCTATTAGCTACCTAAATCATGCAAAACTAATTGAGTATGTCCTACTTTTTTCTACAGGCTTCATGCATCCCCAAACTTGCCTAGTCCCATCTCATAACTGTCTTTGCGAAATCATTTTAATTAATCAGATTCTGCTTAGACCTATATGAAGATTAAGGAGGTACACATAATAAGTCTTTGTCAATTGAAGACAGATAACAGAACAACTGAGCAAAGAGTGAGATTTCAGTAAATCTATCAGATGAACTTATTTCATGCCCCTTTTACTAGTTTGATTTTCACTGAATTGACTGGTTGTTTTACCAACATAGAGATAGTTTAACATATTAGGACATGTCTAAAATGACAGCTGGAAAAACTGTTTCAAAAGCAAAAGTAATTCAGACATTCACTTGACATCATTACTGGTTGTCTGAGTACAATTTACAAAAATGTATGGCGTGGCCAGAAAGTTTGTTTAAAACCTGGTAAAATTATTTTGTGGGGAGATATAGCAACTATGTAAAGATAAAACTGTCAAAGTTTTAGTCATCCAACCAGTTAATATCATTTCATGAAAGTAATAGGACTATTTAATTACATGTTTAACTGAATTGACCAGAAATACTGATATAATGTAACCTAGTTTCAATACCTTTCTTCAGGGTCCAATAGGCTAAATAAACAACTTTATCAGCTTTCCCTTGCCTTCTTAGGTTCTAAAATGGAAAGAGAGGGAAGCCCTTATTTAAGCCATTGTACAAATGTACAGTAGAATCTAACACATTGGTACAAACCCTACAAAGTCTTGGCTAGAATGAAACAAAGAACTCATTAGTATTTATCTCTCTGTCTTTTTTTTTTTTTTAGTATTTATCTTGATTAATCACAAAACATAAGCACTTTCGGAAACCACTTTAAGTGCTTTCCACAAGTGTGCCCAAAATAGTGCACAGAGAGAGAGTAGTACTGGGTACAGTCACCATAGCAGCCCATTGCGAGAAGTTTTTCTTCAGGGTGTGAACTGCAATTTTTTGTTACCTACACCTTCTTGGTACTTGTCACACAAGATGAATGCAGTTAATACACAAGGTAGGGTTTATGCAACCACAATCTAGGAATTCTTCCTCAAATCTCATTTTATATGCAAACCCCCTCTTTGAACTAATGTATAATAGACCCTCAAATCCTATGTTAAGGCGATTCCATCTCATGATAAGAATTATCTTTTGTAATGAAAATACTTTTTCATTTTAGAAGTACTATTGCATAAATTATTCCTGTTTATCCTTACAATTTCTTATTTTAAAGCATTTTACATATAATAAACATTAATAAATGTTTTCTCAAACATCATTTTTACAAATATTAAATTTCCATCACATCAATTTTTCATAAAAAAGGATAAATTGAAATTGTTATTCTTTCCTTTCTCCTGTTTCTTTGCCTTCTCTTCCATGGTGTGCTTTAGCAACCCTTCTGGCCATTTTTGGGCCATTTTTGCTCCCAATCCTCATCCACATTTATGAGCTTAGCATTTCTTCTCTCCCTGAGAGTAATGGCCAAGATTGTGATTCCTTTCCTCCTTCTTCCTATCATATCTCATATTCCTTGTGTACCTTACCTAATCTTTTTCATTGTTGTCTTGGCCTACTACCTCCCAAGGACTTCTCACATGCCATATTCATAAGGGTCCCTGAAACAGGGTCTCTTCCTTTCTACTATGTCCCATTTCCCTTCCCCCAAGACTAATTCAGTCTTGATTGAATGTTATCTTTGTTGACCAAAACTTCTCAATCTTTATCCTGATTCCCTTTTGTGAATTTTTTTCATGTCTTTTTCAACTCTATTTTGCAAAATCTCTTCTCCAGAGGGATGTTGGGTATAAGGAGAGGGAAATATCAAGAATGACTCTGAGGTGTTAGGGCTAAAGTTAATGATGTCATACTGAGGTAGGAAATAGGTACTCAAATGTTTTTTGATTGAGTCAACATATTTGCCTGGAGTTCTGGAGAGAGGCCTAAGCTACTGATAAAAAATTGGAAGGGATGAAGAGAGAAGAGGAGTTGGAACTCAGAGTATATTAAAAGATAATTTGGCGGGGGTGTGGGGCATGGTTACCTGAAAGGTGCTCTCTTCCACTGAGAAAAGTGAAAAAGAGAAAAAAATATTTTCTGATACAGAAATTTTGTAGCCATGGGGATAGAAAATGTGGGAACCTCTGCTATAAAGAAGGAGTTTTGAGGGTAAGGGGTTTGAGGAGACTGAGAAAAGTTTGAAATAGATTTTGAGGGAAAGGGGGAAAGGAGTTGATTAGGCTAGGCCCACAGAGGTTCTCAAACTTCAGCGTGCATCACAACCTATTGGAGGACTTGTTAAAACACCGAATACGGGGCTCCAGCCCCAGAGTTTCAGATTCAGCAGGTCTGGGGCCCATGAATTCACATTTCTAGCAAGTTTCTAGGTAATGCTAATGTTGCTGGTCAAGGAGGCCACATGTTGAGACCCATTGGCTGAGGGATATAGCGAGCAGTTGCCAGAAAATGTAAAAGAGCTCAGCTGAGTTTGAACACCAGTCCATAGGTTTTTGAAATTTTTCTCAATTAGCTTTTAGCAGCCCAGGTGTGGAGAATCAGAGAAGGCAGCTAGTTGGATTGCTGGATGTGTGTTGAGCTGCAAATATGAAATGCGAGCAAATGAAATGAAACGCAAATGAAAAGCAGATTAAATGAAATGCCAGCACCTAGTTGGTACTCAATAAATGGTAGCTGCATTATAAAAAAAGATGAGATAGCAAGTGTTGGCAAGGATGTGGAGAAAGGGAACCCTTGTGCACTGTTGGTGGGGATGTAAATCAGTACAGCCACTATGGAAAACAGTGTGGAGGTTCCTCAACAAATTAAAAACAGAACTACCATATGATCATGCAATCCCACTTCTGGGTATATATCCAAAAGAAATGAAACCAGGATGTCGAAGAGATATCTGCACTCCCATGTTTATTGCAGCATTATTCACAATAGCCAAGACATGGAAACAACCTGAGTGAACATCAATGGATGAATGGATAAAGATGTGATATTATATAATATGAAATATATGATATATAAAATATAATATGATATATATGAATATTATTCAGCCATGAGGAAGAAGGAAATCGTGCCATTTGTGACAAGATGGAAGGATCTTGAGAGCATTATGCTAAGTGAAATAAGTCAGACAGACAAAGACGAATACTGTGTGATCTCACTTACATGTGAGAATCTTCAAAAAGCTGAACTCATAGAAAAAGAGAGTAGAATGGTGGATACCAGGGGCTGGGGGGGTGGAGGAAATGGGGAGATGTTGGTCAAACTGTACTAACTTCCGGTTATAAGATGAATAAGTTCTGGGGATCTAATGCACAGCATTGTGGTTATAGTTAACAATACTGTACTATATACCTGAAAGTTGCTAAGAGAGTAGAGCTTAAATGTTCTCCCCACAAAAAAGGAAAGGTAATTATGTGACATGATGGAGGTGTCAGCTAACACTATGGTGGTAATCATATTGCAATATATATGTGTATCAAATCAACACATTGTACACTTTAACCTTACACAATGCTACATGTCAATTATATCTCAGTAAAGCTGGAAAATTAGATAGATAGATAGATAATTAGCTGTTTCTCTATGCCTATACAATGCCTTTGCTGGACTCTGCTGCCCCTCTGGGACTGGCTTCAAGTGACAGCCTGTTCTTGCCTTTTTTTTTTTTTTTTTACTGAAAGCATACCAGGCAAGCCCTCAACTGTCATTGCAGACAGATGACTTCCCAAATATTGCCATATAAGTCACTGTATTTCAGTTTACCCCACCAACGCATAAAAGTTTCCATATTAAACTAAGCGGGTAACTGTTGCCTTCTGAATGCTCCCCAGTTCCTTATCTGTACCTCTAATGCTAAATAAAGTTTGTTGCCTTGTGGCTTCACTATGTACCTATTTTGTCCTATGTCCTCAAATGCAGGAATTATGTCTTGCCTGTAAACACTGAAGTCCTGTGGTATAGGGGATCTTTGCTGCTTCTAGTCCCACTATTGAGTCAGCTCTCCCTAGATTCACACCAATGGCAGAGGCTATGCCTCAAACCAGACCATATTTGGTCCGCCAATGAAAACACACCACAGAGAGAGTGCTTGTCAGACCACGTGTTTAACTGTTGCCATGTTGTATGCACAGATGCACCTCATGTCTTTCTACATGTCATATGAGGATACGTAACCTTCTCAAATATTGAGAATATGTTATATTCTATATGTTAGCCTGAACCCAGACCACGACAACACCTGCTCCCCAAATCACATTATACAGTGGATATGAGGGACATGCTAATCTTCTCTGCGGTGTCCCAATTTTAATATAGATCCTGCTGGGCTGAGCACAAACTACATGTAAAGCACGGGGGCTGGCTGCTTCCTTTAAATCTGAACACAAAACCACTCCTCCACCCCCTAACAATCCCACTTATAACTCATGTTCAACTCATAAAACCCCTCAAATTTCATGACTAAAGTGAATCTCTTATAAGCAAAATCTTAGCAGTTCAAGGCCCCTCAAACTTCCCTATGTACAGTGTCTATATACTATGTCTCTATGTGTGAGACGGTGTGCTTAAAATAACTGAAGACCTAAGAGCATCTTTGAGGGGCTGCTTTAATGACTTCCAGTTATTAACATGGAAGAAGATGTCCAGGATAACATGGGAATTTTAAAATTTTTTGTGGAGAACAAAGAGGAGCATTCAGTTAATTTCTAAATAGCATGCATATAGTCTTGTGGACACTGTATAGGGGCAGCTGTCACTGAGGTCACACCTGCCACTTAGTGCCTGCAGGGACTGCCCTCTAAATAACCCTGGGTAGGTGGTTATGCCTCTAATTACACCCTGTGAACCAAAGTCCCAGAAATCACACTATGAAAAGCCCCTCCTCAAATTACATCATTCACAAATGCAACAGAAACCATTACAATTTTGTTCTAAGTTAGCCCAATAAGGCCACTTTAACTGAGACAGTTTGAAATTGAGGTCATCTTCTCAGGAATTTGTTAAGAAGTTGCTAAGCGGGATCAGTTTCCCAGAGCTGAAGTGAATTTTGCTGTTGTAACTTGAGTTGAGGCACATAGGACAGCTGGTGGTCTACCAAAAGGAAGGAAAAACATACTCAACAGAATAAAAGCAGCTGTGAGGTTCCCAAACATGGAGTCTACCACATCTGGCACTGGCTGGACTTCCACATTATCTGGAAGTTTTCCAGGCTGCTCTCTTCTGATTTCATGGTCACTGGTGCTGAGCCTCCTGGAAATGGTTTCTCTGATCTTTAGAACCAGTAATTCCCATTCATATACAGGGTAGTTGATTACAGCTGTAAACAGCTTCTTCAAGATATACACACATAGGCACAGTCTCTAGAGATACTCTTACAAAAAGATTGCCAACACTTCCCCGTTGGAGACATCTGTCTCCACTTTGTAGACAAGACAGGTTACTTGGGCTAGGTTGGAGAAGAAGGTAAGCAAATCCATAGCTGCCAGAATGCCTCGGCCACAGCAAAGGTTCTACAATTCTTTGGGAGGCTTGTCAGGTGAAAGGCCAGAATAGATAAATTAAACATGAATTTGTGAATGCTCTTGAAGGGGAGAGGTGGTTAGGAGAGTAGCTACCATTTTGAAAACATGGGATCAGCAAAGTAAATCACCAAAATAGTTACACGGCACTATGTATTTGTATACATCAAATACAAAGAGAGAGAGAGAGATTACACATATATATATGTATATATACACATATATATGTATATACACACAAGTATATATGTATATATATATATATATATATATATAGGCTCTGCCCACGTGGCCAGTTTCATGGAGGAATGTCCCCTCTAACACCCCCAACCCCATATGACCAATATTATCTCCTATATGTTAGCCTGTAGTAGATGGTTCCAGAGAATTCCTGTAACTGCACTTGTAGTGTAGTGCTGTTATAAGGCCAATCCTAGATAAACAATGTAACTCTGAAGAGCAGTGACTGACAGTCATCTTCTCTTGATGGAGGAAGAAAAACATGTTGATGCTAGGTCATGCTTTCCCCTCAGTGTGGACATGAACTTTATGTAATCTGCACAAAATAAGATACTGTTCAGATGAAGATTACTGGGCTCATTTAGGAGTCCCCAGTGTAATCACATTGAAAGAAGGGCTACCATCTTCAGGTCTCTTCTTATTCCTGCACAATCCCTCTATATTTCAAAACTCTTTACAACACCACACAGCACTAACCCACCAGGGACCTATGGTCTTATAATCTGATTCAAAGATTTGGGAGCTAAAGCTAAAGTTGTCTCCAGTTTGATACCCCTTTGACACACCTTCCTGGCCTGCCAGACACAGGCCCATGAACTACGTAAAGTCCACAAATATCCCACCCAGGCTGCTTGGTGGGCTTCTTGTAAACTGCTCTGCACTTTGATCCTTCTCTATTGGGGCAAAAGGAGGGGAAAGGTAAAGTCTATCTAAACTTTTAGGATTGATACAAGTCCCTGTGCTCCATATTGTTTCTCTTGCTGGATGTGGAATATATTTTCTTTTAATCTTCCTCCACAAATATATTTTTGCTAGACCTCCAGTGCATAGAACTGAATTAATTATGATTTTCAGTTCATGATACTTCATCACTAATTCATGAATTTATTTTCATTTATTTATCTATTTATGTATCTACTTATAATTGAACACCAGTAAAACTACCATCCAAACCGGAACTAGAACATTAACAGTAATTTACCTGTGTTCTTCTCTCTTATCCAATCCCTCTATCTGCCTCACCAAAGGTAACCACTCAGGGCCACCACGAGTCCAACCACTAGAGCTTTTATGCAAATTAGAGAAAGATGCCCTTTCCCTAAGCACATTTTTTAGTTAAAATATCATTTATTTATCAAAAATAAAAACATCACTATGTTCAGCACAAATTATATAAATAAAATTATTTCAAATTATTGTATAAAAATTAGAAAATTAGAAGTGATTTGAAGTTTTAGTTATTAGAAAATCAAATTCTTTATAATATAAAAATTTCTCTAAAAACAGCTATATGGGGCTTCCCTGGTGGCGCAGTGGTTGAGAGTCCACCTGCCGATGCAGGGGATGCGGGTTCGTGCCCCGGTCCGGGAGGATCCCACAAGCCGCAGAGCGGCTGGGCCTGTGAGCCATGGCTGCTGAGCCTGCGTGTCCGGAGCCTGTGCTCTGCAACGGGAGAGGCCACAACAGTGAGAGGCCCATGTACCGCGCAAAAAAAAAAAAAAAAAAAAAAAAGCTACATGTCTTGCTTTCGTGAAACTGAATATCATATGAGAATTTGAAAGCTTATTTACTCCAATATCTTGTTTTCAATAGAAGTAGCCAATAGATTTTATAATCTTTCTAATATATTGTATTCCTTAAGTAATTTTAAATAAATTTTAATTTTGAGGTGCTACATTCTTCACTCACTGATGACCAATACTGGAAAATTAAATATATCCAGAGAGCCACAAAAATATTTAAAAGTGTATAGGCCAATCATACTAGGTATTAAAATACAATATAAGAGAGTTAGTTCCTTACACAATGGTCTTCAAGCAACATCACATCCCTTACAATATTGATTGGTCAATTTCAACTATAAATTTTTTACATAATTTCAATAGTTCACAGTCTTCATAATTCATCAAATCACTAGTCATCTGGAACATTGAAAAGGCCATAGTATTAGTATATTATTGTACATACTCATTTTAAAGATGCCATTTTGTATCCAATTTAGAAAAGCATAAATTGATTTTGACATTTACTTTTGGATTATAAATGGGCTGATTCTGGAATTTTTGGCCAGAATGAGGCTTCTTCCTTCTTTTTCTGGTATTTCTTTCATTGGAGAAGTTGGCGTCAGTGTCAAGAGACTCTGTAATTTGTTTGGCATCAAGAATGTAATTTCATAAAACTACCCTGTTGTTTTCTTCAAATAATTTCTTACTTCATTTAATGCTTTCAAGGGAAAAATTCACATAAATTTTATTCCTTTTATCATTTTCATATAACACTAATTTTACTTAAAACACCACATCAAATTATTACCAAGAGCATAAACTTAAGAGTAGATGTTATTTGAAATTATACTCTGGACTTAAATTCTAGAATCTATATCTTGTTTACAAGTTTTAGTTTAGATGTAGAGGTTATTTTAGTTATTAGGTCAAAAAGGTCTTCCAATTATCAAACTTGACTCTCAATTGTAACTTTCAGTAGAAAAACATGTTATTTAAATAAAACATGTTGCTTCCAACTATAGAAAAACTGTTTTCTACAGATACTGATTTTGTTAGAACAAGAGCAATTACCACAATGTGTGGATAATAATTATAATAAATATACAAATGACCTGTCTTTGGAATCAACAATTTTGTAACAAAAGTAAGAAAAAAATTCAAAATAATAAGGTGTTTATTATGCAAGTGACATTTCTTTTATTTATTTATTAATTTTTTTGGATGACTTGAATACTTTTTTTTTTCTACAGCAGGTTCTTATTAGTCATCAATTTTATACACATCAGTGTATACATGTCAATCCCAAACGCCCAGTTCATCACACCACCACCCCCATGCCCCGCCACTTTCCCCACTTGGTGTCCATACGTTAGTTCTCTACATCTGTGTCTCAATTTCTGCCCTGCAAACCAGTTCATCTGTACCATTTTTCTAGGTTCCACATATATGCCTTAATATACAATATTTGTTTTTCTCTTTCTGACTTACTTCACTCTGTATGACAGTCTCTAGATCCATCCAGGTCTCAAAAATTACCCAATTTTTTTCCTTTTTATGGCTGAGTAATATTCCATTGTATATATGTACCACATCTTCTTTTTTTTTTTTAATTTTTATTTATTTATTTATTTATTTATTTTTTATTAGTTTCTGCTTTATAACAAAGTGAATCAGTCATACATATACATCTGTTCCCACATCCCTTCCCTCATGCATCTCCCTCCCTCCCACCCTCCCCATCCCACCCCTCCAGGCGGTCACAAAGCACCGAGCTGATCTCCCTGTGCTCTGCGGCTGCTTCCCACTATCTATCTACCCTACGTTTGGTAGTGTACATATGTCCATGCCTCTCTTTCGCTTTGTCACAGCTTACCCTTCCCCCTCCCCATATCCTCAAGTCCATTCTCAAGTAGGTCTGTGTCTTTATTCCCGTTTTACCCCTAGGTTCTTCATGACATTTTTTTTTTAATTCCGTATATATGTGTTAGCATACGGTATTTGTCTTTCTCTTTCTGACTTACTTCACTCTGTATGACAGACTCTAGGTCTATCCACCTCATTACAAATAGCTCAGTTTCATTTCTTTTCATGGCTGAGTAGTATTCCATTGTATAATATATATGTACCACATCTTCTTTATCCATTCATCTGTCAATGGGCATTTAGGTTCTTCCATGACCTGGCTATTGTAAATAGTGCTGCAATGAACATTGGGGTGCATGTGTCTTTTTGAATTATGGTTTTCTCAGGGTATATGCCCAGTAGTGGGATTGCTGAATCACATGCCAATTCTATTTGTAGTTTTTTAAGGAACCTCCATACTGTTCTCCATAGTGGCTGTACCAATTTACATTCCCACCAACAGTGCAAGAGGGTTACCTTTTCTGCACACCCTCTCTAGCATTTGTTGTTTGTAGATTTTCTGATGATGCCCATTCTAACTGGTGTGAGGTGATACCTCATTGTAGTTTTGATTTGCATTTCTCTAATAATTAGTGATGTTGAGCAGCTTTTCGTGTGCTTCTTGGCCACCTGTATGTCTTCTTTGGAGAAATGTCTATTTAGGTCTTCTGCCCATTTTTTGATTGGGTTGTTTGTTTTTTTAATATTGAGCTGCATGAGCTGTTTATATATTTTGGAGATTAATCCTTTCTCCGTTGATTCCTTTGCAAATATTCTCTCCCATTCTGAGGGTTGTATTTTCGTCTTGTTTATGGTTTCATTTGCTGTGAAAAACCTTTGAAGTTTCATTAGGTCCCATTTGTTTATTTTTGTTTTTATCTCCATTACTCTAGGAGGTGGATCAAAAAAGATCTGGCTGTGATTTATGTCAAAGAGTGTTCTTCCTATGTTTTCGTCTAGGAGTTTTATAGTGCCCGGTCTTACATTTAGGTCTCTAATACATTTCATGTTTATTTTTGTGTATGGTGTTAGGGAGTGTTCTAATTTCATTCTTTTACATGTAGCTGTCCAGTTTTCCCAGCACCACTAATTGAAGAGACTGTCTCTTCTCCATTGTATATCCTTGCCTCCTTTGTCATAGATTAGTTGACCATAGGTGCATGGGTTTACCTCTGGGGTTTCTATCTTGTTCCATTGATCTATGTTTCTGTTATTGTACCAGTACCATATTGTCTTGATTACTGTAGCTTTATAGTATAGCCGGAAGTCAGGGAGTCTGATTCCTCCAGCTCCGTTTTTTCCCCTCAAGACTGCTTTGGCTATTCAGTGCTTTTGTGTCTCCATACAAATTTTAAGATTTTTTGTTCTAGTTCCATAAAAAATGCCATTGGTAATTTGATAGGGATTGCAGTGAATCTGTAGATTGCTTTGGGTAGTACAGTCATTTTCACAATATTGATTCTTCCAATCCAAGAACATGGTATATCTCTCCATCTGTTGGTATCATCTTTAATTTCTTTCATCAGTGTCTTATAGTTTTCTGCATACAGGTCTTTTGTCTCCTTAGGTAGGTTTATTCCTAGGTATTTTAGTCTTTTTGTTGCAGTGCTATATGGGAGTGTTTCCTTAATTTCTCTTTCAGATTTTTCATCATTAGTGTATAGGAATGCAAGAGATTTCTGTGCATTAATTTTGTATCCTGCTACTTTACCAAATTCATTGATTAGCTCTAGTAGTTTTCTAGTGGCATCTTTAGGATTCTCTATGTTTAGTGTCATGTCATCTGCAAACAGTGACAGTTTTACTTCTTCTTTTCCAATTTGTATTCCTTTTATTTCTTTTTCTTCTCTGATTGCTGTGGCTAGGACTTCCAAAGCTATGTTGAATAATAGTGGCAAGATTGGATATCCTTGTCTTGTTCCTGATCTTAGAGGAAATGCTTTCAGTTTTTCACCATTGAGAATGATGTTTGCTGTGGGTTTGTTGTATATGGCCTGTATTACGTTGAGGTAGGTTCCCGCTATGCCCACTTTCTGGAGAGTTTTTATCATAAATTGGTGTTGAATTTTGTCAAAAGTTTTTTCTGCATCTATTGAGATGATCATATGGTTTTTATTCTTCAATTTGTTAATAGTGTGTATCCCATTGATTGATTTGCATATATTGAAGAATCCTTGCATCCCTGGGATAAATCCCAGTTGGTCATGGTGTATGATCCTTTTAATTTTTTGTTGGATCTGTTTGCTAGTATTTTTTTTGAGGATTTTCGCATCTATATTCATGAGTGATATTTGTCTGTAATTTTCTTTTTTTGTAGGATCTTTGTCTGGTTCTGGTATCAGGGTGATGGTGGCCTCGTAGAATGAGTTTGGGAGTGTTCCTTCCTCCACAATTTTTTGTAAGAGTTTGAGAAGAATGGGTGTTAGCTCTTCTCTAAATGTTTGATAGAATTCGTCTGTGAAGCCATCTGGTCCTGGACTTTTGTTTGTTGGAAGATTTTTAATCACAGTTTCAATTTCAGTGCTAGTGATTGGTCTGTTCACATTTTCTATTTCTCCCTGGTTCAGTCTCAGCAGGTTGTGCATTTCTAAGAATTTGTCCATTTCTTCCTGGTTGTCAATTTTATTGGCATACAGTTGCTTGTAGTAGTCTCTTAGGATGCTTTGTATTTATGCGGTGTCAATTGTAACTTCTCCTTGTTCATTACTAATTTTATTGATTTGAGTCCTCTCCCTCTTTTTCTTGATGAGTCTGGCTAATGGTTTATCAATTTTGTTTATCTTCTCAAAGAAACAGCTTTTAGTATTATTGATCTTTCCTATTGTTTTCTTTGTTTCTATTTCATTTATTTCTGCTCTGATATTTATGATTTCTTTCCATCTGCTAACTTTGGGTTTTGTTTGTTCTTCTTTCTCTAGTTCCTTTAGGTGTAAGGTTAGATTGTTTATTTGAGATTATTGTTGTTTCTTGAGGTAGGCTTGTACAGCTATACACTTCCCTCTTATAACTGCTTTTGCTGCATCCCATAGATTTTGGATCATCGTGTTTTCATTGTCATTTGTCTCTAGGTATTTTTTGATTTCCTCTTTGATTTCTTCAGTGGTCTCTTGGTTATTTAGTAACGTATTGTTTAGCCTCCATGTGTTTGTGTTTTTTATGTTTTTGCCGTGTAATTGATTTCTAATCTCATAGCATTGTGGTCAGAAAAGATGCTTGATATGATTTCAATATTCTTAAATTTACTGAGGCTTGATTTGTGACCCAAGATGTGATCTATCCTGGAGAATGTTCCATGCGCACTTGATAAGAAAGTGTAATCTGCTGTTTTTGGATGGAATGTCCTATAAATATCAATTAAATCTCTCTGGTCTATTGTGTCATTTAAAGCTTCTGTTTCCTTATTTATTTTCATTTTGGATGATCTGTCCATTGGTGTAAGTGAGGTGTTAAAGTCCCCCACTATTACTGTATTACTCTCAATTTCCTCTTTTATAGCTGCTAGCAGTTGCCTTATGTATTTAGGTGCTCCTATGTTGTGTGCATATATATTTATAATTGTTATATCTTCTTCTTGGATTGATCCCATGATCATTATGTAGTGTCCTTCCTTTTCTCTTGTAACATTCTTTATTTTAAAGTCTATTTTATCTGATATGAATATTAGTACTCCAGCTTTCTTTTGATTTCCATTTGCATGGATTATCTTTTTCCATCCCCTCACTTTCAGTCTGAATGTGTCCCTAGGTCTGAAGTGGGTCTCTCGTAGACAGCATTTATATGGGTCTTATTTTTGTATCCATTCAGCAAGCCTGTGTCCTTTGGTTGGAGCATTTAATCCATTCATTTTTAGGGTAATTATCCATATGTATGTTCCTATTACCATTTTCTTAATTGTTTTGGGTTTGTTTTTGTAGGTCCTTTTCTCCTCTTGTGTCTCCCACTTAGAGAAGTTCCTTTAGCATTTGTTTTAGAGCTGGGTTGGTTGTGCTGAATTCTCTTAGCTTTTGCTTGTCTGTAAAGCTTTTGATTTCTCCATTGAATCGGCATGAGATCCTTGCCAGGTAGAGTAATCTTGGTTGTAGGTTCTTCCCTTTCATCACATTTAGTATATCATGCCACTCCCTTCTGGCTTGTAGAGTTTCTGCTAAGAAATCAGCTGTTAACCTTATGGGAGTTCACTTGTATATTATTTGTTGTTTTTCCCTTGCTGCTTTTAATAATTGTTCTTTGTCTTTAATTTTTGCCAATTTGATTACTATGTGTCTTGGTGTGTTTCTCCTTGGGTTTATCCTATATGGGACTCTCTGCGCTTCCTGGTCTTGGGTGGCTATTTCCTTTCCTATGTTAGGGAAGTTTTCGACTATAATCTCTTCAAATATTTTCTCTGGTCCTTTCTCTCTCTCTTCTCCTTCTGGGACCCCTATAATGCAAATGTTGTTGCATTTAATATTGTCCCAGAGGTCTCTTAGGCTGTCTTCATTTCTTTTCATTCTTTTTTCTTTATTCTGTTCTGCAGCAGTGAATTCCACCATTCTGTCTTCCAGGTCACTTATCCATTCTTTTGCCTCAGTTATTCTACTATTGATTCCTTCTAGTGTAGTTTTCATTTCAGTTATTGTATTGTTCACCTCTGTTTGTTTGTTCTTTAATTTTTCTAGGTCTTTGTTAAACATTTCTTGCATCTTCTCGATCTTTGCCTCCATTCTTTTTCTGAGGTTGTGGATCATCTTCACTATCATTATTCTGAATTCTTTTTCTGGAAGGTTGCCTATCTCCACTTCATTTAGTTGTTTTTCTGGGGTTTTATCTTGTTCCTTCATCTGGTACATAGCCCTCTGCCTTTTCATCTTGTCTATCTTTCTGTGAATGTGGTTTTTGTTCCACAGGCTGTAGGATTGTTGTTTTTCTCACTTCTGCTGTCTGCCCTCTGGCCACAAGTGACTTTTCTTTAATGTGATCTTCTTATGCAGGACAGAAAGGTAAAAACCTACTTCTGATTAATAGTTCTGAATGCTTTATCCTACATTTTATGTTTATCATTGCTTGGGGTGAGTTGATCAAGAGGCACGAATGCAACAAAATTAGGTGACATGGGCATATGGGCTACCTATTCACATACTTGATTCATAATTTCTGGACCCGCTTGAGCCCAGTCCAAATGTATTACTTTATTGTACAGAAGACTAAATGCCTAGTTGCTATGACTACTCAGACTCATGACATGTTGGATCTGATAACATGTTGAGTCTAGATAATTAGATGCTCAAGTCATAATGCACATCTAGTTTGCAAAGTCTATTGGTATCTTGTTCCCAGTCTCAATTAGGGTCCAGTAGCATATCAGAAATTATTTTTGAACAGAGCATTTCTAGGCTATGGATTGAATGGTGTTGCTCCAGGGCTCTAGAGGCCTGTACTGTTGCTCTCCTACTGAGGCCAAATTAAGTGATGTCCTTCTCTCTTGTTGGTAGGAGGTACAAGATGGAATAATTTGTACTTAAGAAAAATATCCCAGTAGTTCCTAGACAATCCTATAACTTCACCAATATGACTGAACCACAAAACTTTATGGGGTTTATCTCCCATCTTTTGGCATCCAAGTGTCTTAGTCAGTTGTCTAGGGGTATTGCCACTCCAGCTCAGCAAGTCCAATTAATAAGATGTGGATAAGAAGAGCTTCTCAGGAATTTCGAGATACTCAAGGTTCCTACAGACTATATTATGTCAATGAGCATGAGTTAACATAGTGCTGAGGCAAGAGAATGTTTGAAACTGCTATCTTTACCATGTAAATGTAAATTGCTTTCAGTCCTCCCTGCTGATGTACATCAAGATGAAAGCATTCTTACAGATCAATAGCTGTATACTAGAAACTAGCACTGTATACTAGTGCTAGAAACTAGGTTGATATGCTTTCATAAAGATATTATTACATCAAGCACCGCAACTGCAATCAGGTCTTTCATTTAGTTAACTTTATAGCAATCACTGCCATCAGCCATGAACCATCTGGTTTTACAGAGACCATGTGAGAACATTGAGAGAAGGAACCATATCTTTTATTTATTTTTATTTTTTTTAATTTTTAACATCTTTATTGGAGTATAATTGCTTTACAATGGCGTGTTGGTTTCTGCTTTATAACAAAGTGAATCAGCTATACATATACATATATCCCCATATCTCTTCCCTCTTGTCTCTCCCTCCCTCCCACCCTCCCTATCTCACCCCTCTAGGTGGTCACAAAGCACCGAGCTTATCTCCCTGTGCTCTGTGGCTGCTTCCCACTAGCTATCTGTTTTACGTTTGGTAGTGTATATATGTCCATGCCACTCTCTCACTTTGTCCCAGTTTACCCTTCCCCCTCCCTGAATCCTCAAGTCCATTCTCTGGTAGGTCTGCATCTTTATTCCCGTCTTGCCCCTAGGTTCTTCATGAGCTTTTTTTTTTTTTAGATTCCATATATATGTGTTAGCATATGGTATTTGTTTTTCTCTTTCTGACTTCACTCTGTATGACAGTCTCTAGGTCCATCCACCTCACTACAAATAACTCAGTTTCATTCCTTTTATGGCTGAGTAATATTCCATTGTATATATGTGTCACATATTCTTTATCCATTCATCTGTTGATGGACACTTATGTTGCTTCCATGTCGTGGCTATTGTAAATAGAGCAGCAATGAACATTTTGGTACATGACTCTTTTTGAATTATGGTTTTCTCAGGGTATATGCCCTGGTAGTGAGATTGAATCTCAGTGAGATTGAATCTCTGATGGTGACACCAATTTCTGCAGTGCCTCTAGGAATAGAATAGATTTCTGATTTAAATTTCTGGCAGGGGAAGTTTGAGGGTTTCTCACTTGGTTCTTCCTACTATAATGATCCTTAATCCACAGGTCAGAGAAACAATGGGAGGGGTCTTCTAGCATCTAAGAATGTGTATCCCAATTATATACTCAGAGACCAGAGAGAGAGTCATAGTGTAAGTGTATGGACCCATTGGGCCAAAACTCCCTTTCTTAGTTGGATTCTGAGAGCATCCACACTAATCAGATGAACATGATGATAGTTTAGGTCCTCTGTGATCAATGTCAGCTCAAACCCTATATATAACAGTTCTAGAGTCTGAATATCCCCTTTTGCCCAGTGTAAAAGTATGCTGTAAAGTGGCTGAAGGCCTCTTTGGGGAAACATCAAAGGAACATTCACTGTTTATATCTGAAGGTACCCAGCATCATCTTGAATCAATAGGTATATGAACTGACTTAAATGCGGAAACTGTGTGAGGGAGTACGAGCTTCCATTGTGGCATCTGACACCAACGTTGTGGTTACAAACTTTCCATTTTTAAAAATTACAGTCAAATTGAGCAACAGCCTAGTTGGCTCCCCATTTAGGAACACTATGATCTATTTCGATTGCTATAGATTTCTGTATATTCTATATTATTATTTCACTACCTATTATATTAATAATGATTGGTGGCTAAGAGTTATGATCTGGCCTCTGTAATTCCAGAATCTCATTGTCCACATTAATACTGTAGAGCCCATTTCCATGGTAGAATCTCAGACTATCAACTCCAGTCTACAGACAGCAACCATCACTGAGCTCAGAGATACTAGTGTCTCCATCACTAGTGCATCCTCTATTAAAGAAGTGGCCTCTGGCCCTCCTAGGTACAAAGTCAGTTAGTAAATTTTCAAGTCTTACATTGTAAATCCATTCCAACCCCCTGAACATTCCAGGAAAGTTTAGGTATTTCTACTTTGTTACCATAGGCCACTGACATGACCAGGCTTCATAGAGGTATTCACGTAAATATTAGGACCAGCTCCAGATAGCTTTGCCAAAGCATTAAATTTGAATTCGCAAATAAAGTACACTAAAGGAATGTGGCAACTGCCTGCCACTTGTGATATGTGATTCTCTTTCCCTATAAAGGACACTGTTAGGACAATTGCTAGACTTTGTTTTTTGTTTTTGTTTTAATTTTATATTGGAGTATAGTTGATTAACAATGTTGTGTTAGTTTCAGGTGTACAGCAAAGTGACTTTGAATAAGGTTAATATATTAGCTAAAATATTGCATTAATGTTAATTTCTTCATTTTGATAATTTTACTGAAGTTGTATGACAATGTTTTTCATTTTAGGAAATATACATTGAAGTATTTAGGGTTAAAGGGCAAATGATCCTTAACTTACTCTTGAATAGTTCAGAAATAAATAGCATGTATGTATGCATGATGGGGAGAGGAGAGAGATAGGAAGGAAGGAAGAGGAAAAGGAAGGGAGGAAGGAAATGTGGAGCAGGGATAAAGCAAATGTGGGAAAATATTAACATTGGGGAATATGAAGTTTCTTTGTATCATTTTTCAACTTTCTTAAATCTGAAATTATGTCAAAATAAAGGATTTTAAATGTTCCAGTCCATAGGTTAATTCCCCATACAATGAATTCTTTCCCAGACTTACATTCTGCCGCTTACTGATCTTAACCCTTCAATTCACATGTAATACCCTGGTTCCTGCTAGTACATATTCATTAGGTCTTATAATCCTTTTATATTTAGGCTATTTCTTCCTGGACCGGGGATTGCATCAGGTTGAACCACATAAAATCATCCTGACTTGAAGGATAGACTTATTATTATTATTATTATTTTCTTGTGGTACGCGGGCCTCTCACTGTTGTGGCCTCTCCCGTTGCAGAGCACAGGCTCCAGATGTGCAGGCTCAGCGGCTATGGCTCACGGGCCCAGCCGCTCCGTGGCATGTGGGATCTTCCCGGACCGGGGCACGAACGAGTGTCCCCTGCATCAGCAGGTGGACTCTCAACCACTGCGCCACCAGGGAAGCCCCAGGATAGACTTTTAAGGTCCTCCAAATTGAGATCTACACATCAGTGAGGGATTTAAGGAAGCATGTGAACTAAATACAGTACTTGGAGAACTTAGAGATTTCCCTACACTTGCCTACAAGGAGCCCCCTGTTTCAAAGTCATTAGGAATTTCACCCCTGTATTTCTGCACCAGACAGCAACACTATGACATAGGATACTGTTCTATACCAAGAGGAACTAGAAGATCTACAGAATGACCTTGAGTGGGACTGGGGATCATTCTAAGTACTGCTTACCAAGGTAAGCCATCAAGTAGAGACACAAGCTGATTTTCTGTCCCACCCACTTCATCTGACCCTGCAGGAAACTCAAGTACCAGTCCCAGGCCCATTATAAGTCAAGAGGGTTATAATACCTACCACCTTCCACTTCCAGCCCCACATTTTTTAACATATAGTCCTCAATTCCATATATCCACCCTTACCTGAGCTCACTCATATCCCACACATTTACATTTCATCTGAATAATCAGAAACAATAAACCAGAATTTTCACGGTACAATGTTTGTTTCTCACCATCTTTTAGATCAACTGTACAAAAATCCTATAAATAATATGAGTGGGGTGTGGAATATCATGAGTATTCCTCCTATACATGCTCTGAGGCACACTGCAATCTTTCTTCAGTATATCCCATGTACTAAAAATAAGTAAATAAATGGACCTTAATCCACAAAGTGAACATATTTGGAGTATCCTCCCCTTTAATAAAAAGTCAAGTTTGGAGGGGTGTACAGGTACAAACGCATTAGGGTGGGAGGTACAGCAGGGATCTTTAGTATTCAGTATTATCTTTCTGTGTATTATCTGGCATCATTGACATGTTGACCATCCTATCTGGTCCTTTGCCATTTGTCATATGAGACCTGTCATATGAGAACTGACTGCCTGTCTGTCCAAAAAACCCTCTAGATCTAGCAACTGTCACTGTTGCTTCTTTTTCCTCTCTAATATCTGAGAATTATTTTGTTGTTCCAATGATCAACAATGGGAAACTATGGTGCTATCTGAAGCTCAGGACTTTTTAAACACACTATGCTTCCCCAAGTTCTGTGCTATCCCCATGTTCAGGGAAGTCATTCCCATGCACAAAGAACTCACACAGTGTCAAAGGTCTCTTCTGCCAAGATACACTATATGGTCATTTCTTCTCTGCATTCTTGCCAACTCCTCAGCACTCTACCTGGGAAAGTGGGTACATGCTTTCTGTATTAGTTTTCTAGGGCTGCAGTAACAAAGTAACAAAAACTGGCTGGGCAAAACAGCAGAAATTTATTCTCTCATAGTTATGGCGGCTAGAAGTCGAAAATCAAGGTGCCAGCAGTACCACGCTCCCTCCAAAGCCTCTAGGGAAGAATCCTTTCTTACCTCTTCTATCTACTGGTTGTTGCCAGAAATCCTTGGCATTCCTTGGCTTAGAAATGTACTATGTCAATCCTGCCTCCATTTTCACATGGCCTTCTCCCGTGTGCAGCTGTTACTCTGTGTCAGTATTTCCCTCTTCTTATAATGACACCTGCCATATTGGATTTAGAGCCCACTCTAATCCAGTATGACCTCATGCTAACTTGATTACATCTGCAAAGACCCTATTTTAAAATAAGGTCACATTCACAGTTTCTGGGTGGACATGAATTTGGGGGGAGATGCTTTTCAACCTAGTATATTCTGCCCTCTGGTCCCCACAAAATTCATGTCCCTCATATGTACAAAATACATTCATCCCCTTCCAACATCCCCCAAAGTCTTAACCCACTCTGGCATTAACTCTAAATTTAAAATCTCATCTAAATGTCATCAACTTATAAAAATTTCAACTCTCATCACCTAAATCGGGTATGGGTGAGACTCTGGGTATGGTCCGTTCTGTGACAAAATCCCTCTCTGTCCACAGACCTGTGAAACTAGAAAAGAAGTTATCCACTTTCAAAATACAATGGTCGGACACCCACAGGACAGAGAATATTTCAGAATATTCCCATTCTAAAAGGGAGAAAATAGAAGGCATAAAGGGATTACTGATCTAAAGCAAGCTCACAACATAGTAAGTTTCAAGGCTTGAGAGTAATTCTCTGTGACTCAATGCTCTCTCATCTGGGCCCTCTGGGGGTTGTGGCCTTGTCCTCTCTGGCCTTGGCATCCGTGCTCTGCTTCAAAGTCATGTTTCCTTAATTTGTCAGTCCAGGCTAGTATATGGTAATCATAACCACCTCATAGGGTTGTTATGAAAATTAAATGGAATATTGTATTTACTTAGTATAATGCCTATCATATAGGCATTACCCAATACATGGTAACTATTATTTTATTGTACTAATTTATCTCATCCCTTACCCACCCAAAAAAATAAGTAAGGAGATGTGGCTGTCTTTTGGATGCCAGCAGCAACTGTGGCATTGCAATATCTCTAGATGCTCTTCAAACTCTTCTACCACCCTGGCTCACTGTAATCTACTTTGCCCTTACTGAATGGAGACAGATAACCTCCAATGCAACACAGTGAGCCATCCTTTTGTGCAAGGGAAGCCCTGGGAAACATATCTGGGCCTTAGTGCATGTTTATTATGGCAGCCATTTTTTGTTGAAATAGATGTAGGCAGGAATTGCTCACACAACAAAAGGCAATATTAAAATCTTGAAGGAACCATCTTGTCTCATGATTATGATTGTGGTACTCGATTTTTGAGGATCAGCTCTGAAATAAGGATTTTGACTTGGTTCATCCTTTTGGGTATTTAGAGTTCCATGCTAACCCAGATAGAAATTTCCTTGTTTTAATGCTCATCTCAGAATTACATCCACAAACAGAAGACCAAATGACATACTGCTAGAGAGTGGACTAGCACTGAACATCTACTCAATCCTCACTTTTAGCAAAGCCAGACCTGTTTTGGATATCTATCAAACAGGACAGCAGAAAAGTTCTTCTACCAGGTATTCTCTTTATACTTTGCCTGATATTTTGGGCACTCAGAAGGACATACTGACTGTGTAGCCCATAGGCAATGTTTCTGGAAGAAAGCCTAGGTAAATCTCTGGAGTCAGCTTCTTTAAGACACCATGAAGTCATGAATTGAAATGATGTATTTATCCAAGGCTACAAATGATAGCTTAGCCAAAGAAAGAACCCAAGTCATGATTAAGAGGGAAGCTATAGTGGACACTGATATAGCCCCACGATATTCATTCCCCAGTCTTCCAGAAATACGACCTCATCTTCTGCTTGATGATATACTTTGCCCAACTTTCAACCCATTTGATTTGGTTGGAAATGACCTCCACTCTCAGTTCCAGGAGTAGACTTTATTTGGTCAAAGCAAATCAGCATATCCCTGGCCATAGTGATTATCTCATGGATTGGCATGTGACTAAATCTGAACCTATGAGAAGTCATGAGACCTTTACTGATGTTTCTGAGAGGTAGAAGTACTTTCCTTTTCATTGACTTTGGCTTTATGAGAATATGAAACTTGGGGCTGCTTCAGCCATCTTGTTACCAAGAAAGGAGGCAACCTGGAAAAGCCAGCAGGGAGAAAAAGCAATGCCAAGATATTCACAGAAATTGGCCCTAACATTATCACTTGAGCCTCTGTAACAAGCTACAATTGAAGCCATTATTACCCCTAGACTTCATTAGCATGAACCAATAAGTCCCATCCTTTCTTGTTTAAGCCATCTATGTTTGTAGCCAAACAAATCTTGATACAGAAGACAAAAATCAAAGCTAGAAAAATAGTATGAAGTGGCAAGTCTCAGAGTTGAGTAAAACTATAAATGGGAAAGAGCACCCTCAAAAATCAGAGCACAAACCAGGGGCTCCATTAATAGGTCAAGCGTCTGGAAATACAAAATGGAACCTGGTTGCTGTAGGGGGTTGGATGGTGTCCCCCAAAAATATATGTCCATCTCAACCTCAGAATGTGACTTATTTGGAATAAGGGTCTTCGTAGATGTTATGAAAGTAAGGATTTTGACATGAGATCATCCTGGATTAGGGTGGGCCCTAAATCTAATGATAAGTATTATAATAGACAGAAAAGAAGGAGATACAGAGGGAGACACAGGGGAGAAGACCATGTGGATATGGAGGCAGAGATTGGGGTTATGCAGCCACGAGCTAAGGAATGCCTGGAACCACCAGAAGCTCAAAAAGGCAAAGAAGGATTCTCCCATAGAGTCTCTGGAGGGAATGTGGCTTTGCTGTCACTTTGACTTCGGACTTCTAGCCAAACCAGAACTGTGAGAGAGTAAATTTGTGTTTTTCTAAGCCACCAATTTTGTGGTAATTTGTTACAGCATCTCATAATGCAGATGCTATGGAAGACAGATGCAAGATATAAAATGTGTTATGAGGAGAATATCCGTCACTGCTGGAAAAATGCCAAGACTGTGTGAATGAGGCATATTGGAGATAAAAACTAGATTGACCTCTAAGAGGAGTAGGGAAGGCATACAATGATCTCTTGGGTCACCCCATCCTGTTTCTGATCATTTAAAATATGAGACTGCTAAAAGTCTTGGTAAGCTTAGTCACAATTTTGAAAGGGCCATAGTGGTGATATTGTGCCATAGGCTCATGGGTATAGGTCTTCTCTGCCAGGAGTACAGCTGTGTATGATCATCCTTATCATTATACAGTACTTTCCAGATAAGATCATATCTTCCACCAGGTTTGTTTACCAGTTATATAGGATTTGATTGAATCAGGCTCTTGGGTAGAGGTGGCTGGAGTCAGAGTCTTGTTGGGACAAGAACAACCCCCATCACAATGTTAGATTCATTTTATTTTATGGGTAGAAAGCCATAGTAGATCAAGGTTGTGAAACTAGGCAAAGGTAAAGGAACTTGAAGACTTTCTATTTCAAAGGCTCATATAGTCTTTCCCTCTTTTCAGTAAGTTGTTTACTATGCTCTCAAAACAGAGAATTATGGAATGAATTGTTAGTAACTTGTAAATTTTGGAGAGAGGAACTACAGTTTCTCCATTCTGAGTTCTGTCTAATGCAAAAAATATATAGAATATGGTACATTGATAGTCAAAAGGGGATCAGAGAGTATCAGCTTTATTAGTGAACAGGGCAAGTGCTCAATAACCTCCAAAACATATGATTTTCTCGCTAAAGCTAGATTAGAGAATGTAGCTGTATCTTGAGATCAAAACAGCATCTTTCTATTACCTTGCTGAAACTAGATTAGACCTGTCTTTGCAGAGAGTTGTATCGATATGGTAGATCCTGGCTTACAAAGTCATTTCTAAGGACCACAGGTCTGCTTTACACATATAGTTACCAGCAAGAGAACAAACAAAAGTGTGTGTGTGTGTGTGTGTGTGTGTGTGAGAGAGAGAGAGAGAGAGAGAGAGAGAGAGAGAGAGAGAGATGCTGACCAAGTTTCCATATAGAGGGTGGCATGTTATAGGCCCTGCATACATGGGAGCAGGTAACTGCTTACACATTTACCAATCCATGAGTAAGGCAGCTAATTCTGTTTTGGAATTATTAATTAATTCTGTTTGAATTATTGATTAATTAATTCTGTTTTGGAATTATTGTTACTTTACCCATTTGTTGAGTGTGGCTCAACAGATGTCAAGCAATCACCAATCATACTAGTTATTCTTCCTTCATTAGGCAGAACCAAGTAATGAATGGACAGAATAAATGCGGCAGAATCTCCTTCCTCTAAACTATCTTTGAAAGGTAGAAGAGTTGATAGAAGTTCTGTCTTCCATGGCCTGGGGAATGGGGAGGAAGTGTTTTTTTACAGTACCATTGAATGGATTCCAGGAAGTGATAAACATTTCTGATTTACATGGGAGTTTCTCACTGTAGATCCCCTGGGACATTTTGTCATAAGACATCTTGGCTGGGCCTTGGCCAAGGAATTTCACTGGAACATACTAAATCGTTATTTTATCTTTATTAGAATGGGTTTATCATCACCACTTAAAAGCAATATCATAAAGACCTTAAATATTAAATGTTCAAAGATCCATGCTCCATGAAGTTTATCCATGAAGATTAATAGTAATAAGTAGAATGATCAGATATTGTGTAGAGACCACAGTTAAGTGGTCCTTTATCAGAAGTGTAGCACTCCATTTTTCTTTAGAGGGGAAGAGAAGTGCTTGATGAACTGGGGTCAATAAACTGGCAGAAAGCTTTGATGCCTGAAAATACTATATAAATTTGGCAGGAAAACAGACAAAGGGCATCAAATCAGTCACTAAGCTCCATTCACAATGCAGGAAACTTTTTCTTCATCATGTCCAAAATTACTTCCAAATTCTAGGTACAGAGGGTCACATAAGGCAAGACTTGGCAGAAATGTAATAATTGCCAAAATGTGTGCCGTATGCAACTCTTAAGGTAGAACGGGTGTTCCTTCTTGCCAAACAGATATATTCACCTTCCACGTCTTTCATGATCATATAGATATCATACAGATTGACACTAGAAGTGGTCTGGCCCCCACCATAGGAGTGCCTTGGTGATCTTTGCCAAGAACAAAAATTTAATGAAATATTCCTGGACTACCACTGACTCAACACAGCCACTTTCTGAGGTTGCTATCCATGTCAGCTGATCTCTTAACTTCTAGACCACTTCTAGGGAGTCTGGGTCTTTGGGCACCTTTTAAACACATTCAATCTTATCTAAATAAGGAAGGGTGACAGGTGCAAGATGACTTTCCAGAGAAGTTTCTATGTATAAAAATAGTATTTGGGGTGCAGGACTTTTGGAATGAGTCCAGCTTACCCTCTCCCCAGCCAAACAACAATTTAAGTGATGAAAATTATTTAAAAAATAATTCAAAGTCACTGGAAAATTTCCTAAGGGCTACAGAAAATGGAAAAACACTCATTCAAGAATATCTACTAAATCTCAGCAGAACAGTAAGTCTGTGACCTTTGAGCCACAATTCACTCTATTACTCTCTCTCCTCCACCAGCTCATGTTATGGAAGTCTACCCTGGGCATGTGCAGCCAAGAAGTTAGGGGTTCCTTCTCCCCCAGTTTCTAGTTTGGGGATACAGTTTCACCCAGAATGGTGAGGTTGCTGTTGTTTCTCATACCCTCTAGCAACATGTTACAGAAACTCTATTCCAGCCAGGCATGGCATATAGGATGGGTCTCTCTTTAGCTACACATCGTTCACTCATAGGGTGTAAGCTCTACTCTAGGTGTAGGAGGCCAATAATACTGCCCCCAACCACCTGTGCCACAGCTGTCTCATAATGTAGAGATTTCATGCAGGGAGGGGTAAGCTAAGAAGACTAGAAGCTACCACCTTCCTCCAGTGCCCATCTTATAGAGGGGGAGGGTCACCCTGGGTTTGAAATCAAAGTATGTTCTCTAGCCATAATGGAATTAAATTAGAACTCAATAGCAATAAATTATGGGAAATTCACAAATATGTGGAAATTAAACAACATATTAGTAAATAACCAACAGGTCAAAGAAGAATCATGAGAATTTGAAAAGTACTTTCAGAGGAATGAAAATTAAGACACAACATACCAAAATCTTCTCTAACACCATACACAAGAATAAACTCAAAGTGGATTAAAAACCTAAATATAATACCGGATACTATAAAACTCTTAGAGGAAAACATAGGCAGACCATTCTCTGACATAAATCGCAGCAAGATCTTTTTTGATCCACCTCCTAGAGTAATGAAAATAAAAACAAAATAAACAGATGGGACCTAATTAAACTTAAAAGCTTTTGCACAGCAAAGGAAACCATAAACAAAATGAAAAGACAACCCACAGAATGGGAGAAAATATTTGCAAACGAAGCAACTGACAAGGGATTAACCTCCAAAATATGAAAACAGCTAATGCAGCTCAATATCAAAAAAAAAACAAACAACCCAGTCCAAAAATGGGTGGAAGACTTAAATAGACATTTCTCCAAAGAAGACATACAGATGGCCAAGAGGCACATGAAAAGATGCTCAACACCACTAATTATTAGAGAAATGCAAATCAAAACTACAATGAGGTATCACCTCACACTGGTCAGAATGGCCATCATCAAAAAATCTACAAACAATAAATGCTGGAGAGGGTGTGCAGAAAAGGGAACCCTCTTGCACTGTTGGTGGGAATGTAAATTGGTACAGCCACTATGGAGAACAGTATGGAGGTTCCTTAAAAAACTAAAATAGAGCTACCATATGATCCAGCAATCCCACTCCTGGGCATATATCCAGAGAAAAATCATAATTTGAAAAGATACATGTACCCCAATGTTCATTGCAACATTATTTACAATAGCCAGGACATGGAAGCAACCTAAATGTCCATCAACAGAGGAATGGATAAAGAAGATGTGGTACATATATACAATGAACTATTACTCAGCCATTAAAAGAATGAAATAATGGCATTTGCAGTGACATGGATGTACCTAGAGATTGTCATACTGAATGAAGTAAATCAGACAGAGAAAGATAAATATCATACTGTATTGCTTATATGTAGAATCTAAAAAAATGGTACAAACGAACCTATTTACAAACCAGAAATACAGTCACAGATGTAGAAAACAAACTTATGGTTATCAAAGGGGATAAATTGGGAGATTGGGATTGACATATACACACTACTATATATAGAGAATAGATAACTAATAAGAACCTGCTGTACAGCACAGGGAACTCTACTCAATACTCTGTAATGACCTACATGGGAATAGAATCTAAAAAAGAGTGGATATATGTATATGTACAACTGATTCACTTTGCTGTACAGCAGAAACTAACACAACATTGTAAATCAACTATACTCCAATAAAAATTAGTTTTAAAAGACATAGAACAACAACAAAATCTATGGAATGAAGCTAATGCGGTGGTGAGAGGAAAATGTGTAACTTTAAATGCCTGTATTGTAAAAGAAGAAAGGTCTCAAATCAATAATGAAACTTCCAACTTAGAAAACTAGAAAAAGAAGAGTAAACTAAATCCAAAGAAATCAGAAGAATGAATCAATAAACATTAGAGCAGACATAAATGAAATAGAGAGCAGAAAAAAATAGAGAAAATCAACAAAACCAAAAGTTTGATTTAAAAAAAAAATCAACAAAATTGGGACTTCTGTGGTGGCACAGTGGTTAAGAATCCGCCTGCCAGTGCAGGGGACACAGGTTCGATCCCTGGTCCAAGAAGATCCCACATGCTGCGGAGCAACTAAGCCCGTGCACCACAACTACTGAGCCTGTGCTCTAGAGCTGGCGAGCCATAACTACTGAAGCCCACGTGCCTAGAGCCCGTGCTCTGCAACAAGAGAAGCCACTGCAATGAGAAGCCCACACAGCACAACAAAGAGTAGCCCCCGCTTGCCACAACTAGAGAAAGCCCACGAGCAGCAACGAAGACCCAACACAGCCCCCCCAAATTAAAAATACAAAAAATTAATATTAACAAACTAGGACATTTCCTCAACCTAAAAAGGGCATCTACAAAAACCCCACATCTATCAGCATACTTAAAGACTGAAAGAATGAAAGCTTTCCCTGTAAGGTCAGGAGCAAGACCAAAAAATGTCTGGTCTCACTACTGTTCGACATTATATTGGAGATTCTAGCCAGGGAAATTAGGCAAGAAAAAGAGAAAAAATGGCATACAGAATGGAAAGGAAGAAGTAAAACTATCTTTACTTTCGGATGGTATGATCTTGTATGTGTGATTCTGCAATCAAACTTCAGAATAACAGATCCCGTGGTATCTGTAGATTTCCAGAGGCCTCCAATAATCTTCATTTCATGATCCCATGAGGTTTTGCCTTTACATTTCTAAGATGGCTTTCACTACCAGTAGCTTCTTCTCTTGTGCTTAAAAGCCAACAATGGAATAACCAGACAAAGAATTCATATCATGGCCAAACTCATAATATAAAGGTCAGAGCTGAGGAAGTGGTGCTGAAATTAGATGATGAAACTGTTGGGAAAGATAGGCTACAAGGTCAGAAACCGGGAAGATCAGGAATAAATTGGCAAGCAGAGACTGTGAGGCAGGTTAGGGCATGTAGTTCAGGATAGAGTGAAAAAGGTGTAGCTATCAGAGGCCTGGTTTTACATGAAGCCAATTGGCATGGTGGGGGGAAAGGCCTGATGACTTACAGGAGAAAGGCCTGAGCCTTGACCATGTGACCTTTTGCCTGTAGAGATCTAACCTTTCATGAACGTTTACCCAATGTTCTACCAGTCTCTCCTCCTCCTGGCCTAAGAGAATTGCTCCCTTCTACTTAATTCCTTCATGACAATCTGTCCTGGCAAAAGTAGGTATGGAAGTTGGGCATAAATATAGTTCAGGCAGTGCTGGGCTCTCACTGATGCCTAGAGAAGCTCCAGTATCTGAGAAACTGGAGGGGTTAAGCCTGAAGAATGACGTGAAGATTTCTGTTCTCCTACATAGTCCCCCCCTACTTAAAGATTAATGTTTCTATGGATACCACACAAAACCCTACTAAACAATTTGAATATCGGGATGAATAGTATAGGCCCTGGCTCTGAAGGGCCTCATGGTCTAGTGGGAGAGGGAAATTATTCAAAGCAGTTAATGAATCACAAGCTTTGTTAGCCCAGCCAACCTGAATCACATATTGGCTTTCATCAGTATATAACTGAAAGGCATTTCTGAGTTTCAAGCAAAGTAGTAGTCCTCACCTATCTTGGAAAGTGAGAGACCAGAGAAATAAAATTCTCCTCTCCCATTACCAAGGGATTACATTTCATCCACAAATCTGTTTATTCCTCAGCAAAAGTGAGATAATACCCTTACCTCAACCATTACTTCACAGGGTTGTCTTGAAAATTCAATAAGATTATGTATGTAAAGCCTTCCCTACCCACCCCTGCCAACATAAATCCATTTGACTATTCTTGTGCCCCATGCAATGGGACTTCCATTGTAAACAGGGCAAAAAGACATTCCCTAAACATTGAAGAATGTTGAACAAATCTCATGTCTAAGATCCTATGGTTGGGGGACTTCCCTGGTGGTCCAGTGGTTAAGACTCTGCGTTCCCAATGCAGGGGGCCCAGGTTTGATCCCTGGTCAAGGAACTATATCCCACATACCACAACTAAGAGTTTGCATGCTGCAATTAAAAAAGATTTCTCATGCTGCAACTAAGACCTGGTGCAGCTGAATTAAAAAAAAAAGATCCTATGGTTGGGAGGGAAGATAATACTTGTTTAATACACAGTGCTTCCTTTCTACTAGACGAACTCTATGAAACAAACTACAAATTTTAAAAATCCAACTAATAATCGAAGCCAAAGGTTACACCTAATGAACTGAATGCCCTTTAAACAGCAAAGACTAAGTTTGTTTGATGCTCCTATCCTCACTGTAAGATTCTTCCTGTTTTTGGCCTTAAAAATAATAGTGGATGGCATATATTCACTGACAGGCCTACCAAGATCAGGGCTTTAAGAGTGGTATGTCCCCAGTACAGGCAGTAAAGGAGTGACTTTTCTGTAGAGAACTTAAAGAAAACTGACTGAAACTTGATATGCCTTTTATCACCATGACCTACAAATCCTAAATAAAATCAGTGATAAAATACTCCTCCACTCCAAGGTAGTCTCCTCCTATCCCCTCACTCTTGATTCACCACTGTACTCACTATATTCCAGGAACTTCACAAGCATTACCTCATTAATCCTCACAGCAACACTGTGAAGTAATTATCTTCATTTTACAAAGGAGGAACACTGAAGCACAGAAAGGGTAACTCATGCAAGGTCAAAAAGATAGTGAATGGTGTAGGCTTGCTTCAATGTAAAGAAGAGCTTTACAAAAATAGAGCTGAATAATTGGTACTAGAATTTGAGCCAATGTTTATGTGAGTTCATATTCCATATTTTAACTACTACAAAATACTAACATTGTAGAAAAAATGTCTGTCTAAGACTTTGAACAGCTTTCTCTGGCATAGGGACTAGAATTGTCTGGAAAGAATTGTCTGTCAAGAATGTGACAGAAAGAGCACTGGACTTAGAGGCAACCAGGTCAAGACTGGATCCTGACTCTACCACCAACTAGCTGTGTGATCCTGGGCAATTCATTTAACCTCAGTGAGCCTCACTTTCCACACTGGAAACTTGTACCTGCTCCACAGTGAGGATTAAATGACTTGGCATATACGAAAGTGCCTGGCACGTAACAGGCATTCAACAAATGCTAGTTTCCTTCCTTAGCATTAAGGCCAAAGAAAATTACCTAGGGGTATACCCAGAGTCCAAATTTATAATTGGTTGTACTCCTCTGTAAAAAAAAAAGCCCCATTCCTTTTACCTCAATTTCTATCCCACTTGCACCAACCCAGTGGAGTTAACCCTGCCATTCTACATCAGAGTCAGAAACTTCACCTTGAGGAAGTAGATGGTTGTATTAGCATGTCTTGAGCTACAAGTCACAGAAAAGCCAACATAAACCAATTTAAATAATAAAAGAAAATTTTATCTCACTTGACTGGAAATCCAAACACGGTATGGACTCTGGGCATGGTACAATCAGGTCCCCAGTTCTATTTCTCTCTAATTTTCTCAACTCAACCTTCCTCTGTGTGTGTCCACTTTGAGCACAGGCTGGCTTCCTTCACAGTCACAAGGTGACTGCCTAAAGCTACCGGGGAAATACATTTCCTTGTTCATGTTCAATGACAGAGAGAAAAATCTTTCTCCTGATCATAAAATAAAGAGTACTTCCCTTCAAACTGATGGAATCAAAGCCACAACCCTACTCCTGTATCAATAATAGTTGCTAGGTGTATGTCATGCATTTATTAGCTTAACTTTTATTTCTGAGCCAATCACTTGGAAGGAGGTTTGCATTACCTTTATTGACTGAAATAATCAAGACCCATTCCTAGAGCTAAGGACAAGATCACCTTCCCCTGGGTCACTTGGGTTAGTGTGATTGGGGAGTGGATGATGGACATCTGAATAAAATCAGGGGTCTGTTATAAAATCTGAAAAGGGAGAGTGGGTGCTAGGTAGCCATCCAAATATGTCCACTACAATGATGCTATCATATAGATGCAGGTGTTTCTCTCTTCCTCACCCACTACACAGACTCTTCAAAGTCACATACCAAAAGCATCAATACCTAGTTTTCCAAAGAAAATCTAAATATAAGATCAAAAACAATGAATTACAATATTAAC
Organism: Mesoplodon mirus; assembly: GCF_964341445.2. NCBI lineage: Eukaryota > Metazoa > Chordata > Mammalia > Artiodactyla > Ziphiidae > Mesoplodon > Mesoplodon mirus. The sequence continues at coordinate 113,192,345 of NC_138981.1, forward strand.
CCCAAAGTAGCAGGCTATCTGGAAAAAAAATGGTAGGCTTATTCTTATTCTGTGAATATCTGAATGGGTGCCTAGGCTGAGATGAAAATTCCAAGGAATCCTGATTCAATATAAGTAAGAACTAGGGCTGACTATAAGTGAAATGGCCTGTTTCACAAGTTAGTGAGCTCCATGTTATCAGAAGTATCTAAGAACCTGCTGAATGGCCGCTAGGTGTGGCTACTGTAGAGGATATTTCTTTACCAGGTACGGGGCTAGAAGAAATGACTGCAAAGATTACTTCTAACTCTTTTATGTTATAATTCTATGATGGATCTGTGATTTAGCTCAAAATAAATGTCAAACACCTCTCAGCAAACTAATGAAGGCATATTGTGAGAGACAAGGCCTGTCAATGAGATAGATTAGATTCAGATTTGATGGACAACCAGTCAATGAGATAGACACATCTGTACAATGGATATGGACAGTGAAGATACTATTGATGAATCCCTATCAGTGTCCAACTCAACGAACTAGACAGTTTGTCTTTGGGGAAGGGGAATTTAGAGGATGACTCCTTACCTCACCCTGTTTGTCCTTCGATTTGCTTCTAAATAGAAAGCAAATGAGTATGCCAATCACAAAATTCTCCTGAAGCTTGAGGCACTATGTACTCAAATGATTTTCCTTTCTTTGACATACTATGTGTACATCTTAGATCTTCATCTGCAGGGTTGAATCTACATTGTCAAGTAAATGGGTATGAGTTGCCATCTTAATTTAGCAAAGTAGGGGTTATTTTCTACCATATTTCTTTCTAAACCTATTGCTCAAATAACTTTAGTGATCTTAGTTCCCACTGTTCATTCCACTCATTTGAAGCAGAAGTCTCAGATTAAGGCTAAATTGCACTTATCCTAGGATGGAAGTCTATCTGGAAACATTGGGAGAATGGTTTGAAGTACCTGCTGGGTTCTACCTGTATGGGAGACAAAAGAAAGAACTGACCTTAAGGGTTTAAATCTACCATTGTACTATGTGTTCTACCTATGTACATTCACTTCTCTCTCTTTTCTTGCCTTATTAAGCATTTTTAAATGATTTCTCTTTACCTTCTATCAGTTTGTTAGTTATTATTATTCTTAATGCTACTCAATGCTAGAGTAGTGGTACTCAAAGTATGGTCTACAGTTCTTGAGACTCTTTCAGGGGTCCACAGGGTCAAGACTCTTTTCAAAATAATTCTAAAAAGTCATTTTTCTTTTTCACTGTGTTGACGTTTGCACCGATGGTACAAAACAATAGTGGGCAAAACTACCAATCAGGGCAGTAGCACCAAACTGTACTAGTTAGTCATTGTATTATTCACCACCATGCCCTTGAAGGGGGAAAAAGTTTTCACTTAAGAATGTCCTTGATGAAGCAGTTAATTTTTTAAAATATCAACCCTTGCATGCACATTTTTCTTAATATTCCATGTGACAAAATGGGGAGTGTACATAAAGTATTTCTGATGTATGTTAAAGCAAAATCGTTGACTCGAGAAAAAGAATTTTGCATTTGTTTGAGTTGTAAGTCAAACTAGCCTTGTTTTTCTTTCCTTCCAGTTTTATTGAAATATAATTGACATACAGCACCGTATAAGTTTAAGGTGTGTGGCATAATGATTTGACTTACGTACATCATCAAATGATGACCACAATGAGTTTAGTGAACATCCATCATCTCATATATATACAAAATTAAAGAAATTTTAATACCATTTTCTTTTAATGAGAACTCAGGATTTACTGTCTTAACAACTTTCATATATAACATACGGCAGTGTTAATTATATTTATCATGTTGTACTTTACATCCCTAGTACTCATTTATTTTATTACTGGAAGTTTGTAACTTTTGACTGCCTTTATCCAATTCCCACTTCCTCCACCGCCTGCCATTGGTAACCACAAATCGATCTATTTCTCTATGAGCTTATTTGTTTTTGAAGTATAATTGACCTACAACACTATGTTAGTTCCCATTATACAACACAGTGATTTGATATTTCTGTATATTTCATAATGGACACCACGATAAGTCTAGTTACCATCTGTCACCATACAAATATATGACATAGCTATTGATTATATCCCCCACACTGTACATTTCATACCCATGACTCATTTATTTTGCACCTGGAAGTTTGTACCTCTTAATCTCCCTCACCTATGTCTGTCCCTTCCCTTCTAGCAACCACCTGTTTGTTCTCTGAATCTATAACTCTGTTTCTGTTTTGTTAAGTTTGTTCATTTGGTTTTTAGATTTCCACATATACGTGAAATCACATGGTATTTGTCTTTCTCTGTCTGACTTATTTCACATAGCACAATATCCTCTAGGCTCATCCATGTTGTCACAAATGGCAAGATATCATTATTTTTTTAAAGCTGAGTAATATTCCATTGTATATATATATCACATCTTCTTTATCCATTCATCAATTGATGGGGACTTAGGTTGCTTCCATATCTTTGCTATGGTAAACAATTCTGCAATGAACATAAGGGTGCATATATTTTTTCTAATTAGTGTTTTTGTTTCCTTCAGATAAATACCCAGAAATAGAATTGCTGGATCATATGATAGTTCTATCAATATTTTTAATTTTTTGAGGAATCTCCATACTGTTTCCTATAGTGGCTGCACTAATTTACATTCCCATCAAGAGTGCATGAGGGTTCCTTTTCCTCCACATCCTCACCAACACTGGTTGTTTGTTGTCTTTTTGATAATAGCCATTCTGACAAGTGTGAGGTAATAATTCATTGTGGTTTTGATTTGAATTTCCCTGATGACTAGTGATTTTGAGCATCTTTTCATGTGCCTGTTAGCCATGTATATGTCTTCTTTGGAAAAATGTCTATTCAGATCCTGTGCCCATTTTTTAAATGGGTTGTTTGTTTTCTTGATGTTGAATTATATGAGTTCTATGTATATTTTGGATGTTAACCCCTTATCAGATATATCATTTGCATATATCTCCTCTCAGTCAGTAGGTGGATTTTTCATTTTGTTGATAGTTTCCTTTGCTGTGCAAAACTTTTTAGTTTGATGTAGTCCGATTTATTTATTTCTGTTTTTTCCCTTGCCTGAGGAGATATATACAAAAACTACCGCTAAGATTGATGTCAAAGTGCCTACTGCCTATGTTTTCATCTAGGAGTTTTATGGTTTCAGGTCTTACATTTAAGTCTTTAACCCATTTTAAGTCTATTTTTGATATGGTGTTACAAAGTGGCCAGTTTCATTCCTTTGCATGTAGCTGTCCAGTTTTCCCAACACCATTTATTGAAGAGACTGCCTTTTCCCCACTGTATATTCTTGGCTCCTTTGTCTTAAATTAATTGATATAAGGGTGGGTTTATTCTGGGCTCTCTATTGTGTTCCATTGATCTATTTATCTGTTTTTGTGCCACTACCACACAGTTTTGATTACTGTAGCTTTGTACTATAGTTTAAAATGAGGGAGCATGATACCTCCAGCTTTGTTCTTCTTTCTTCAGTTTGCTGTGTCTACTTGGGCTCTTCTGCAGTTCCATACAAATGTTAGGATTATTTGTCTCAGTTCTGTGAAAAGTGTCATTGGTATTTTGACAGGGGTTGCATTAAGTCTGTGGATTGCTTTGGATAGTATGAACATTTTAAAAATATTAGTTCTTCCAACCCATGAACGTAGTATATCTTTCCATTTCTCTGCATCACCTTCAATTTCTTTCATCAATTTCTTATAGTTTTCAGAGTACAAGTAGTTCACTTCCTAGGTTAAATTTATTTCTAGGTATTTTATTCTTTTTGATGCAATTATAAATGGAATTTTTAAAATGTCTGTTTTTGATAGTTTGTTATTAGTGTATAGAAACACAACAGATTTCTGTATATTTATTTTGTATCCTGCAACTTTACTGCATTCATTTATTAGTTCTAACAGTTTTTTGGTGGAGTCTTTAGAGTTTTCTATATATAGTATCATATCATTTGCCAAGAGTGACAGTTTTAATTCTTCCTTTCCAATTTGGATGCCTTTTATCTCTTTTTATTTTCTGCTTGCTGTGGCTAGGACTTCCAATACCATGTTGAATAAAAGTGGCAAGAGTGGGCATCCTTGTCTTCTTCCTAATCTTAAAGGTAAAATTTTAATCTTTTCACTCTTGAGTATTATGTTAGCTGTGGGTTTTTCATATATGGCCTTAGTTATGTTGAGGTACATTCCCTCTATACCCACTTTGTTGAGAGTTTTTATCATAAATGGATGTTGAATGTTGTCAAGTGCTTTTTCTGCATCTATTGAGATGATCATATTATTTTTATCCTTTATTTTGTTAATGTGGTGTGTCACATCAATTGATTTGCAGATATTAAGCCATCTTTGCATCCCTGGAATAAATCCCATTTGATCATGGCATATGATCCTTTTAATGAATTGTTGAATTCAGTTTGCTAATATTTTTGGAGAATTTTTGCATCTATGTTCATCAGAGTTATTGGCCTGTACTTTTCTCTTTTTGTAGTGCCTTTATCTGGTTTTGCTCTCAGGGTAATGTTGGCCACAGAGAATGAGTTTGGGAGTGTTCCTTTCTCTTCAAATTTCTGTAGTAATTTGATGAGGATAGGTATTAACTTTTCTTTAGATGTTTGGTAGAATTCACCTGTGAGGTCAAGTGATCCTGGACTTTGTTCGCTGAGAGTTCGTTTATTACTGATTCAATTTCACTACTAGAGATTGGTCTATTCAAATTTTCTATTTTTTCTTGATTCAGTCTTGGAAGATTGTATGTGTCTTGAAATTTATCCAGTTATTCTAGGTTGTCCAATTGTTGGTGTATAATTGTTTGTATTATTCTCTTATGATCCTTTGTATGTCTGAGGTGTCAGTTGTAACCTCTCCTCTTTCATTTCTGGTTTCATTTATTTGGGCCCTCTTTTTTTCCTTGATGAGTCTGACCAAAGGTTTATCAATTTTGTTTACCTTTTCAAAGAACCAGTTCTTAGTTTAAATAATACTTTCTATTTTTTAGTCTTTAGTTCCACTCTAGTCTTTATTATTCCTTTCCTTCTATTAACATTGAATTTTGTTTGTTCTTCTTTTTCTAGTTCCTTTAGGTATAAGGTCAGATTCATTATTTGAGATTTTTCTTGTTTCCTGAGGGAGGCCTGTATCACTATAAATTTTCCTCTTAGAAGTGATTTTGCTGCATCCCATAGATTTTGAACAGTTGTCTTTCCATTTTTATTTGTCTCAAGGTATTCTTTTTATTTTTTCTTTGATGTCTTCGTTGACATATTGCTTTCTTAGTAGCATATTGTTTAGCCTCCATGTATTTTTGTTTTTTCCAGTTTTCTTATAGTTGATTTCCAGTTTCATATCTTTGAGGTCAGAAAAGATACCTGATGTGATTTCAATCTTGTTAAATTTATTGAGACTTGTTTTGTAGCCTAACATGTGATCTATATTAGAGAATGTTCCATGTGCACTTGAAAAGAATCTGTATTCTGATACTTTGAGGTGGAATGTTCTACACATATCTATTAAGTCTATCTGATCTAATGTATCTGTTTAGGCTGATGTTTCCTTATTGATTTTCTGTCTGGATGATATATCCATTGATGTAAGTGGGGGTGTTAAAGTCCACTACTGTTATTGCATTATTATCAATATCTCCCTCTATGTCTGTTAACATTTGCTTTATGTATTTAGGTACTCCTATGTTGGGTGAATATTTAAAAGTGTTATATCCTCTTTTTGAATTGATGCTTTTATGTAATGCCCTTCTTTGTCTCTTGTTACTGTCTTGTTTTCAAGTCTATTTTGTCTGATATACGTATTGCTAATCCAGCTTTCTTTTTCTTTCCATTTTCATGGAATATCTTTTTCCATTCCCTCACTTTTAGTCTGTGTCTTTAGATCTGAAGTGAATATCTAGTAGGCAATATGTATATATATCTTGTTTTATTTTTATCCATTCAGCTTTTGATTCAAGCGTTTAGTCCATTTACATTTAAAGTAATTATTGATAGATATGTACTTATTGCCATTTGTTAATTGTTTTCTGGTTGTTTTTGTAGTTCTTCTCTGTTTCTCTTTTTCTTCTCTTATTCTCTTCCCTTGCAATTTGATGATTTTCTTTAGTGTTCTATTTGAATCATTTTCTCTTAATTTTTTTGGTATTTGTTATAGGTTTTTGGTTTGTGGTTACCATGAGGTTCATATATAACAGCTTATGTACATGGCAGTTCACTTTAAGTTGATGGTCACTTAAGTTTGAGCACATTCTAAAAGCACTACATCTAAACTCTTCCTCCCCCATTTTATGTTTCTGACACCATATTTTACATCTTTTTATTTAGTATATTGCATAATTAATAATTTTGTATATAGATGAATTTACAACTTTTGTCTCCTCCTTCATAGTAGCTCTACAGTGGTTGATTCACTATCTTTACAATTTGTTTGTCTTTACCAGTGAGTTTTTTTCTTTCATAATTTTCTTGTTTCTAGGTATAGACTTTTCTTTTCCATTTAAAGAAGTCCCTTTAACATTTCTCATAATGCTGGTTTAGTGGTGATGAACTCTTTTAGCTTTTGCTTGTCTAGGAAACTCTTCATCTCTCTTTCAGTTCTGTAGGAGAATCTTGCCAGTTAGTGTATTCTTGGTTGTAAGTTTTTTCCCTTCAGTAGTTTGAATATATCATGCCAGTCCCTTCTGGTCTGTAAAGCTTCTGCTGAAAAATCAGCTGATAATCTTATGGAAGTTCCCTCATATTTAACTAGTTGTTTTTCTCTTGTTGCTGTTAAGATTCTCTCTTTGTCTTTAAATTTTGACATTTTAATTATAATGTGTCTTGGTGTGGATCTCTTTGGGTTCCTTTCATTTGGGACTCTCTGTGTTTCCTGGACTTGGATTTCTGTTTCCTTCTCCAGGATAGAGAAGTTTACAGCCATTATTTCTTCAAATAGGTTTTGTGTTCCTTTCTCTGTCTCTTCTCCTTCTGGGTACCCTATAATGTGAATGTTAGTACACATGATGTTGTTGCATAGGTCCCTTAAGCTATCCTCCTTTTTTAAATTCTTTTTTTTTCTTTTTGCTGTTTTAATTTAGTGATTTCCATTACCCAGTGATCTGTTTTTCTGCACCCTCTAATCTGCTATTTATTCCCTCTATTGTATTTTTCATTTCAGTTACTGTATTCTTCAGTTCTATTGGTTCTTTTTTATATTTTCTATCTATCTTTTATAAGTTCTCACTGAGTTTATCCATTAATTTTCCAAGATCAGTGAGTATCTTTAGGTCTATTACTTTGAACTCCTTTTCTGGTAAGTTGCATATCTCAATTTTGTTTAGTTCTTTTTCTGAGGTTTTGTCTTTTGTTTGGAAGGTATTGATTTGTCTCCTCATTTTGCCTAACTCTCTGTGGTTATTTCTATGTATTAGGTATATCAGCTATGTCTCCCTAACTCGAAAGAGTGGCCTTATGTAGAAAGTGTCCTGTGGAGCCCAACCTTCCCTGGTCACCAGAGCCAGGGTCTCCAGGAGTATCCCGTGTTGCCTGCATGTGTTCTACTGTGTAGCCAGGCTGTAATTGCTCTGGGCATGCTGGAATGCAAGCTTGGCCCTCCAGGCTGGCTGGCTGTGAGGCCTGGCTGTGACTGCTGCAGGTGCACTGGGGGGTGGGGCTGGACCCTAGCCTGGCTTGCTGTGTGGGTTGGCTACAATTGCTGTAGATGCCCTAGTGGGCAGGGCTGGTCCACAGCATGGTTATCTATGAGGCCTGGCCACAACTGGTGTGGGCATGCTGGTGGGCGGGACTGGTCTCCCAGAGTGAGAGCCACTTTGGAGTGGTGCCAGTGCTAGCTGGGGTCATCCACTGGCTGGGGCAGGCGGGAGCTGCTTTGGAAGAGCCAGTTGGGGTGGGCAGTTTGGGCAGGACTGGTATTCAGGGGAATGCTGGGGCTGGGCACCCAGTGTTAGCTAGATTGATGGAGAGTGACAGAAATGGTCCCCACCATCATCTGGTCAGCTAGAAGGAAGAAGAGTAAAAAAAAAAATGGTGACTGCCAGCACTACCATCCCCAGAGAAAGTTCCACCAGATCCCTGCCCCTCTGGCATATGCCCTAAAGTTAGTCACTTAATCATCTTCTCATATGATCCAGGTGCTTTTTAAGCTGCTGCCTCTGTGCTGGAACTCAGAGCGAGCCCTCAAGAGCTCAGTGTCCCACAGCCCTCTGACTCTCTAGATATAAGCCTCACATATTTTCAAAGCCAGATGTTACAGGGGCTCACCTTCCCAGTGCAGGTCCCCAGGGCTGGGGAGCCTGATGTAGGTGTTGGATCCCTCATTCTTTGGAGGACATCTGCAGCTGTGATATCCCTCCTACTTGTTGGTCACCTCACCAGGGCTGTGGGTTCCGAATAGTCTCCATCTCTTCCCCTCCTAGCCATCTTGATGTGACCTTTTCTTTATATCCTAAGTTGTAGAAATCTGTTCTGCTAGTATTCAGGTCACTCTCAGAGATAGTTGTTCTATATGTAGTTGTATTTTTGGTGTGTCTGTGGAAGGAGGTGAGCTCAGGATCTTCCTACTCTGCCATCTTTATCCAGACCTAGAAGAAGATTTGCTAAATTTCAAATGCAAAGTATCTTCCCCAATCACAATGGAGAAAAACTAGAAATCAATAGAAGAAGGAATACTGAAAAATTCACAAATATGTGAAAATAAAACCACATACTCTTAAACAATCAGTCAAAGAATAAATCACAAGGAAAATTAGAAAATATCTTGAGACAACTGAAAACAAAAATGCAACATACCAGGGCTTCCCTGGTGGCGCAGTGGTTGAGAGTCTGCCTGCCGATGCAGGGGACACGGGTTCGTGCCCTGGTCTGGGAAGATCCCACATGCCGCAGAGCGGCTAGACCTGTGAGCCATGGCCGCTGAGCCTGCGCATCCAGAGCCTGTGCTTCGCAACGGGAGAGGCCACAACAGTGAGAGGCCTGCGTACCGCTCAAAAAAAAAAAAAAAAAAAAAAAGCAACATACCAAAACTTATGAGATGCAGTAAAAGCAGTATTCAGAGGGCAACTTATAATTGTGAATGCCTACATTATAAAAGGAGAAAGATCTGAAATCAATAATCTAATTTTACAACTTAAAAAGCTAGATGAAGAAGATCAAACTAAACCCAAAGCAAACAGAAGGAAGTAAATAATAAACATTAGAGCAAATATAAACAAAATTGAGAATAGAAAAGCAACAGAATCAACATAACCCAGTGGTGGATCTTTGAATATATCCACAGAATTGAGAAACTTTTAGCTACTTTGATGAAGAAAAAGAGAAAAACACAAATAACTAAAGTTTCGAATTAAAGAAGGAACATTACAACCAACCTAACAGAACAAAAAAGGATTATAATAGAATATTATGAACAGCTGCATGTCAACAAATTAGATAACTTAGATGAAGCAGATAAATTCCTAGAAAGATACAAACTACCAAAACTGCTTTTAAAAGAAATTAAAAATCTGAGTATCTCTATAACAAGTGAATAGATTGAACTAATAATATAAAAACTACCCACCAAAAAAGTGTAGGACCAGAAGTGTTCTTTGGTGAATTTTACCAAACATTTAAAGAATTAACACCCATTCTTCTCAAATTATTCCAAAAAAAAATAAAAGAGGAGGAAACACTTCCTAACTCATTCTTATAAGGCCAGCATTTACCCCGATACTAAAGTCAGACATCATAAGAAAACAGTATATCAATATCCTTTACAAATATATATATATATATATATATATATATATATATATATATACAAAAATCCTCAACAAAACACCAGAAACTGAATCCAGTAGCATACTAAAAGAATTATACACCATGACCAAGTAGGATTTAACCAGGAATGCATAGGTAGTTCAACATAATAAATTCAGTCATTGTAATACACTATATTAATAGAATAAGGGGGAAAGCACACATGATTATCTCAATAGATGCAGAAAATTTATTGTCAACCTCCAACACTCTTTTCATGGTAAAAACTCTCCACAGACTAGGAATAGGAGGAAAATTCTCCTACATGGAAAAGGGCAAGTATGAAAAACTCACAGCTAACATCACTCTATGGTAAAAGACTGAAAGCTTTCCCTGTAAGATCAGGAACTAGACAAGTATGATCAATTTTGCCACCTCCATTCACGTTGTACTGGAAGTTCCACAGAGCAGTTAGGCACAAAAAAGAAATAAACGGTATCCAAAGTGGACAGAATGAAATAAATCTATCTCTATACACAGGAGATATGATCTTACAAAAAGAAATTCCTAAATAATCTACAAATACAAATTGAGCTATTAAGCAAAGTAGCAGGGTGCAAATAAACACACAAATATTGGTTGCATATAATGTAGAGTATATGCTAGCCATAAACAATCTGAAAGGGAAGTTAAGAAAATAATTCTATTTATAATAGCATCAAAATAATAAAATACTTAGAAATAAATTTAACCAAGGAGGTGCAAGATTTATACACTGAAAACCACAAGACAGTGCTGAAAGAAATTAACGAAGACCCACATAAATGGAAATATGTGCCATGTTCATTGACTGGAAGACTTAATACTGTTAAGATGGAAATAATACCCCAAATCAATCTGCAGGTTCAATGCAATCCTTATCAATATTCCAAAGCCTTTGTTGCAGAAATGGAAAAGTCAATCCTAAAATTAATATGGAATTGCAAGGGACCCAGAATAGTCAAAACAATCTTGGAAAAGAGCAAAGTTAGAGATTCATACTACCCTGTTTCAAAAATTACTACTACTACTTATTTCCCTTACTTAAAAAAACTTTCTACTGCTACTTACTATAAAGCTACAGTAATCAAAAGTGTATGGTATTGACATAAAGGTAGACATATAAATCAATGGAATATAATTGAGAATCCAAATAAACCCATATATCCATGGTCAACTGGTTTTTAGCAAGGATTTCAAAAGCATTCAATGGAGGAAACAACAAAATGGTGTTGTGACAGGTGGATATCCACATTCAAAAGAATGAAATCTGACCCTTATCTCAAACCATATACAAAAACTAACTCAAAATGGATTAAAGACTTAAATATAGGAGGTAAAAGTATAAAACTCTTAGAAGAAAACATAATGGTAAATATTTGGTTTTGGCAACGGTTTTTAAAATATGACACCAAAAGCACAAGCAACAAAAGCAAAATCAAAGCAGATATTAACAAATTAAATATTTTGTTCATCAAAGGAAACTATCAAGAGAGTAAAAGGCAACCCATGAAATGGGAGAAAATATTTTCATATGATATACCTGATAAAGGTAGTAGTACTTAGAATATTTGAAGAATACTTAAAACTCAACAACAAAAAGACAAACAACCCAATTTAAAAATGAGCAAAATACTTGAATAGACATTTCTCCAAATAAGATACACAAATGGCCAACAAGCACATGAAAATATGCTCAATGTTGTTAGTCATTAGGGAAAAGCAAATCAAAAACTCCATGAGAAATCACTTTGTGCACACTAGGATGGCCGTGTATATACTCAAAATAATTGAAAACAAGTTTTCAAACAAAAACTTATACATGAATGTTCATAGAAGCACTATTCATAATAGTCAAAAAGTAGAAACAACCCAAATTTCTAACAGTGGATGAATGGATAAACAAATGTGGTATATCAATACAATGGAATATTATTCAGCCACAGAAAGGAAGTACTGATACCTGCTACCATATGGATGGACCTTGAAAACGCTGTGCTAAGTGAATGAAGCTTAACACACAAGACAACATATTGTATAATTCCATTTATATGAAATATCCAGAATTGCTAAGTCCATAGAAGTAGAAATCAGATTAATGGTTGCCAGGGGCTGGTGGGAGGGGCAATGGAAAGTAACTGCTTGATGGGTTTCCATTTGGGGTAATAAAAAGGTCTGGGACTAGATAATGGTAATGTCTATGCAACATTCTGAATGTACTTAATGTCACTGACTTGCATGTATTAAAATGGTAAATTTTATGTTACATGTATTTTACTACAATAAAAAGTTAAACAATATTATTTCCACAAAATACACTTATAAGAAATTGAAAAGATAAGGTACAGGCCATAGAAAATATTTGCAAATCGCATATCCAACAAAGCATATTCAGTACCCAGAATATATAAAAAACTCTCTACACTTAATAGTTCAAAATCAAAGAGCCCAACTGAAAAAATGGCGAAGGACTTGAGCAGACACTTTACCAAAGAAGATACAGGATGGCAAATAAGCATATGAAGATATGTCCAACATCATTAACCATAAGAGAAATGCAAGTTTAAAAAAATGAGATACTACTATGCACCTATTAGAATGGCTCAAATGAAAATTACTAATACTAAATGCTGGCAAGGATGCTAATGTTTTAGGGGATGATGAAATTGTTCTATGTCTTGATTGCTGTGATAGCTATATGAATTACCTGTGTTAAAACTCACAGAGCTGTACACCAAAAAAAGTCAATTTTACTGCATGAGAAGTCAAAAATGAATTTAATTAAATTCAAAAAACAAAAAGGAAAAAGAAAGCCTGTGCCTGTAATATTCCATTTCTAGAAATCAGTTTCACTCAAGAAATCAATGAGGACCTGACACAGTCTAAAATATATGCTTCAGCCTTAAACTCAACTAAAAGAAAAGTGGAAGACAAAAGAAGATGGACTGATTTAAGCTAAAGGACAAGAGAAATGTCTTTTTAAAAGGCTGAGATCCTCAAGTCCATTCTCAAGTAGGTCTGTGTCTTCATTCCTGTTTTACCCCTAGGTTCTTCATGACTTTTTTTTTCTTAAATTCCATATATATGTGTTAGCATACAGTATTTGTCTTTCTCTTTCTGACTTACTTCACTCTGTATGACAGACTCTAGGTCTATCCACCTCATTACAAATAGCTCAGTTGCTGTGACAAAGCGAAAGAGAGGCAAGGACATATATACAGTACCAAACGTAAGGCAGATAGATAGTGGGAAGCAGCCGCATAGCACAGGGAGATCAGCTGGGTGCTTTGTGACCGCCTGGAGGGGTGGGATAGGGAGGGTGGGAGGGAGGGAGATGCAAGAGGGAAGGGATGTGGGAACAGATGTATATGTATGACTGATTCACTTTGTTATAAAGCAGAAACTAATAAAAAAAAAGAAAGAAAAAATAAATAAAAGGCTGAGATCTTAGAAGATAGGCTAGATATATATGTGTAGGAAAAATGAGACATTTATAAAGGGAAAAGGATATGCACCCAGGTCTAACTAGTGAGTCCATGTTGAGAAGATACAAATCTTTGTTCTTCAAAGTCATGCTGGCTCTATTTTATCATCTTTACCTGGAAAGGTGAACTGGTTCTGAAGGACTGAGCTAGCTTAAAGAGAAAGCTGGAGGATGACACCTGCAGGGTTGGTATGCAAACACCCTAGTTAAGCCTCAAAGTTTCCTCAAAAATAATTCCTGATCCAGGAAGCCCCATGGCAGCAGAGTCTCTTCTACTAGTGTCTGCAAGCTCTGTGTGCTCAGGCACATCCTTCAATGCAAGATACTCCATAGTATATGGGGTCCTTATGCTCCTTTGCATATAAGTTATATTCTCAATAAATTCTATCATAGCCACAATGTGTGTTGCTAGAACCATAGCAAGTTGCAACTAGAGACTTGCATGACAACCATTAAAGAATTGTGAGACACCACTGAAGAGAAAGGCAGTTGTAGGAAGTGATTTGAGAAAATTTGGACTGAATTGAGGAAAAGACAAGGAGAGTCAGCATCAAATATCTCAGGAATTACTGTGTAAGTTTCAGGATGACAGGGGTTTTGCAGATAAGAAGAAGTAACTCTCTGTATCCTAAAGAAATACACTAGTGAAATTTATGGATTGTGGCTCTAAGGAGAGGCAAAGCAAAGATGAACCATATTAAAGGGGATCCAGCCAAGGGCAGTAATAGAGTTTGGTTCTGACGGGAAAATATCTCCTGAGTGGGACTACGCAATTTAAGGAGATAAAAGTGGACAATATTTCTCTGCACAGTGGATGGTTTTGGAAGAACCATAATTTATGTTCCATATATCTTACTAAGAGAGACCCCACAAGGGAGAACCTAGAAGAGTATGTTAAAAAAATTTCTAAGTCAGAAAGCAAAGAGAAAGTAAAAGAAAGGATCCAGCACACAGAGAAGAAAGGGAGGAAAAACTTAAGGAGTAAATTCAGTTGTTAGAAACTTAGCCGAACCTTTCAGAAAAGACCAGAGAGGGAGATGCAACACTTGAAGCATACTCCACTACTGCAGAGAAACATTCAAAGCCTGGAACCTTCAAAATCTTAGGTAAAAAATAGTACCATAGTTAACATCATCATGGGAAATTTCTCCCATTTGAGTTTTCATTTATCCTCTCCTGGCTTTTATGTTACTGTCAGTCATCCATTTCACTTCTACATATGTTATCCATCCAATTTTACATTGTTATTATTTCATTTAAACCACCAAATATCTTTTAAAGAGTTTAAATAATAAGAAAACAAAAATTCCTGAGTATTTACCCATTAGTTACCTTTTTGGTGCTCTTCATTCCTTTGTACAGGCCCATATTTCCATCTGGTATCATTTCCCCTTCTGCCTGAAGGAAAATTTTTAACATTTCTTATAGTGTCAGTTCTGGGCTGATTTTGATTGATGGATTTTTTCCCTCATTGTGGGTTGAATTTTCTTGCTTCTTTGCACACCTGGTAATATTTGATTGGATGCCAGACATTGTGAATTTTACCTTGTTGGGTGCTGTATATTTTTGTATTCCTATAAATATTTTTGAACCTTGTTCTGGGACACAGTTAAGTTACTGGGGAACAGTTTCATCCTTTTGGGTCTTGCTTTTATGATTTGTTGGGCAGGTTCAGATCAGTGTTTAGTCTAGAGCTAATTTTTCCCCACTGTTGAGGCAAGACCCTTCTAATTACTCTACTCAATGACCTGTGAATTATGAAGTTTTCCAGTCTAACTAGTTGGAAACAGGCACTATCCTGGGCCTGTGTGAGGACCAAGCACTGTTACTTCTAATCCTTTCAAGTGGTTCTCTCCTTGACCTTGGTTATTTTTCAAATATGAATGTGCTGATTGGAACACTACTGAGTACGTGGGAGAGACCCTCTGAAGATCTCCATCATGTTTCTCTCTCACTCTGTCTCTCCAGCTCTGCCATCTCCAGTACTCTGCCCCACCACCTTGGTCTCCCAGGACTCTAAGCTCCATTTCCTCAACTCAGCAAGCCTGCCAGGCTCTGGCTGTGTTCCTCCTCCTGGCACCATGTGGAATCTCTCTCAAGGCGGTGAGTTAGGGCTATCATATGGCTAACCTTACTGTTTCCCATATCTCAAAGATCTCTGTCCCTTGTTGCCTGATACTCAGTGTGATGAAAACCATTGTTTCACATATTTTGTGTGGTCTTTTAGTTGTTTCAAGCAGGAGGGTAAATCTGAATCCCTTTACTCCATTTGGTCAGAATTTGAATTTCCAAGGTTTTAAGCCTTGAGTTCACTCATAAACCATATATTTATTAAGTATCTACTATGTGCCATATTACTAAGGATAGAGCACTGCAGAAACAGACAAAAATCCCTGCCATCATACCTCAAGTAACTTATAATCTGGGAGGAGGAGACAGAGAATGATAATAAACAAGACAAATGAGTAAAATATATAGTGAGTCAGATTGTAATCAGTGCTCAGCAGAAGCAAATAATGGGGGGAAAGTGGTTGTACTTTGGATAGGGTGGTCAGGGAAAGCCTCACTGAGTGAGTGATACTTGAGCAAAGATCTGAAGGAGATGAGAAAGCAAGCCATGAAGATATCTGGGAGAAGAGTGGCCCAGGCAGAAGGAACAGTAAGTGCAAAGGCCCTGAGGTAAGGCCTTGGGAGTTTGAGGAACAGCAATGTGTCCTGTGTTGCTGGAGAGGAGTGAGCAGAGGGAGGAGCAGGGAACCAGATCATGCAGGCCTTGAAGTGGAGAGATGGCTTTGTCTTTCTTTGTCATTAACTCTGAGGGTGATTGAAAGCCATTAGAATGTTTGAGCAGAGGAGTGAATGACATCACTTAAGTTTTAACAGGATCACTTTGGCTACTATGTGGAAATAAACTCTGGGGGCAAGATGAAGGGCAAGAGAGAAGGCATAAAGGGCAGCTAATAGGCTATGGCAATAATGCAGGAAAGGAATGGTGGTGCTTTCCACTAGGGTAGTAGCAGTAGAGGTGGTAAGAAGAGATTGGATTATGGATATCTTTTGAAGTTAGAGCCAATAAGGTTTGCTGATGAAGCTTTTTTGTTTCTAAGATTGTAAGAGAAAGACAGGACTCAAGGATGACTTCAAGGTATAAAGGGCCTGAACAGCTATAAGAATGGAGTTGCTATTATTGAGACAGAGAAGATTAGGAAAAGGAGTTTTAGGGGAGTAGATCAGGAATTCTGACATGTAAGGTCAGAGTTGTCAATTATACATCCAAGTGGAGAGATCTAGTAAGTGGTTGGATATATGAGTGTGGAGTTCCATAGCGAGGTCCTGGTTGAAGATATAAATGTAAGAGTTATCAGCATGAGCATAGTGCTTATAAAAGAGAAGAGGTCCCAAGATTGAGCCCTGTGATACTCCAGTGTTTATGGGTCAGGAAGATAAGGTGAAAATAGCAAAGGTGTTTGAGACAACAGCCAGAGAAGTAGAATGTGGTGTCTTGTAAACCAAATGAAGAGAAAGTTCAAGGAGGAGAAAGTAATAAATTATGTCAAATGCTGCTGATAAGACAAATAAGATGAGAACCGAGAATCAATCATTGGATTTGGCAATGAGGAGGTCATCAATGGCTTTGATAAGTGCAGTTTCAATTGAGGAATACAGGCGAAAGAATAATTAGAATGGATTCATGAGAGAACAGGAGGAGAGGAATTGGAGACACAGAATATAGATAAACTCTTCCAAGGAGCTTTGCTGTAATGAGGAGAGAGAGAGAGGAAGTACTTAGAGGAAGGAAATGGAGAAAGGATTTTAAGGGGGTTGGTTTTGTTATGGTTTTAGGATAGGAGAGCTGTGTGAGTATGGGAAAACTCCAGTAAAGACAGAAAAAATGATGATGTAGGAGCACGAAAAACTGTTGGAGTAATATCCTTAAATCAAGGACAAGGCATTGGTTCTGGTTTACAAAGAGAGAGTCTTTCTAGGAGCAGGGGCAGTGCATCTATAGTAACAGGAAAGAAGGCAAGAGTATAATGGGCACAAATGCCAGTAGGTGGCTAAATATAATTATACGAGCTTACAAAAAATTCTCAGATGAGTGCTTCTATTTCCTCAGTGAAATAGCAAGCAAGACCATCAGCTGAGAGTGAGGGTGAGAAAGGAGATGTTGGAGTTTGTGGAAAGAGGACAAGGTATGAAAAAGTTGTCTAGCAGAGAGAGTGGGAGAGTGAATGGACTAGGGAAATGTATTATAATTGGCAGCAGCAATTAAGGGCCCCCTTAAGGTTCATTGCCCTGAATATAAAGTGAGATAACTCCCCAGGGTTGTGGGTTTTTCTCCAGCCATGTTCATCCAGGTTGCAGGCTACATATAATTAATGTATGGTTCTTAACCTTTTCTGGAAGCAAAAAAATCCACATTGCCCACCATTAATCTTAGTAGGATACCCCCAGTAAGAAGTGGTACTGGGAAAGTGGTTCATGAAGCAGAGAACCTCAAAAAGCCACTGATCTCCTTTCCCAAAGGGGAGAGTTCTATCCCTGGCTGGCCATATATTTAGTGGTTGACAACAAAAAGCTAGAGAAACTTGGGAGGACACAATCTCCCCCAGTTCAGGACTCCATGTGAAGAGATTTATTAATCACTCCTGGCCTTTTTCCTCACTTCTTACTCATTGCTCCCCATCGGAGAAGTGACATAATTAATTGGTAAGCATGGATGAATAACCTGGGCATCTTTGCCTTGGCATTCTCCTCTCTTCTCTTTTGGGATCTGCCTGCCTGCACAGGAGGGTGCTTTCTGGTATGCTTGCTCCACTTTCCCATAGGAAAGTGAGGGGTAGTTTCAATTAAAGGCAAGGAAGGTTGCATTGGTGAGGTCCTCAAACCTAAGCTAGGTTCTCCCATCAGCATATGAGTAGTAAAACTGACTATTTTGATTGACATTTGCCTGACCCTTGGCACTCTCTCTCTCTCTCTCCATTGGTTCTAACCTCAGAGAGAAAGTGCACAGATACGTATTGGTTCCCCCAAACCCAACAGAGATGTTTACATTGTTCAAAGTAAAACTGATTATTTAATGCAATGGGCAGTAGAACCATATATCGCAAAAGTATACAACTATATGATAAAGTAGAAAATTACAAATCTGCCTGAAACACAGTGGGTGCTCATTAAATATGTTGAATGGATTTCGTGGATTTTGTAGATTACAGAGGTAGGGATAGCAGTCCAACTAGACCAAGAACCACTACAAGCCTCAATCTAGCTATGAACAAAAAATCTGGGGGTAAATTTTTACTTCATTGCTAAAAATTTCATTGCAAATAAAGGTTATAAGCATTTTCCCACAACTCCACTTTATAAAACAGGCTGGAGTCTAATAGTAAATTAGCTATACCCTCACAAAGGGTCCTCATAATAATAGTGATGCTGATTTGACACTAATGATAGTCCTAATATGACCTAACATTTACTGAGTGTTTGCTTTATGCCATACAGTTTTTGGTGATTCGTATGCATTATGTCATTTAATTCCCACAACAACTATGTGAGGCAGGTACTATTATCATATCTATTTTAGAGGTGAAGGAACCCAGGCAAAGTTAATTAACTTGACTAAGATCAGACAGCTCATAAGATGGTAGAACAGTAACTCAAACTCAGGAAGTCTGATTCCAGAACTGCCTTCATAACCATTAAATTATACTAGCCAGACATTCACGATGGTGGAAGAGTAAGAAGTGGAGATCATCTTCCTCCCCACAAACGCAGCAGAAATACCTCTACATGTGGAACAACTCCTACAGAACACCAACTGAATGCTGGCAGAAGAACTCAGACTTCCCAAAAGGCAAGGAGCTCCCCATGTAAATGGTCGTGTGGATGACAGGGTCTTGGTGCTCTGGCTGGGTGTCAGGCCTGTGCCTCTGAGGTGGGAGAACCGAGTTCAGGACACTGGTCCACCAGAGACCTCCTGGCTCCACATAATATCAAATGCCGAAAGCTCTCCAAGAGACCTCCATCTCAACGCTAAGACCCAGCTCCACTCAACAACCAGCAAGCTACAGTAATGGACACCCTATGCCAAACAACTAGCAAGACAGGAACACAACCACACCCATGAGCAGAGAGGCTGCCTAAAATCATAATAAGGTCACAGATAGCCCAAAACACACCACCGGACGTGGTCCTGCCCACCAGAAAGACAAGATCCAGCCTCATCCACCAGAACACAGGCACCAGCCCCACCCACCAGGAAGCCTACAGAACCCACTGAAACAACCTTACCCACTGGGGGCAAGCACCAAAAACAATGGGAACTACAAACGTGCAGCCTGCGAAAAGGAGACCACAAACACAGTAAGTTAAGCAAAATGAGAAGACAGAGAAACACACAACAGATGAAGGAGCAAGGTAAAAACCCACAAAACCAAACAAATGAAGAGGAAATAGGCAGTCTACCTAAAAAAGAATTCAGAGAAATGATAGTAGAGATGATCCAATTCTCGGAAATAAAATGGAGAGAACACAAGAAAAGTTTAACAAGGACCTAGAAGAACTAAAGAGCAAACAAACAATGATGAACAACACAATAGATGAAATAAAAAATTCTCTAGAAGGAATCAATAGCAAATTAACTGAGGCAGAAGAATGGATACGTGACCTGGAAGATAAAATAGTGGAAATAACTACTGCAGAACAGAATAAAGAAAATAAATGAAAAGAATTGAGGACAGTCTCAGAGACCTCTGGAATAACATTAAATTCACCAACATTCAAATAATAGGGGTCCCAGAAGAAGAAGAGAAAAAGAAAGGGTCTGAGAAAATATTTGAAGAGATTAGAGTTGAAAACTTCCCTAATATGGGAAAGGAAAGAGTCAATCAAGTCGAGGAAGCACAGAGAGTCCCATACAGGATAAATCAAAGGAGAAACACGCCAAGACACATATTAATCAAACTATCAAAACTTAAATACAAAGAAAAAATATTAAAAGCAGCAAGGAAAAAACAACAAATAACATAAAAGGGAATCCTCATAAGGTTAACAGCTGATCTTTCAGCAGAAACTCTGCAAGACAGAAGGGAGTGGCAGGACATATTTAAAGTGATGAAAGGGAAAAAACCTACAACCAAGATTACTCTACCCAGCAAGGATCTCATTCAGATTCGATGAGAAATTAAAAGCTTGGTGCACAAGCTAAAGCTAAGAGAATTCAGCACCACCAAACCAGCTTTACAACAAATTCGAAAGGAACTTCTCTAGGCAGGAAACACAAGAGAAGGAAAAGACCTACAATAACAAACCCCAAACAATTAAGGAAATGGTAATAGGAACATACATATCAATAACTACCTTAAATGTAAATGGATTAAATACTCCAACAAAAAGACACAGACTGGCTGAATGGATACAAAAACAAGACCCGTATATATGTTGTCTACAAGAGACCTACTTCAGTCCTAGGGACACATACAGACTGAAAGCGAGGGGATGGAAAAAGATATTGCATGCAAATGGAAACCAAACAAAAGCTGGAGGAGCAATTCTCATGTCAGACAAAATAGACTTTAAAATAAAGACTATTACAAGAGACAAAGAAGGACACTACATAATGATCAAATGATCAATCCAATAAGATTTAACAATTGTAAATATTCATGAGCCCAACATAGGAGCACCACAATACATAAGGCAAATGCTAATGGCCATAAAAGGGGAAATCGACAGGAACACAATCATAGTAGGAGACTATAACACCCCACTTTCACCAATGGACAGATCATCTAAAATGAAAATAAATAAGGAAACACAAGTTTTAAATGATACATTAAACAAGGTGGACTTAATTGATATTTAGAAGACATTCCATCCAAAAACAGCAGAATACATTTTTTCTTCTCAAGTGTTCATGGAACATGCTCCAGGATAGATCATATCGTGGGTCACAAGTCAAGCCTTGGTAAAATTAAGAGAATTGAAATTGTATGAAGCATCTTTTCCGACCACAATGCTATGAGCCTAGATGTCAATTACAGGAAAAAATCTGTTAGAAATACAAACACAGGGAGGGTAAACAATACACTACTTAATAACCAAGAGATACCTGAAGAAATCAAAGAGGAAATCAAAAAACACCTAGAAACAAATGACAATGAAAACATGACGACCCAAAACCTATGGGATGCAGCAAACCAGTTCTAAGAGGGAAGTTTATAGCAATACAACCCTACCTCAAGAAGCAAGGAACATCTTAAATAAACAACCTAACCTAACACCTAAAGAAATTAGAGAAAGAAGAACAAACGAACCCCATGTTAGCAGAAGGAAAGAAATCATAAAGGTCAGATCAGAAATAAATGAAAAAGTAATGAAGGAAATGATAGAAAAGATAAATAAAACTAAAAGCTGGATCTTTGAGAAGATAAACAAAATTGATAAACCATTAGCCAGACTCATCAAGAAAAAAAGGGGAAGACTCAAATCAATAGAATTAGAAATGAAAAAGGAGAAGTAACAACTGACACTGCAGAACTACCAAGGATCATGAGAGATTACTACAAGCAACTCTACGCCAATAAAACGGCCAACCTGGAAGAAATGGACAAATTCTTAGAAAAGCACAGCCTTCCGAGACTGAACCAGGAAGAAATAGAAAATATGCACAGACCAATCAGAAGTAATGAAATTGAAACTGTGATTAAAAATCTTCCAACAAACAAAAGCCCAGGACCAGATGGATTCACAGGGGAATTCTTTCAAACATTTAGAGAAGAGCTAACACTTATCCTTCTCAAACTCTTCCAAAATATAGCAGAGGGAGGAACACCCCCAAACTCATTCTACGAGGCCACCATCACCCTGATACCGAAACCAGACAAAGGTGTCACAAAGAAAGAAAACTACAGACCAATGTCACTGATGAACATAGATGCAAAACTCCTCAACAAAATACTAGCAAACAGAATCAAACAGCACATTAAAAGGATCATACACCACGATCAAGTGGGGTTTATCTCAGGAATGTAAGGATTCTTCACTATATGCAAATCAATCAATGTGATACATCATATTAACAAACTGAAGGAGAAAAACCATATTATCTTCTCAATAGATGCAGAAAAAGCTTTTGACAAAATTCAACACCCATTTATGATAAAAACTCTCCAGAAAGTAGGCATAGATGGAACTTACTTCAACATAATAAAGGCCATATACAACAAACCCACAACCAACAGCATCCTCAATGGTGAAAAACTGAAACCATTTCCACTAAGATCAGGAAGAAGATAAGGTTGCCCAGTCAAACCACTATTTTTCAACGTTGTTTTGGAAGTTTTAGCCACAGCAATCAGAGAAGAAAAAGAAATAAAGGGAATTCAAATCGGAAAAGAAGACGTAAAGCTGTCACTGTTTGCAGATGACATGGTACTATACATAGAGAATCCTAAAGATGCTACCAGAAAACTACTAGAGCTAATCAATGAATTTGGTAAGGTAGCAGGATATAAAATTAATGCACAGAAATCTCTGGCATTCCTATACACTAATGATGAGAAATCTGAAAGAGAAATTAAGGAAACACTCCCATTTATAATTGCAACAAAAAGAATAAAATACCTAGGAATTAACCTACCTAAGGAGAAAAAAGACCTGTATGCAGAAAACTATAAGACACTGATGAAAAAAGTTAAAGATGATACAAACAGACGGAGAGATATACCATGTTCTTGGATTGGAAGAATCAACATTGTGAAAATGACTATACTACCCAAAGCTGTCTACAGATTCAATGCAATCCCTATCAAACTACAACTGGCATTTTTCACAGAACTAGAACAAAAAATTTCACAAATTGTATGGAAACACAAAAGACCCCAAATATCCAAAGCAATCTTGAGAAAGAAAAATGGAGCTGGAGCAACCAGGCTCTCTGACTTCATACTATACTGCAAAGCTACAGTAATCAAGACAGTATGGTAGTGGCACCAAAACAGAAATATAGATCACTGGAACAGGATAGAAAGCCCAAAGACAAACCCATGCACATATGGTCACCTTAACTTTGATAAAGGAGGCAAGTATATACAATACAGAAAAGAGATCCTCTTCAATAAGTGGTGCTGGGAAAACTGGACAGCTACATGTAAAAGAATGAAATTAGAACACTCCCTAACACCATACACAAAAATAAACTGAAAATGGATTAAAGACCTAAATGTAAAGCCAGACAGTAAAAAACTCTTTGAGGAAAACATAGGCAGAACACTCTATGACATGAATCATAGCAAGATCCTTTTTGACCCACCTCCTAGCGAAATGGAAATAAAAACAAAAATAAACAAATGGGACCTAACGAAACTTAAAAGCTTTTGCACAGCAAAGGAAACCATAAACAAGACAAAATGACAACCCTCAGAATGGGAGAAAATATGTGCAAATGAACCCACAAAGGATTAATCTCCAAAATTTACAAGTAGCTCATGCAGCTCAATATTAAAAAACAAACAAACAACCCAATCAAAAAATGGGCAGAAGACCTAAATAGACATTTCTCCAAAGAAGATATACAGATTTCCAACAAACACATGAAAGAATGCTCTACATCGTTAATCATTAGAGAAATGCAACTCAAAACTACAATGAGGTATCACCACACAGCAGTGAGAATCAAAAAATCTACAAAGAATAAATGTTGGAGAGGGTGTGGAAAAAAGGGAACCCTCTTGCAATGTTGGTGGGAATGTCAATTGATACAGCCACTATAAGAACAGTGTGGAGGTTCCTTAAAAAACTAAAAATAGAACTACCATATGACCCAGCAATCCTACTACTACTGGGCATATACCCTGAGAAAACCATAATTCAAAAACAGTCATGTACCACAGTGTTCACTGCAGCACTATTTACAATAGCCAGGTCATGGAAGCAACCTAAATGTCCATCAACAGATGAATGGATAAAGAAGATGTGGCACATATATAGAATGGAATATTACTCAGCCATAAAAAGAAACGAAATTGAGCTATCTGTAGTGAGATGGATGGACCTAGATTCTGTCATACAGAGTGAAGTAAGTCAGAAAGAGAAAAACAAATACCATATTCTAACACATATATATGGAATCTAAAAAAAAATGTTTCGAAGAACCTAGGGGCAGGACGGGAATAAAGACACAGACCTACTAGAGAATGGACTTGAGGACACGGGGCGGGGGAAAGGTAAGCTGGGACGAAGTGAGAGAGTAGCATTGACATATATGCACGACCAAATGTAAAATAGATAGCTAGTGGGAAGCAGCCGCATAGCACAGGGAGATCAGCTTGGTGCTTTGTGACCACCTAGAGGGGTGGGATAGGGAGGGTGGGAGGGAGGGAGACACAAAAGGGAAGAGATATGGGAATATATGTATATGTATAGCTGATTCACTTTGTTATAAAGCAGAAACTAACACACCATTGTAAAGCTATTATACTCCAACAAAGATGTTATAAAAATTTTATAATAAAGGAACATCTGACACTGCCACAACAAAAAATTATACTACCCAATAGTCAGAAATTGAACAGTCAATGTACACTTCCTATTTATAGCAAGAGCACCAAAGCACATACAATGGGGAAGTACTAAAATCCATACAAACAAGCCCTTTTTTTTATGGCATTCATAATCTACTCTAAGTAACAAGGGTATACATTCCATGGGTAATGAGACTATGTAAGTATATTTGCTGACACTCACTCTATATTTCCTAGTTGGATAGGCCCAGAAATCAAAATTCTTGAAATGGATTTAAGGGAGACTCTGACCTCTCACCTTTAGTCAATAGAGTGGATCCCAATCTCCCAAATTTATATACACCAGTGACTGGGAGAGCAAATTTTAACCTTACGGTTTTGATCACCTGAAAGTGGGATATATTACACTGTATCTGAGAAAACATATTTATTGAGACAGGAATTCGGCTAATGCTTCTGGGTCCATGGCCAGATGCTCCCAGAAGACAATTTCCTTGTGATCTAGAGCACACAGTGTCTTCTTCACTTTCCACTGCGAATGGAAGCAGGCATACTCTAAGAAGACATACAGATGGCCAAGAGGCACATGAAAAGGTGCTCAACATCACTAATTATTAGAGAAATGCAAATCAAAACTACAGTGAGGTGTCATCTCACACCAGTTAGAATGAGCATCATCAGAAAATCTACAAATAGTAAATCCTGGAGAGGGTGTGGAGAAACGGGAACCCTCTTGCACTGTTGGTGGGAATGTAAATTGATACAGCCACTATGGAGAACAGCATGGAGGCTCCTTAAAAAACTAAAAATAGAACTACCATATGACCCAGCAATCCCACCAGTGGGCATATACCCAGAGAAAACCATAATTCAAAAAGACACATGCACCCCAATGCTCATTGCAGCACTATTTACAATAGCCAGGTCATGGAAGCAACCTAAATGCCCATCGACAGACGAATGGATAAAGAAGATATGGTACATATATACAATGGAATATTACCCATAAAAAGGAACGAAATTGGGTGATTTGTAGAGACGAGGATGCATCTAGAGACTGTCATACAGAGTGAAGTAAGTCAGAAAGAGAGAAACAAGTATCACATATTAACACATATTTGTGGAATCTAGAAAAATGGTACAGAAGAACTGGTTTGCAAGGCAGGAATAGAGACACAGATGTAGAGAACAAACATATGGACACCAAGGGGGGAAAGGGCGGTGGGATGAATTGGGAGATTGGGACTAACATATATACACTAATATGTATAAAATAGATAACTAATGAGAACCTGCTGTATAGCACAGGGAACTCCACTTCTCTGTATGGTAGAAACTAACACAACATGGTAAAACAACTATACCCCAATAAAAAAAATTTTTTAAATAAGTGTCTAGACATTGCACAGGAAGGTGTCATCCACTGTGCTTGTTCTAAATACTCCATTGATAGTAATTTATGGCCACACAGAGAAGGGACAAAATAAGGAAGTGAGATGAGGAGGAAACTAATAATTGCTGCATTCCAGCACTGTGCTAGGTGTTTTCTTTCATGCTCTTTCATTTAATGAAGTAGGTTTGATTTCCAATTTACAGACAAGGAAACTGAGGCTGGGATGTTAATTGATTTGCTCAGGGTCACACAGCCACTGAGTAGCAGAGATGTGAATGAAATCTGCTTTTATGTTTCAAAGCCTGTATGTTCTCAATATTGTCCCTTTCAAGGAGCTGCAACCTCAATAGGTCCAATTCCTTTATTTTAAAAATGCAGAAATTGAGGCCCAGAGCATGAATTACCTTGCCCAAGGTCACGGGTTTCATTAACTTTCCTGTGGCTATACTCTAAGGAAGCAGAGTGAGGAGAACACCGCTAACCCCAGCAGGGCCCTATGCAGCAGGAAATTTTGCTGTCCTCTTCTGAGGGTGCACATCACCCTCCTTGGCCACTAGGGCAGAGTGGAAACAACAGCAGTGTCTGGACGCCCTTTGGAAATAGTTTTTCACAGCATCATGATGAACACTTTCCATGTGTGACTCATAGGCCAGTCTTATTTTCCCATTTTCTGAGGAGAAAAAGACACTGTGTGGCTTGAACCAAATTTTAACTCGAGAGTCCTATTTAAACTGAATTCCAAGCTGTGGGCAGCTCTGAAAGACCAGGGCAGTGAAGCTCTAAGCTGGCCTTCACTCCCAGCTCGGCAGAGACAGGAATGCATATGGAGGAGTGCCCTTTCTCATCTCTCACCCAACTCCGAGTCAAGCGGTTTATTGCAAATGCTTGGTGTGGGCCTTGCTGGACTATTCCTTGGGGTAGTGGAACTCTCTAGAAATAGATGTAGGATAAAGATTTTGTGAATTTAGGCCATGAGATTTTTAGGCTCCTCGTGGGAACC
This sequence comes from Mesoplodon mirus, assembly GCF_964341445.2. Taxonomy (NCBI): domain Eukaryota; kingdom Metazoa; phylum Chordata; class Mammalia; order Artiodactyla; family Ziphiidae; genus Mesoplodon; species Mesoplodon mirus. Next base: position 113,219,566 of record NC_138981.1, read on the forward strand.
AGACTAGGTCCCAGTGTTGATTAGTATCCATGGCTCCTTATAGGAAATCCTGGATTTAATAGTTATTTAGGGTCCAAGCAGATACCATGGTCCCTATTACCTTTTTAAAAAAAAAATCTTTTAATTTTTATTTTTTGGCTGTGCTGCGTGGCATGCAGGATCTTAGTTCCCAAACCAGGGATTGAACCCATGCCCCCTGCAGTGGAAGTGCAGGGTCCTAACCACTGGACCACCAGGGAAGTCCCCCCATTACTTTTAATAGGAACTAGACATATGGAATTCACAGTCAGTCAGTGACTTGAAATACATTCATTGAGTGCTCCCTCGGTGTCAGGATCTGTGCTAGTAGGCTGGAGTTATATGACAGTGAACATCATAGATGTACCCCTATTCTCGTGGAACTTCCTGGATACCATGTGCAGTCACCAGTAAGACAACTAAGAAGGCCCCTGCTTGGGAGGATGATGGAGATACGATGACTGAAGTCAATGGAGCCCACGCCAGAGAGAAAACATGCTGTGCAGAGAAACTGAGGTCACATCTTGATTTGCTTGATTCAGGCTGGAATGACTGGGGGAAGCAGCGAGTTAGGGGTAGTTCAGAAAGGCCTTCAAAGAGGAAGTAGCTTCGTAGGCCACTCTGGTAGGCAGGCTCTAAGGAGAGACTTGTGAAGAGATGTTAGCAGAAGCCTTGGAAGGACACAACTGTGGAGTCGAGTTCAGCTGCCTGCCCAGTGAGCAGTCTTAGGCTGAAATTCAAGGGTTATGGCTGGGGCTGGCCTAAGAAGAAAGGATGGCGAGTCCCCTAAATTAGAAGTAAGGAACAGCCCACCATCATGGATGGGAGGGGTGGAGCTAGGTGCGTATAACAGAAAATTTATGGTCTGAACCTAATCAATGTGACCTAAGCTAAACTAAGGGAAATCAGGAGTCATACTTGTCACTTGTTTTAATGCATTTCCTCTGTTATACCGTCCCTCTGGCCCAGAGTAGCAAAGATTGTCCTCCCTGTAGCCTCTTGATGCAGACAGAGGCTTGTACTGGAGAGAAAAAGAAAGAGGCCAAAGTCCAAAGCTATGTATGTGATCGTTCGTGGAGCAACTTCTGTGACCTTAGATGGTGGCAAGAGAACCTTATCAGCAGGGTGCCCTAGGTGTAGGCAATCCAGGTACATCCATATCAGGGAGGCAGGCCTCAGCTGTCAGGTCATTGCAATACTACTGATACTGGGTATTACATTGCTTTACTTGCCCCAAGACTGATTTGAACATAGATTATCACAACTGGAGGGGCCGTTATAAAGTATCTACAACAGTGGTTCTTAACCTAATGCTTCTTTTTAATAAGAAAAAACAAATTAACTCCTGCCATTATGCTGAAGTGGAAAACAGGTGATTCAACCCATCTACACGTGTTTAAAAAATAAAAATAAAAAAATAATGTCCTGTGATATAAAAGAGGGAAAAGGGAAAATGATTTATTATAAAGCAATATTTGTTTCTATACATAAAGGCTTGGGCAGAAATACACAAGAAGACAAGCCTGTCCCCAAAAATTTCCAAAACCCCTTCTAGAAGGCAGTACTAGCCCTGTTGAGAACCTCTGCTCTGCACTGGCCTTAGTTCCCCCATGGACAAAGCAGTTCCCAGAGAAACCAAGGATCACATCATGGGGTCTTTCTTCTGCTGGATCATAGCAGCCTTTCAGTGAGCTCCACTTAGAGTTTCCAATCAGAAATGTTCTGGAACTCCAAGGCTAGTACCAGGGAGCTCATGTTCTTTTTCTTTTTTTTATGAGTTTATTTATTTTATTTGTTTATTTTTGGCTGTGTTGGGTCTTCGTTGCTGCACACGGGCTTTCTCTAGTTGCGGCAAGTGGGGGCTACTCTTGGCTGTGCTGCGCGGGCTTCTCATTGCAGTGGCTTCTCTTATTGCGGAGCACGGGCTCTAGGCTCCCGGGCTTCAGTAGTTGTGGCACACGGGCTCAGTAGGTGTGGCTTGCAGGCTCTAGAGTGCAGGCTCAGTAGTTGTGGCACACGCACTTAGTTGCTCCGCACCATGTGGGATCTTCTGGGACCAGGACTCGAACCTGTGTCCCCTTCACTGGCAGGCGGATTCTTAACCACTGTGCCACCAGGGAAGCCATCATGTTCTTTTTCATAACTCTTGCTACCATATAGCTCAGTGATTAAAAGCATGGGGTTTGAAGTTAAAATCTTTGAACTTGGGCAGCCACTCAGCAGTTATATGACCCTGTGCCAGATGCTTTACCCTCTCTGTTTTCTCATATGTAAATTGGAGATAAGCTAGTACCTACCGCATGGGATTGGTAATAAAGTATGAAAGAGGCCTGATACACAGTAAGCCTTGAGAAGTGGTGTTATTGCTATTAATATCTGTGGTGTACCACTAACTGCACCCAGCACTCTGTTAATGCAACTGTCATCACCCCATTGCTACTCTTGCTCCAACCACTACTGCTACAGGGGTCCCCAATGGGGAGCATATCTTCCTTTCAGTAACACTCTCTTAACCAGCCTAACCTGATCTATTCTCAGATGTGTACGATCTTGTGCGAGGCAAGGTATCCTGACTATTCTGGGTTTTGTTCTTTCCTTTGCTGTGCTATAAGGTCTGAAGAATCAGGCCACAGGGCATGTGAGCATTGCCCTCCAGAGTCCCATTAGTGCATTTCTCAATGCTTCCAAGCTAGTGTCACAGGAAGGAGCCCAGGGACCTCACTTCTTTCCTACTTTCAAGTGAGTTCCCGTCAACCCTCACTGTTGGAACAGCCTTTGTCTCCCCTTCTTTGTTCACATTTTTAATACTGTTGTGCTGAGAGCCTTCACTATTTATCCCAGGAGGCCTACGTGTCCTGTGTCCTTATGTAAATAAGACTCCTGACAGCTTACCCTTCTCATCACAGAGTTCCCAAAATAGGAAATTGGATTTGGTCCCCATTGTGACCCTTATCTCAGTAATTTGGATAAACCCTATGGTTCCTTTCAACAATAATGAACCTCTGATTTGGGGCTTAGCCAGTTTGCAAGGCTGCAAGGCTCACTCTCATCAGTCTGGAGTCTCACAACAGTGTGGATGGGAGGTACAGCTCGATACAGGTAGGGGCCTTGGACCTTGGCAAACAACTGACTTCTACAAACAAGTATGCCCCTCACACAGCTGTTAAGACACCTGAACATACACTCGTTCTCCTCTAACCTTTTCTGCCCCTCATGTGAAAACACATTTTCCCAACAACTAATGTAAACAAGGGATCCCGGGAAGTGTTTGTAAGGAATATGTGTGGGGGAGGAATACTGTGCCTAATCCTTTCCAATTTATGCTGAGGTTAGACACCTGCGTGAATTTTATGTCCATCCATATTATTATAGACCCTAAGGCCCAAGGAGATTAAACAACTTTTTTTCATCATGATTTCTCAAGTTTCCTTTTCACAACTCTGAGAATGTCACACTACTAGTAGCCTTCAGGGTATCTGCCAGCTTCCTGCTGGGGGCTACCCTGTGATGTTTCAATCACAGCAAAGCACAGGGATGGGGAGAAGCATGCACGCAGGTACTCATGCATGAGTGCACGCACACACACGTGTGTGCACACACACACACTTGCACAACCCAGCATAAAGCCATAATTCTCGTGTTGTCATTGCATACTCAGAAACAACTTCTCTAAACCCTTAGAAACTCTTAGACGAAAGAAGAAAAGAATCTTAAGCTCACTATTTTATGTTTGAAATACGCAAATCATCATTATTAGAGCCCCTCAAGCATGCAATATCACAAATATTTGAACTGCGCATTCTTGAATATAACTTCCCTATCAACAGAGATATATGAAACTAAAGAGAAATAAGCTGGGACATACTATGCAAGCACGCATGGACACGTGTACACAAACACACACACACACACCCCAAATCATTATCAGAATTTTGTCCCAATGGAATTCATAGTATGAGGATGTCTAAAAAACAGAGGTTTAAGCTTAACGTCAATTGTACTTGAGCGAGTAGGAGGAGAACAAAACTGTGAGGTCAGCATTCCAGTGGGTTTTGTAAAATCAGGAAATCCACAGAATACTGAAGAAGATAATTGCGGCAGATAGAGAAGCTAGCTCTTTTAAATCCACGTAAGCCATAGAACAGCACATGCCACTATCCACACAGCAGTCTCCATATCCAATCACATCAGTCTTCCATACTGTCTCCGTCACTCCCTGGTTTGTCACCCTCCCTGCGACACTGAATCGTGACCACATGATTTGGTCACAACAGCCTCCCTTCCCAGGTCACACTCTGTGGTCAGCTAATTTAATGGTGCCCTCCTTTCAACTTTCTGTTCATGTTTCAGCGAAGCCCATTCCAACTACATATTTGAATTCCTGGCTATGGGAAGTAACAGCCCAGCATGATAGTAAAGAGCTCAGGCTCTGGAGTCAGATAGGACTGGATTTAAAGCCTACTTACTAGCTGTATGATCTTTGGCAAGTTACATAATTTCTCCCAGGCTCAATTTCCATTTTCTGAAAAATGGAGGTCCATAATAGCACTTAGACCACAGGATCATTGTAAAGATAAATGATATCACCCATGTGAAGTGTCTGGCCCCGTGAAGAGTAGGCATTCAGTAACTAGTAGCCACCACCACCATCACCATCATCATTATCACCATCATCATTGCTTCTCCCAGTGTGATGAAACTGTCCAGATGATCCTTACTGTTTAACTCTGAAACATGTCACTTATAAAATCCATGGAAGTAAAGAAGCTTCTTTCTTTCAACCTCTGATTTCAATTTACTTGCTATCATACGTCCCAAGTTTTCCATAATTGTACTAAGATATTCTAGGATTTTTTTTCTGACAGTTACATGCCTGCCCCATGGCTCCAAAGAGTTGTGGTGAGCAAGGTTCCAGCCCTTGGGATACTGCAATGAAAGGTAAGTACTGTCTCCTACTGGGACCACACGCAATGGGAAATTCCTCAAAAGGAGACTGGAGAACTATTAAGAAAGAATAATTCAATGCTGATGACCAAACTATGGCAAATGCATACTATACCCAGGAGTGCAGTGTGAAAGCTACCACCCTAGACCTCAGGAAGACAAATGCTAACAAATGTTAACCAACTTCTCCCTTCTCCCAGCACCCCCCTTCCACACTGAAGAAGAGTAGCACAGCAGTAGAGTCCTCACATTCCAGGACACTATTGGTCCATTGTCTTAGGAGTTCGAGAGTCTGCCTCTCTCTTGGGACCTCCTCTCCAGGCAGCCTCTTGCTTCCACAAGGTTAAACAGGTATCAGCTCTCTTTTCTTTGTCTCTCTCTCTTTCTCTCTCTCTCTCTCTCTCCCTTTCTCAGCTTGATTCCTTTCATCCTCAATTGTTAGATATTTCTACTCTGGTACCAAGAAAATACATGTCAGTCAATGGGAAGCAGATTAAAAGATTAAGGCAACAGAGTAAAAGAGCCAGAACCAGAGTCGGAGCTTAAACCAAACCTTAGCCCAGTAGCCTTTCATCCCATGGAATAAAAGCCCATTTCAGCTTCTCTTGATATAACAGGTGTTGTTGGAGCTCCACCTATGTCCCTCAGTCCTTTCCATGTGCTTGGGCTGAGTTCCAACTGCCAGTATCTGCATGACTGCTTGAGGACTCTTTTCCCAGAACTGTAGATCTCTATGCTGCCTATATGTGCAGCAATCTAAAAAAATGCCAGTGAATTAACACACCGCAGGAGTGCTAAGATGTGGCTCGTAAGTTGGTGTATAAATACTTCAGTTCCCTTGCCTCTTAGGTGGGATAATTCTGAGGTGTATGTGTTGCACCATTTTCCAGAGGTTCCCTACATGATTAAGTATTAGTCCCCAACTGTGGTAGCTGGCTCAATAGCATACTCTTTTTAAAAAAAAAATTATTGAGGTATAGTTGATTTACAATATTCTGTAATAACCTATATAGGAAAAGAATCTGAAAAAGAATGGATATATGTATATGTATAACTGATTCATTTTGTTGTATACCTGAAACTAACACAACATTGTAAATCAATCACATACTCTTTACTGACTGCCTTTATTTTCTTTACAGCTAACCCATTCCCCTACAGGTGTTACTGCAACTCCTGAACAAACCATTTTCATTCAAATCCCTGTCTCAGGGTCTGATTCCTAGAGAACCTAAGCTAAGATTCCATGATTACCCTTGAGTCAGTTGATAAAGAACCATGAGTGAAGCAGAATCTTTCCCAAAGTGTTTTTGTTATTTTGTCTTGCAATAACCTCTGTAATGAACCTTTGGATCTTAAGTCATACCCTAATGAGTACTTATCAGCCAAATGGGATATAGAGAAAGTAACTATAGATCTGATATAGTATAATGTACTTACCCAATTTCCTCTTGAGAATATCAATCTTCTAAATCTAAGAGATGTGGAAAATCATCATTTTACTATGAAGTAGGAATGTTGGGATCAAGGGTCATTTTCACAAATTGGCAAATAAGGGGATGAGAAAAAGCCACTCTTGATCACTAAAAAACATGAACTTTCTCTGAATAATCCAAGTGAATACAGAAATGCTTGCCAAGATTTGTTTGAAAATGTTTTTTGAAAAAATTAAAGATAAATATTTCTGAAACAAGCTGAATACCTTTAAAAAGAAAGTATAAATGGAACAATATGCTAACAGCTTCAACAATAGATGAATGACAAAATCAACAGCAAAAGTAAAAACTGTCATTTTTGAGTACTTAAGTATAGACAGTTTGCTAAATGTTTTATGTATATTATTTCAGTTAATCCTCACAATAATTCTTGGAAGGTATTATTTTTTAATCCCCATTTTACACATGAGGAAAATGAGGCACAGAAAGGTTGAGTAATGCTTCCGGGGTCACACAGCTAATAAATGGTATAGATAGGATCTGAAATCATGTTTTTCTATTCCAAAGCGTTTGCATTTTCTAATTTACCTCTTTGCTTCTCACTCGTATACATTTCTATCGCTGTCTACTGTGTTTCTCTTCATGTGTGTTTATTACTTTCAATAAAGATCAATTGTAAAATGTAGAACTAAATGTGATTTAATGTTTAAACCTTATAATAATTTATAACAACTTTATATAAATAAATTGAGTCCTGAGACAAAATCCTTAAATCATGTGTCTGATCTGGGATTCATAAGTTAGAGTCGTCATATTCATAATGAGTGGGAAAGCACATCATATGCCCAATCAGGTCTGTACATTCCATACACCTGGCTTTTTGACACTATCAAATCTGGCATGGTTTATACTTTTGATGTGGCCACTGAGTTCCAAATTGTCACATTCCTGATTCAGAACCTAGCAGAGAGACTTGCACATAGTAGGCTTTCAATAAATGGATTGAACTGAGTCCTAAGTTTCCTTACTGGTTTCCAGGCCCAAGGCCCTTGCCTAAGTTTGAAACTATAATCAACCCAATCACCAGGATTTCAGGCCATCGCTTTCTCTCCTCTGAAGTCAGCGATGAGAAGCTTCTTCTTTGACCTCCCCCCACCACCTTCCCAGCCCTGGACAATTTTCCAGGTGTTCTCCTGGGTCCTAAAGCTTGATTTCTAGATCCTCAGGTTCCAATGTTCCTGGGCGCTGACAAAAGATCCTAACTATTCCTCAGAAGTGCTCCCTGCCTTCCTGCCTCTTTGTTCACAGTATTCCCTTGGTCTGGAATATCCCCCTCCCCCAGGTCTTGGCTTCTGCCTGGCTCTTGTCTCAGCTTCATGAACCTTGCCTGAACCAGGTACAGATGTAATTCCAGCCCCAGCCTCCAGTCCCTGCTCTCCAAACCAGCTGGGAGTACTTACTTCAGCCTGCTGGGGTCTCCACCCTTGACCTGGCCCCTCAGATCTGGTGCTGGCCACTGTGAACCTAATAAGGAGGCAGAGTACCCTGACAGGTTGCCACCAGTATGTCTGTTTCCGCTGGAGGCCTGGTTTCCAGCATGTGCCTGCAAATATCTAACTTATTTACTCATCCTGCCTTTTGTTTGAGTTCTTTGAACACAGCAGGTTTCCCCAAACGATTTCAGACAGTACAGAAAGAACCCTGCCCTCATCAGTCCATGAGTGAAATGGCAAGTCAGGCCTGTAAATAGGATTCTGACCTTTTCTAAGGCTCAGCTGCCTGTAGAGACATGCAGCCCTGCAGCATGTCCCCCACAGAGATACAGGGCCCGGACAGGAGGTGGGAAGATGAGTATTGACATGGTTTGTGCATCTCTAGATATATGATTCTATTTGAAAGGGCGACTAGACTCTTGGTGAGAGTCCTGTGGACTCCATCAAGGAGAGCAGTGATATGATGTACTGTAACGAGGGTCCCACTGGCTGTTTAGAAAATGCAGTCACTTGGCCTGAAGCGTGGCAGTCCTCAGCATATATTGTCAACACTTTGCACACTTTCTTTTTGTACTGTTTTCAGAAAACTGAGCGTGCTTTATATACACTTCTGAAATATGAAAAAGCCAAGGGCAGAACTTCCCTGGTGGCGCAGTGGTTAAGAATCTGCCTTCTTGGGCTTCCCTGGTGGCACAGTGGTTGAGAGTCTGCCTGCCGATGCAGGGAACACAGGTTCATGCCCAGGTCCGGGAGGATCCCACATGCCGCGGAGCGGCTGGGCCCGTGAGCCATGGCCACTGGGCCTGCGCGTCCGGAGCCTGTGCTCCGCAACGGGAGAGGCCACAACAGTGAGAGGCCCGTGTACCACAAAAAAAAAAAAAAAGAATCTGCCTGCCAGTGCAGGGGACACGGGTTCGAGCCCTGGTCCCAGAAGATCCCACATGCTGGGAACAACTAAGCCCGTGTGCCAGAGCTACTGAGCTTGCGTGCTAGAGCCCGCGAGCCACAACTACTGAGCCCACATGCCACAACTATTGAAGCCCGCGTGCCTAGAGCCCATGCTCCACAACAAGAGAAGCCACTGCAATGAGAAGCCCACACACCCCAACAAAGAGTAGCCCCACTTGCCCGTGTGCAGCAACGAAGACCCAACGCAGCCAAAAATAAATTAATTAATTTTAAAAAATGCCAAGGGCTTCAGTGTTGCCTGAGGTACATTTTCACTCATGGTTGATAAAAGATAAGTCTGAGGGCTTCCCTGGTGGCGCAGTGGTTGAGAGTCCGCCTGCCGATGCAGGGGACACGGGTTCGTGCCCCGGTCTGGGAAGATCCCACATGCCGCGGAGCGGCTAGGCCCGTGAGCCATGGCCGCTGAGCCTGCGCATCCGGAGCCTGTGCTCTGCAACGGGAGAGGCCACGACAGTGAGAGGCCCGCGTACCGCAAAAAAAAAAAAAAAAAAGATAAGTCTGAGACCCCCTTCTTGCTACACTTGCACCTTCAGCAGGAAATGAAAGCTCCAGGTGGTTGGAATCCTAACTCTCCCTGCTAATAGGCCAGCCCGGCCCAGCATAGGGGCTCCTTCCTATTAGTGTGCCCTTGCAGAAGAACATGTTATCACTTGCCTGGATGCTTGTTGTTTTGTAATTGTCTTACCCTGACCACCATCCTCTCCCCTCCTCACCAACTCTTCAGCCCCCTGCAGTCCTCATCATAGTCCATACTTCCACCAGTCCTATTGAAAATTATTATAGCACATACACAGTGGTTGATACTAGCCTATAAAAATATTTCTACAGGTAAAGATGGATAACCTGTTGATTTTGTTTCCAATATATTGGCATTTTTCCCCAATAGAGTTGAATTCCGTTTGTTAATGCTGCATTACTCTATTGATTGGAAATACTAGGGGGGGACATGTTCCCTGAAGCATCTCTTCACAAGTAAAGGGCAACCTATATTGGATTAGTTTATTTAGTAAGGGGGTCAGCTCTGCTCAGACATCAGTACCTCTGAGACAGCCCCTTCCATTTTAAGTTATGGTGTTAAGAAAGTTCAGATCCCTTTGAATAATGAGAGATGTGTGAAATAAGGTTAGTCACAGGATTTCCTGCCACAAAGCTCACAAACAAACTTTCCTCACTTCCTCTTTTTTAAAGTCCAATTTAGGCTCACTGGTCTAGTTGCTTTTGTTTTAGTGGTTACAATCTCCACCCTGTACCAATGGTTAAAAAGTTTGACAGAATCTCAAGTTCTCTCTCTGTCTGTCTCTTTCTCTCTGTCTCTCTGTCTCTCTGTCTCTCTCTCTCTCTCTCACACACACACACACACACACACACACTAGAGGCATTATACTGAAACAACAGACATTCTATCCATCAGAAACTTAGACTCAGAAAACTTAGTTTCTTCTAGTTCCAGTTTTGGCTTGGTCCTCTCTCTTCCTTATAGGCTTTGTTATTGGTCTTCCAATCCACAGAATTTACCATCCTCCCGTCCCAGCCTACCTTTTACTATGATCCTCTTCCTTTGTCCCCAGATGCTTAGGTTTTCAGCCTCCACAGAGCTCCAAGCCCTGAACTTTTCCTAGTTGTCTGCACATTCTCTCTCTCCCTCTCCCCCTCCCCTCCCCCTCCCCCTCTTCCTATCCCCCTCCCTCTCCTCCATGTAACCTCATCCCACCTAACCTCCTCCTAAGACGAATTTTCCTGTACCATCCTCACATAAGGCCCTAAGCGCAGCTAAACTGTGAGCTTCTTGAAAGGGAGGATTAGGTTTTATACACATGTGTACCCCTAGCATTGTATCAGGCCCTCAACGTTTGTTGAAAGAAGTTTTGGAGACAAAACTAATGAATCAGATAGAGGGTTATCCTCCAAGGTAATAATGTTTCAGTTCAATTAAAAGATCTGTCTCCTCAAGGCCATGGAAGATAGAATCTAATCGTGGGGATTTCAGACCCTCAGGCATGCTTCCCCCACTTTGACATATCTCAGGTTCTTAAGATGCCATGTGTAATGGGGCTGGAGATTTCTTTAATTGGAGTTATAAGTTCCCCATTTTCACCAGACTGTCCAGGTTTTCCAGTAGCATTCGTCTCCCCACCTTGTCCACTGAGGACCAGCACAAGTAATTTATAACTCAGCCTCCCTCCAATATAAAGACATTCCAAGCTCTATACTATGTACCAGTGAAGTTTCTCCCAGGTACAGTTCACGTGGCTCACTTTGCACAGATATAAGCCATGCATGGATTCTAATTCAGGATCCATCTCCTGGCATTCCTTTCTAATCCACAGGCTTTTCCTTAGAGTGATGGGATTCAGGTTGGTTCACTTTAAGTCCACCCACCAGTCCAACGTGGAGCTATTATCTTTGGTTCTCATTCTGGTTTCTGGAGGCCTAACGTTCTGTTTTGTTTGAACCCTTTATGGAACCTATTTGCTTTTGGTAGAACCCAATTCTATGTATGCAGTCTATACCTTCATCACCAACACAACTGGCACATTCTGACTACTCTGCTCTACGAATGTTGCTTCTTTTTACCTCCTACTCCAGCTCACGACACAGGTCTTGCTCTCTCCATGAACCTTCCTATGTGTTTTTCTGCCTTAGGAGACTCTGCCTGGCATTATCCACCACCATGCATCTAGGATCCTCTGCTCTGAATCTTCCATTTTCCTTTCTTAATTCTTCAGCCAATCTCTGTCCCCCGACCTACATTCTCCTATCATAGCTTGTCTGCTCTGTTTTCTTTAAATGCCTCAATTAATAAGTTCATAACATACCAACTAAGGGTCAACTTTACCTCTTCCTCCCATCCGTGATCTAGCTAAGGGATTCCTCTACCACCTAACTAAACAGCTTAAAGGCAAGGACCCTGATTTATGCTTCCACATGTCCCACACAGCAATAAGCACAGGGCTTTACACATAGCAAATACTCAATAAAGGTTTGTTGATTTGGTTTTCTTGAATAACATCTTGCATTTAGAGCTCCACAGTGCACACATGTTTTAAAGAAAATTCTGATTTACTTCAGCTTTACTGGGAAAACACTTAAGGCCCCACATTTTTCAATGAAAACAACTATTTTCAACTCTGTGTAGTGGAGGTTGAGGGCTGTTCAAAATCACTTTTGAGGGAAGGCATGTAGCCTCCCAGTTAGCTAACTTAACTGATAGTGGAGGGAAATATTTCTACAGGTTGTGCCACAGTATTACAGAGGGTGCAAGCCATAACCACTGGCATCACATTCTGTTTGAGATTACGTGGAGACTCGGCAGTGCTAACCTAGGAAAGGGCGCCCAATGGGGAGCACCAAATGTCCACCCTGATTTATTCAAACTTTGATTAAATGAAAAGCAAGTGTGCTTTCTTCTCAATGAAAATAATGGATCTGAGCTACCTTAAAGAAAGTATTCCAACTGTGCCACATCCCAGACAGGTAGAATTCTGCCTCCTAACACTTGGAGGAATTTAGTTTCAGTTTCTGAGTACTTTCCTTGAGTCAGTCTCCTGGGGGATGGTATTTCTCCTTAAATAACACAAAACACCTTCACCTTTAAAAGGACTTGGGTTTATTAAATCTGACTTACAATGAGTACTGTGACAGCTGCCAGATGGCAAATATTCAATTGCTGTTGACCCTTCCTAAGTAATCATCATTTCTAAAGGAAAGAGGTGCCTCCCTAGTTTCAAATCTTCTTCTAAACTGCTATAGACTTTTAGTCAGTGCCGCACAATATCTCAATTATAAAACATCTTATGTTGCTCCCCGGCAAAATGAACTGTGTAATTCTCCTCTTTTCAGTAAGGCTTGGACCTAGGACCTTCCCACGTGTCCCAGAGTTGGACACATGGTAGATAATTAATCATTGCTTATGAGTTTCATGTAAAAAAGATTTTTTTTTTACTCCTTACTATGTTCCAAACACTGTGGAAGGCAAAAAGGCTGGGTATATGTTTCACAGGGCAAGTCTTTGGCCCTCGTCTCAGAGTCTAGTGCGTTGGATGAACATGTTAATCAATAGTTACAACTAAAGTTGTTAAATGCCATAACAGGAGTTTATATGAAGTTGAATAGAAGGACTACGTCAGGGTTAGAATATCTCACTGGAGACATTTGTTATGGGCTGCTCCCACGTAATAAGGTAGACAACAGGAGGAAGAGATTTTTCCAATAGAATGAAAAACACAGAAAAGAGAAAGGTCATGAGAGGTTCAAGGAGGAGAAGAGAGCTAGGTCTAGCCAGAGCACAGGGTGTATAAAAAGAAGAGGAAGAAAGGGATGAGGCAGGGCCAGGCTAAGGAATTAGGATTTCATTCTGAAGGTGTTGAGGAGCCATTGATGGGTTTTAAGCAAGTGAGTGTCATGTTCAGATTTACACTTTTTTTCTCTTTTATTTGTTTTTGCGGTACGCGGGCCTCTCACTGTTGTGTCCCCTCCCGTTGCGGAGCACAGGCTCCGGACATGCAGGCTCAGCGGCCATGGCTCACGGGCCCAGTCACTCCGCGGCATGTGGGATCCTCCCGGACTGGGGCACGAACCCAGGTCCCCTGCATAGGCAGGAGGACTCTCAACCACTGCGCCACCAGGGAAGCCCAGATTCACACTTTTAAATAGCCCACTTTAGCAGCAACATACATGTTGCTGTAAACAGAGCAGAAGATCACAAGCAGACCAGTTAGGAGACTATTGCAATAATCCAGATTAAAAACAATGGTGGCTTGGGCTAGGGCCATGGAGATGGGGATAGGAATTTCAATAGTGGATAGATTTGAGAAGCACTATGGAGGTGAAATGAATAGCAGCTCATGACTAGTAGAAGAAAGGGTTTGAAGGAGAAGTCAGACACAAGGGTTATAGACCAGGAACCCTGGTAGATGGAGATAATATTAATCAAGATTAGGTGGGATGTCAAGAGCCTAGAATTTGGAGTCAATTCTGGAATGTTCATCACTTAACAGCTGTGAGGTTTGGGACAAGTCTTTTCACCCTGGAAACTCAGTGTACTCACAATAGAAGCAAAAATAGCTATGACTTACCTCACATATCTATTGTAGGAGTTAATTAAAGTCATGTTTGAAAATATGCTTTATATGATGGAAGGTACCATATACAAATGTTAATTGTTCTTCCGTTGACTTGAAAACTCACATTTCTTGAATCCAACAAAACTAAATCATGACCTTTTCCCTTAGAACCAGTTACCAACACTGTGTCTCTCATAATGAAAGAAAGTGTTGCTTGTTCAGGACAGGTAGGCAGAAGGGATTATTCAAGTCATAATGACAAGTCAATCACCCACACTCTCCAGCACCCCCCCTTCCTTATGCTGCCAAGCAGGAAATGGCTGTCAGGGGTTATTATGCAGGTGACAGTTAACAGCCATACTTTTAACATTCCATCAAACCTAGTGCTTTGGTCTGCTTTTAGTCACATAGGTAAGGACTCTTTGTTTATGTCCTAAAAAAGCAACAGTTGTAACTTGGTGATTTGAGATTTGTTTATGCCAGCTAATCAGCGGATTTGGAACAAGAAAAATGTCCTCAGGCCCAAGGAGGACACAAACACAAATGTTATTTTCTCTGAACTGTCAATTAACAGTCTACATAAATAATAATAAACATGACCTTTCAGTTGGTCATCAGTGATGTCTTGCCATCAAACTCCTATCTTGGAAAGGAGTTGCACCTTCATTCTCTTCCTCTAAATTGTGTTTGTGAGGGAAACTACATCTTGTTTTCACAGGTTGACCAGACATCTTACACAGTTTCTAGGTGAATAAGTAACGTTGGCTTCTGCTTCCAGCTTTGTTACATCTGCTGACCTTCACTGTTCTGAGTTCTCATGGTACTAATTCAGTTGTCAACTCTACACATTTGATTAGACCTCATCTTTTTAAAGTATAGCTTTCAGGTCTCTGTTGGAACATAGGGACCCTTCTGTCTTCATGTATTTCTTGGGCTTATTTCTTATGTTATTTTAATCAGTTTTATTTCTTTCTAGCATCAAAGACATTTTCTAGAGTTTTTATTTTGAGGTGGCATAAATCCAACTCCACTAAAAGTAGCCTTCCAACTGAGAATATATTATATATATACTGGGAATAAGCAACCTTAAATTTTTATTTATATAGTAATAGCTTACATTTCTTGATCACTTAGTATGTCTCAGAAATTCCACTAAGTGCTTTGCACGAACTATCCCATTTAATTATCAAGACAACCCTGTATGGTAGGTACTATTATTACCTTCAAAGATCAGCAAATCAAGGCTCAGAATGATTAGGAAACTTGCCTAAGACCACAACTATAGTTCTAGAACTTTCTATAGTTCTACAAAGTGGCAGAACTATAATTTGAACCCAAGTCTGTCTGATACCAGAACCTGGTTTCTTAACCATTATTGGATGCTGTTAATATAATACCATTTCATGTATTCTTATTACTGCTGGCCTAAAGCCAAATGGGGATGTAAGAGAAGCTTGTCTTACAGTACTGTTCCACTTCTCTCTTCTAGGACCATTCCTACTTCACCCCTATATGTCCCATCCTGTGCCTTTATAGTGTCCTCGTGATCTAAATCTGTCCTTTGGGAATATGAACCTTTGCCTCTACTATCTTCCCATCAAAATATACCAGTCAGGTGTCTTCCTTAAGACGCCTCTCTTTTAATTAAGTGTTAGTGGAAGGGATCTGATAAATTAATTCACACCTGGGTGCTAATGACTGAGAACAATTTATTACTTCTCTCAGAGATATTTGCATGTTAACAATGGATTCTTACCTTAACCCAGAGTAAATAAGAGGAAACCTGAAAATTTCAGGTCAGGGTCTTCTCAGTGCTACCATATAGGTATTTTGTATGTCATAGGTACATAAGGTTGAGCCTGATGCTCATCACAGCTTCACACCTCTGTGAATGAGAAAGCTAATATGATATGTACAATATTTTGTTATTCATTTAAGAGAGAATGCAGAAATTAATAAGTGGAATTGTTACAGGATTTATGTGAAGCTACATTAATAATTGTTACCTGAGTCATCAGTAGAGATGAAACTAGCATTTAGACAGGAAGTGTATAATTAGGAAACTACTGTTGGAATGAGATATTTATGGAACATTCTTTAAGGGTCTTCAAAGTACTATTTGGGAAAATCATACTGTCTCTTCGTCTAGATGATTATTACTAAAATTTCTTTGTATAACTGCATATACAAAAATCTATATAACCCTGAGGAGTTACCATTATATTTGAGTTTTCAAGTAACAGGGATGGAGTCATGCTGTAGATTTATCCATATTCTGTTACCCATGTTCCATTGGGACCTGCAATTGTGAAATAGCTGGCTGAGGTTAGGGTTACAGACTATGTCCATGAAACTGAATGAGACTAACTTAAACAAATGGGAATTGAACCACCAACTTTGACCTCAGTAATTGCATGCTCTAAACAACTGAGATTTGCCAGCATCCGAATAAGATTTAACAAATTCATTCTCTGGAACTGAAAGTTTGACTTTTCTTTAAGAGTACCTAATCTACTCACTCAGCCAAATAGATCCAGTACATATTTAATTTTTAATATATCCACTGCATACTGGTACCATTCACTAAATACAAAAGTTATACTCTCTCCTCAAATATAGAGGTAAAACAACACTAAAGTCATAGGATTAATTTTCAAAAATTATGTAGTAGTTGTGAAAACACTCTAAAGCACAATACATGGTAGATCAATATTATTGTCCTAATTGGAAGAGTCTATCTTCTAGAAACCCAGACTCATATGTATAAAATAACAATCAGATACACATATGGGAATGAAAATGTTAAGAAGAGGAGTAACAGGATCAGATCTATGTTTTAGAAAGATTACTTTGGTGGAAGTGTGGAGAATGGATTGGCAGGGGATAAGGGGCATGGGAGAGTAGGACCAGGGGAGAAAGAGACACTGGCCACAGGGAGACAAGTTATTAGGATACTATTGCAAATAGCTCAGGCAGGAGGTGATGGATTCAGGAGACATTATGGAGAATAGAATTAATACGTTTTGGCGATCAATCAGTGGGTGGGCTGTTGGGGGGAGGTGAGTATGAAGAAGGGGAAAAAATAGTAATTCTTCACATCTAAGAATTCAGAAATACTAAACGGTACATACTGTAAACCATCACTTTTCTTCCTCATGTACTTTAGATAATAGAGAAATTCAGTTGACTCTTCTGTACCTAGTGATGGGGCAATCAAATTCTTTCCTTTCCATTTGTTTTCTGTTCCTTCTGAGAGCAGTATCAAGGAGTCACAAATCTCTCAAATCTGAGTTCTGTTCCCAGGATGTGGTGTATGGGGCAGGGGTACCTTTCATGGGGACCTGGATAAAAGTCCCAGGGAATGGGTTGGTCCCCATGCGGCACTCATTCATCGATGCCAACAGCAGTCTAGCCAAGTGGGGAATCTGATTACTGGCCAAAGAGGACTGCAAAAAGGTTCAAGTTGGAGAAGTACACCGAGTGCCAGGTCCTAGGGTGAGGTAAGGTGGTAAGAGGAAAAATGAGTCACAAGATCAGACATTAGAGCAGACTGAGGAAGGGGTAGGAATCAATGTTAGATAAGCTGGGGTGAATGGTTCAGGACAGAAGCCATGAATTCTGAAAGAATGAGCAAGGCCTGTTTCCATGTAATGTGGGTAGGTTGGTACAGGCAAATACCTGATAGCTGAAGGCACTGAACAGGCCCAGACACCGTATATGGAATCCCTAGTCCAAAGTATCTCTGTGTCAAGAGCTGAAGAGACTTACATTCTTAGAATTATAGCAGAGGTTCCTATTCGTGTTTCATTTTCCTAAGATTTGCAGTAGAAATATATATTCTCGATAGGTAAGAGCACAAGTTCTTTCACCTCCTTGAAATACACGGGACAGATTTCTAATCCAGAAGTCTAAATCCAAGGCTATCTATCTTTCTCATTCTATTAGGTTACTATTTTCAAAGACAAATCCTCTAATTTATAAATACAGACTGCTTCATTAACTGTCGTTAACAGGTAGCAGAGGCTTTGTTACTGACAGCTGCCAGGCAGTGACTTGGAACACAGCCCCTGGTTTTCAAATTTGCTGTAACATGATACAGAGCACATAGCACGTATTTTACTTCAAGAGACATGTCTAATTTTGTTAAACTTTTTGCTCTGGCTGCCATAACCTGTGCATGCTGCTCTAGGCTCTCCAAGTTCACATTAGCCTTGTGGTTGACAAAGAATAAAACAAGGAAGTAGGAAAAGTGCATAAAGAAAATACAGTGAATCTTTCTCCCATTACCCCCAATACAGTTGTAGTTACAAAAGGGATAAAAAGCTTAGGCAAGAAAAAGCTTGTGAAGGAAATCCAAGCTGGGAAGGGCTCAGTAATCACAGCTGTCTCTGATTCTTTCTCTTCTGAGTTTTGACCTTTATTCTGCTGTAAGACTTCTCCCCATCCTCTAACTGGGGCAGTCATTACCACTACCATCCCTGGTTTCCAGCAGTCCTCTAATCGCCTAAGCTCTCCTGGACCAGTTATGGGCAATTCCCTTTGTTCTACCAGAACCAGGTTGGCATTTTTCAGGTGAATTTTTATTAAGACAGAAAGAGGAGACAAAAGCAAGGAGACTCTGATGCCTAGAACTGGACAGGATCCTTTATTCTGTGACAGTGATTCTCAAAGTGGGCTCCCAAGATCAGGGAACTCATTAGAAATGCAGATTCTCAGGCCCCATCCTCAACTTCTGAATCAGACACTCTGGGAGTAAGGCCTAGCCATCTGTCATTTAATGAGCCCTGTAATTCTAGTACAGGTTCAAGTTTGGGAACCACTGTTCCAAGGAAACTGCAACCTAGTCCTAGGTAGCCTTGACCAGTCTCCTTTTTCTTTCCTTGTGCCAACCATGTTTGGTTCTGTTTGCTGACGGCCTGCTTACTAGTGGCTAACTCTACCTTTGGGCCAGTGGACTTCATGCTCTGGGCTAGCACATGCACCAAGTATTACTACCACTAATGATTCCAGAAGCTTCCAGATGTTTTGCATGTTTCTCATGTGCCTTGCACTGTACTAAGTACATTACACTCAGCGTTTCACCTAGTCCTCACAACAGGTCCATAAGGGAAGCATTATTATCTGCATCTTCCAAATGAGGAAATGTAGACTCAGAGAAGGTGACCTGCCCAAGGGATGACAGGTAAAATGAGGCAGGGCCAGGATTCATACCTAGGTGTCTGTGACTCCAAAGTCCATACATACACCCTTGATTCCATACTGCCTCCGCACAGCTACGTGGCTCCTGCACCAGGCATCACCAGCTTTATCATCGCATATCAACTCACTGTCTTGGCTAGCTGACTTCTCTCCTCCCACACTAGCCCTTTCACATATTATCCCAGGACAAGTTACTTAACCTCACTGAGCTTCAGTTCCCTTGTCTGTAAGACGGAGAAATAATCCTTACCTCACAGGGTGGCTTTGAGGACCAAACAGGTCAATGTGTGTCAGAGTGTTGTCAATTGTAATAGAAAGGAAGGGTATTATTAGCTCCATTCTACAGATGAGGAAACGTAAGGTCACTGTGGTTACCTGATTTAGACAAAAACTGTTGGCTTTCTACCAGATATTTGAGGGTGTCCGGAGGCCTCTGCTCCCAAAATATCTCTGCTTGCAACTATAAGTAAAGAGAGAGCTGCATTTAATAAGTATTCTCTGTGAAGCTGAAAATGTTCTCAAGCCAGGGTAACAAAATGGGCAGAACACAGATTCATTTTGACCAAGAGAGGTGAGAATGGCCTAGCACCAGGGCACTGCCTGGGGAAGCACTGGCTTAACCGCTAGCTGTCGAAATGAGCTTTGGGCAGCCAGAGCACACAGGGTCAGGGTGAGGGGAGTGAGGAGAGCACAGAGCCTCTGCTATGAGAAGTAGAATAGCTCAAGGGGTTGGTCAGCTTCGCCATTTTGCTTATGGCCCAATTATCCATGTTACCATTTAGATCCACATTTAGTCCTATCTCTCTTTTAAACAATTTTTAAAAGAAATTTTTAATTTTTATTATTTCTGTTGTTGGCCACACTGCATGGCTCGCAGGATCTCAGTTCCCCGACCAGGAGTTGAACCTGGGCGACAACAGTGAAAGCCTGGAATCCTAACCACTAGGCCACCAGGGAACTCCCCAAACAATTTTTAATTGTATAATATACTTCAGAACAATGCTATCTTTTCATTTGTCCCTTTCACCTTCCTCTGTTTCTCAGCTTTCCAATTTTTTTTCACTTTTCTTTTCATACTTCCTTCCCACAAATAAGGTTAGTTCTCTGTGAACTACACATTCACTCCTAGACTTTCTTCTCTGTTTCTTTTTCATGGTATGCCCAGCACACACACAGTGTTTCAAAAAGGTAGAGGTCACCAAGCCAAGGGAGAACGTTGGTGTATTCTGTGGAATCTAGCAGTGTTATACCAACAAGACTGAAGAAGCCCTCAGCAACACTGGATGGGTCTGTGCTTGAGTTTCATGAGGACTGATGTGACAGAGAAGGTACTATGTACTATTTTCATGGGAGGGACTTTACACAGGGATATTCTTTTAAGCTATTTTTTTTGTTTTTCCTTGTATGCAATGTATTTTCTCTGAAATGTAATATCTTTAAGATATATGGGCATGAAGTAACCCAAAATAAACACTGACTAGAGGGTGGATATTAAAGCAAAAACCCTCTACCTGCTCTCTGTGTGGCAATTCATTCTTCTGCACGTAATTTTTTGAAAAAGATCCATTTCTGCAGGGCAAAGCTTTGCTTAAAATAGGATTATGTGTACTTATCAATGAAAACATTCAAGTATAGTATAAATTACAACCATCTTGAAATACCCACAGGGAATTCATGTACCATTCCCCTACTTACGTCATAATTAAAAGGAAAAGCCACACTTGGCTAAATTTCTGGCCCATCCAGCCCAGAATTTGTACAGGGGGATTCAGACACACGTTGGCAGTAGGAGAGAGGGTGTGGTTGTCCTCATTTATGACAACCTCAAAGGTTAAGGACATTTCACAAGATTCTCTTCATAAGCTATTTTGGTTTTATCTTCTATAAATATAGTCTAAATCCTTCTTGGAATCTCTTTTCAGCTCAACTTGTACTGTTGCTTTAGGTGGTGACTTCCCTAGGTTTTACTGCCCACTGTGTAAAGTCTCACTTCCTTTTGCTTGTCTTGGATTTGACTCTTTTGAGGTTTAAGGTCTGTGCTGAGCTCTAGCCAGTGAGTAGCTTTGATCACTATTTACTCTGTACATATCCTTTATGATGCTTTTTTAATGAGAATAATAGTGGGACCTACGTTATAAGGTTAATAGGTATTGAATGATTCAGTAAACATCAAGTGCTAAGACCTGTGCCAGGCACAGAGTGAGTACTAAATAAGCACTATTAGTGAACTTTGGCCGTTGCCTCTATCTTCCTCCTTTTGGGTTAAAGAATCCTAACACTGAGTCTGTCTCAGTACAGCTCCTTCTCACTCCTTCATTCTTGCTGCCCTTGCTAGCTACCACCTTGAGGTACATTTTGCCTTTCTTAAATTAAAACCCCCAGAATTAAATATTCTGTTCCAGATGTGGCTGTAGAAGGTTTAATTTTTTTTTCAAAAATAGGATAATGTGTTATTCTGGTTCTAGTCTGTTTTCTATTGACGCACAGCATTTTGTTGACCTTTCCAGCCAAAATGGCACAGTCAGCTGAAATTGTTCTAGAAATATCTACAACTCCTGGGTCTCTTTCCAGAGCCATAAGTAACAGATCTTATTATTCATATTGTATAGTTAGGAATTTTTTTCTATAAATGCTTTACCTTGCTGAAGTAATCTATTGTTTCTTTTTCTTACTCCCCCAATTTTGAGAGATTTTCCTGCAATTTATCCTATGTTGGCTTACCACTTCACTACTGAGAAGAGCTTAGTGCCAGCTACAAACACAGAAATACCACTGTGTACACCTTATTTTACACGACTTATAACATTTAAATAAGCCTGGGACCATGGGAATCTTAATGCTGACACTTCTCCATCCAGAGAAGCACCCACTTTTTCCTATCCTCCATTTCATTCTGTAAGTTAGCCCACCTTCCATGGCAAAATGTTTCCCCAAGTCCCACAGGGACTCATTTAACAACAACAAAAATGTCAACAGTATGGAGGCCTGTCAAAAGATTTTTTAAAAGTCTGTGTAGATCCTATCCCCTGGTTTCTCCTTGTCCATACGTTATTTACTCTCTTGAGTGCCAATAGATTAATCAGACATGATTTTCTCTCACAGAAACCCTGCTGCCTTTCTTCTGAAAGGTGATGTTTGACTGTGACTCTAGATTTATTATTTGTCTATAAAACAATGGCTCAGAGATTTCCAGATGTTGCTTTTTAAGAAATTTTTAAAATATAATCATTAAATGTCAGTGCTGGAAAAAACCTTAGAGATGGACTAATTGTCTTCATTTTACAATGAGGACACTGAGGCCCGAAAAGGCTTCTGCCAAACTCATTTTTCATTTATTAATCTTTTAACAATTTGAATAAAAATCTTATTCTGGTTTGTGTTAAAATGTTTGGGCATATGTTTTCTCTGATGTCTCAAATGGAATGTATTTTTCTTACCATGGAATACACAATAGATATAATTTATAGAAACAAAATATTTTCCAGAACTCTAATATTTTTTAAAGAAGCTTGTTATATTTAATTTTGTCATTTCCTTTAGCTCACAAGTTTGCTTTCGATTTCGTTATTCCTATTAAGAATTCTACCCCCAAAACATACCTTCTTTCTTGTTATGGTTAAAATCACTTTGGAAAGCTTATATTTTGTTTACTATGTGCCAGGCACTGTTCTAAGCACATCACATTGATCCTCATTTAAAGTTCAAAGGTAGAAAATATGAATCCACAAGGTTTGAAGACAAGGAGGTGGATACATTTGGGCTGGAGGAGGTATTGACTGGATGAGGGCATCAAGAAGACTTCTGGGGTGTGGGCAGTGTTCTGTTTCTTGATCTGGGTGACAGATATATGAGTGTGTTAATTTTGTGGAATTTCATTGAGCTGTTCAGCACATGATCTGTGCAACTTTCTGTATGTATGGCATACTTCAATAAAAGTTTAAAGGAAAAATAGCACATATTTAAGGTCTTAAGTAAACTCGATTAGATAGGTATTTTTATTACCCACATTTGACAGATGAGGAGACTGAGGTACAGCGAACTAAACACCTTGCTGAAGATCACAGAGCTAGTACGTAAACAAGACTGGGATTTGAACCTCAGTAGTCTGGCTCCACAGTCCATGTTCTTACTTAGCACACTATATAGCACCTTCCCGAATTGATTTTTTTCAATATTATAATGACTTTGTATTTGACCATAACTGCATCTGATTTTATTATAGTAACTTTTGTATTTTCCCTCATCACACATCACCACCTCGTGCTTCAACACACATGCGTGTGTACACATGTATACACAGGAAAATGCTTTAATGACATAATTTCCCTGCTCTTGCCATTTCTTTTTGTGCCTCTCTGTGTCCCTCAGAGATGTCCATGGTGACTTTCCCCATGAAACTGAAGTATATAAACCCCACCCTGAAACTCTAAGAACATTCTCAACGTAGGGGGGAAAAAAGCACCTCCAAAATCCTCACAACGAATCTCTTAAGAGCATAAATCACACTGTACTCTTCCGTTCTAACCTAAACATTTTAGGGGTTCAAACAAATCACAAAAAGAAGAAAACATTTTACACACTCTGGATTCCAACTGACTCTACCCCTGATTGCTATGTAACCTCTGGGCAAGTCAAAATGCTCTCATAAATAAGCAGAAGATTTTCAAAGATTCATGAGGGTTGCTGACAGTAGTGGAGGCTCAGGGGAAGAGGCAAGGGTACAGAGGAAAGGAACTACCACTATTTGTAAAGTGTCAATTCTGTATCAGATACCACATTACAGCGGTGTATGTTCATTATCTCATTTAAGCCTCATCATCACCACTTGAAAGAGGCATTAATAATCCCCGTTTCCTAGATGAGGAAAATGAGGCTCAGACATCAAGTTCGCACAGCCAGTAAGGTCTGTCTGGCTCCAAAGCCCAGGTTTTTTCCATTAAATTGCATTACCTTGCAAAAAGTCGATGCCCCTTTATCTGTTCTAGAGTAAAAATATCAGAGGAAGAGAGAAGAAAATGGTGTGAGTAAATATATCACATATTTTTCTTTTAAAAAGCTCTTACTCTTTATAAACAACACGAAGCTGCTTTCTGAAGGAAGAGTAAGGTGTTTTGAATAACAGTACTGATCAGTTAATTCCACACATCACACTGAATCACACTTTTTCTTTAGTCTCTCTCCTTGGAGAGCACTGAAGAAAAAATTAGTTCAAAAATGTTATAGGTCTTATTAGTTTTAGAACAAAAATTCTCACTATAAATACTGTGCCCAAATAATAGTAACAATTAGAGTAAATTGAAATAAATTCAAACTTATAAATCTATGATCCTGCCCGTGAGGTATTCATGAGTCATGATATTTTTCAATATTCCTCATATAGATAATAAAGCACTCTACCCTGCATTCCTTATAACCAGTAAAAGCATAGTGGTCAAGAGCATGAATTCTGATGTCACACCCCCTGGGTTCAAATTCTGGTTCCACTCCTTAATAACTGTATGACCTCGGCTTGTAGGGTTGTCAAATTTAGCAAATAAACAAGCAGGACAGCCAGTTGAATTTGAATTTCAGAAAATGATACTTTTTAAGTACATGTCTCATGTAGAATTATTCATCTCTTATTAAAATTAAAATTTAACTGGGCATCCTGTACTTTATCTGCCAGCCCACCTTGGATGAGTTACTCAATCTCTCTGTGCCTTAGTTTCATCAACTGTAAAATGGGAATGACATTATGATAGTAGTACCCAGCTCATGGATTCATGCTGAGGATTACGTGGGTGTATATATAATTTGCAACCATGCCTGACACTATATAAATAATAGTAAGCACTATATAAATAATAGCTTTGATTCCTCAATTTACATTAATATGACTTTGGCTTGAGCTTCTTGCTTTAAAAAGGACAATGAAAGAACTACTTTATACCTAATTTACTATGTGCAGAACCAAAGTAGAAGAGTGATATTGAAGTGTATGGTTATGCATTCTCACATTGATTACCTTTTTTTTTTTCTAGTAGGAAACATATTCAACAACCCAGCATTTTACAATCCAGACACAGTTTCTTTTGTCATTGTTCATACAAGTGACCTTTCCATACAGCAATAACCTTTTTATGCTTTGAGAGTCTGGCAAAAAAAGAAGAAAATAATCTCTTTTTAGTATATGTTTCATGAACTAAATCCATCCTTCACAACATAGTAAGCACTCATTTCTCTATATTTGCATAGCAGGAATCTGTATACTGTCAGATGCAAAAGTTACTTTAAAATTTAAGAGCTGGTATATTTCAGTTTCTTTTTTTTTGCGGTACGTGGGCCTCTCACTGTTGTGGCCTCTCCCGCTGCAGAGCACAGGCTCCGGACGCACAGGCCCAGCAGCCATGGCCCACGGGCCCAGCCGCTCCGCGGCATGTGGGATCCTCCCGGACCGGGGCACGAACCCGCATCCCCTGCATCGGCAGGCGGACTCCCAACCACTGCGCCACCAGGGAAGCCCTATTTCAGTTTCTTGTAACACCTGAGGAAAACCCAAACACATAATAAAATGCACTGTACAAAACATTTAAAATATACTCTATTTGTATCTGCTTTCATGATCTCAGATTGTAAATGTCTACCACTATTTTCACAATTTATATGAAAAACATGATTTATCTATGTTAATTTCAAGTTGGCATTTAGCCACTTGAATGCCTACCTTCACATATGGTAAATTATAGGGATGTGTGAAGTTTCATAAAAGGTCAATAGCACAGAAAGAATGGAAGAACCAGAATGGCATGAATGATTCTGAAAAATTGAAGAAGTATTAACTAAGGTTGCTGTGCACTTTCACAGCAGGCAAACATCATGACTTTGCTAGTAATCTGTGCTTTAGATTGCAATAAATTGTTCCTGTTTTTCTTTCTGTTGTAGAAGACACTGACTTGGCCTCATGAAACCAGGCATGCATGTCATCTCCCACCTCATTTTCTTTTGAGTGTAGGAGGGGAAATATAATACAAACTGTTCTGGCGCACAATAATCTGTTTTACAGTTGCAAGCAAGAACACCATCCCAGAAAACCTGGCAACATAGCATTCAGATCTCTTCACATCATTTCTGTCCTTTGCTCCATTCCTTTCTTTACTGTCATTATCATGCATTCAAAAGGCAATCTACGTATGCAGGGACACAGCAGAAATATGTGGTAATACCATCTTATAGACATGAGATTAACAATCATTACTCTGAAGAAAATAGTATACTTTTTGAGATAGATATGATGTCAGTAGGCACAGGCAGCATTTGACTGGACCAAAACATAGAAAAATTATTCAAGAAGTGATTTTCTAAATAGGAGGTGAATGGGTCCAACTTGATTTCTATTTTTTATGCCCTCTATTGACACCTTGCCATGAGGTTACAAAGCATTTCTCTTTGCAATTCTCAGATGTGTATTTGCAATCTGACCTCTTGTTATTTTTAACTGCCTTCTAGACATCTCCACTTAGATGTCATACAGGCACCTCAAACTCAGTGTATCCAAACTAAACTCCTTATCTTTCCCCAAAACCTGGTCCTCCTTCTGTATGCCCTGGCTCAGTTCCAGGCATCAACGTTTACCCATTTCTCTAAGCTAGATGTCTCTGGCATTTTAAACCTCTCCCTCTGGTCCTGTCCACATCCAATCAACTGAATGCTGTTGATTTCATCTCCAAATTACTTCTGGAATCTATCCCCTCCTCTTCATTCTCACAGCCATTAATTAATTAATTAATTAATTAATTTAAAAAATTTAATTGTATCAATGTTTAATTTATTGATTTGTACATCATAATAATATAATACAGAATATGATAAAAACTATTGTTGATCACATGTGCTTCTCTTTTTCTCCCCATAATTCTTATTTTTATTTTTGAATTTCAGAGTTAATTGCTTAAATTACAAAAGATGACTCTTTTATCAACAACTTTGTCCTTAGTTGGAATTACTTTCATACAATTTTTTAACATCTTTATTGGAGTATAATTGCTTTACGATGGTGTGTTAGTTTCTGCTGTATAACAGAGTGAATCAGCTATACGTATACATATATCCCCATATCCCCTCCCTCTTGCGTCTCCCTCCCTCCCACCCTCCCTATCCCCCCCTCTAAGTGGACACAAAGCACCGAGCTGATCTCCCTGTGCTATGCAGCTGCTTCCCAGTAGCTATCTATTTTACATTTGGTAGTGTATATAGGTCCATGCTACTCTCTCACTTCATCCCAGCTAACCCGTCCCCCTCCCCGTGTCCTCAAGTCCATTCGCTATGTCTGCATGTTTATTCCTGTCCTGCCCCAGGTTCATCAGAACCTTTTTTGTTTGTTTGTTTTCAGACTCCATATACATGTGTTAACATATGGTATTTGTTTTTCTCTTTCTGACTTACTTCACTCTGCATGACAGACTCTAGGTCCATCCACTTCACTACAAGTAACTCAATTTCGGTTCTTTTTATGGCTGAGTAATATTCCATTGTATATATGTGCCTCATCTTCTTTATCCGTTCATCTGTTGATGGACACTTAGGTTGCTTCCATGTCCTGGCTATTGTAAATAGTACTGCAATGAACATTCTGGTACATGGCTCTTTTTGAATTATGGTTTTCTCAGGGTATATGCCCAGTAGTGGGATTGCTGGGTCGTATGGTAGTTCTATTTGTAGTTTTTTAAGGAACCTCCATACTGTTCTCCATAGTGGCTGTATCAATTTACATTCCCACAACAGTGCAAGAGGGTTCCCTTTTCTCCACACCCTCTCCAGCATTTATTGTTTCTAGATTTTTTGATGATGGCCATTCTGACCGGTGTGAGGTGATACCTCATTGTAGCTTTGATTGGCATTTCTCTAATGATTAGTGATGTTGAGCATCCTTTCACATGTTTGTTGGCAATCTGTATATCTTCTTTGTAGAAATGTCTATTTAGGTCTTCTGCCCATTTTTGGATTGGGTTCTTTGTGTTTTTTTTGATATTGAGCTGTAAGAGCTGCTTGTATATTTTGGAGATTAATCCTTTGTCAGTTCCTTCGTTTGCAAATATTTTCTCCCATTCTGAGGGTTGTCTTTTCATCTTGCTTATGGTTTCCTTTGCTGTGCAAAAGCTTTTAAGTTTCATTAGGTCCCATGTGTTTATTTTTGTTTTTATTTCCATTTCTCTAGCAGGTAGGTCAAAAAGGATCTTGCTGTGATTTATGTCATAGAGTGTTCTGCCTATGTTTTCCTCTAAGAGTTTGATAGTGTCTGGCCTTACATTTAGGTCTTTAATCCATTTTGAGTTTATTTTTGTGTATAGTGTTAGGAAGTGTTCCAATTTCATTCTTTTACATGTAGCTGTCCAGTTTTCCCAGCACCACTTATTGAAGAAGCTGTCTTTTCTCCATTGTATACCCTTGCCTCCTTTGTCATAGATTAGTTGACCATAGGTGCATGGGTTTATCTTTGGGCTTTCTATCCTGTTCCAGTGATCTATATTTCTGTTTTTGTGCCAGTACCACACTGTCTTGATTACTGTAGCTTTGTAGTATAGTATGAAGTCCGGGAGCCTGATTCCTCCAGCTCTGTTTTTCTTTCTCAAGATTGCTTTGGCTATTCGGGGTCTTTTGTGTTTCCATACAAATTGTGAAATTTTTTGTTCTAGTTCTGTGAAAAATGCCCTTTGTAGTTTGATAGGGATTGCATTGAATCTGTAGATTGCTTTGGGTAGTAGAGTCATTTTCACAATGTTGATTCTTCCAATCCAAGAACATGGTATATCTCTCCATCTGTTTGTATCATCTTTAATTTCTTTCAGTGTCTTATAGTTTTCTGCATACAGGTCTTTTGTCTCCTTAGGTAGGTTTATTCCTAGGTATTTTATTCTATGGCCATTAATCGAGTTCACTTCTTTTCTTGTACTTTTACAATGGCCTCCTAATAGCATCTTAATAGGTCCCTCTGCTTCCAGTCTCTCCCATATCCAATCTATCTTTTATGTATTAAATAGAGAGTTTTTTAAAAAATTACAAATCTGGAGCAAATTCCTCTCTTCCTTAAAACCACTCAGTACTCCTGGGAGCCTACGGGATCAAGTCCAAAGTCTTTAGCATGGCAGGCAAGCCTCACAGTCTGTCCCCCATTCCTCCCTCCAACTTCATTGCTGGGATGCCTCATGTAACAGGCCTCTGCCTTTTAGACCAAACTACCAGCTTGTCCTCAAAGAAAGCTTGTCATTCCTCTAAGTTAGTGGTTTATAACCAAGAGGACACATCATAATCACCTGGGGAGTGTTTTTTTTTTAAATAAAATACAAATGCCCTTTCTTCATCTGAAACCTTCAAAATCAGAATCTGTCCAAATGGAGCACAGGATCTGTATTTTAACCAGGTCATCAGGTGATGGGAATACACACGCCTCGCTTAGGTATTTGCTCATGCTGTTCCTTCTATCTGGAATCCCCTTTCTTCTCCACTCCCTTTTCCCGATTCTCTACCCATTTTTCAAGGTGTAGCTTAAATATCACCTTCTTTGTGAAGCCTTCCAGGATTTACGCAGGTAAAACGAATTGCTCTCTGGTGCCAGTTGCTGTAACATTTTTAAAAATTGTATTGCTATTATCATTATGTATCACTTTGAGTGCTCCTTGTTTTTTTATTTTTTTTAATTTTATACAATTTTTAAAGGTTACTGAGTGATCCTTGTTTTTTTTTTTTATTGTATTTCTTGCAAGAAAGTAAACCCCTTGCATTTCTTTGTATTCCCAGCACTTAAGCACAGTTCCTGGCACTGTGCTCGAGAAATATGTGAAAAAGCAAAGAAGGGAAGAGAAACGAAAGGAAAAAGGGAAAGGTGGTGTGGCCTAGCCTGGCTCTGGGGCCCAAGTAAAAGTATAAAAAAAACGTTCTGCCTTCGATTTCTCAGCAAAAATCCCCTGTTGCAGTCTATAGTTGGACCCTTCTAGTGGGCCTCACGGGGGAACATACTGAATTTTAACTAATCTTAAAATATCTATTTGGCCCAGAAAAAAAAAATGAGTAGAGAGGGAGCTCTGCTTGTCTACAATGTTGAGTTTCTGCCCCAGAAACTTCTGGTAGTCCCTGATAACAGTCCTGCAAGGGCTGCCTGCTATTCTGCAATTCTGTTCATGTTCTCTTGAGTACAGACGTAACAAAACTATGGGGGCTTTTACCACAGGGTGACAGAACCTCAGCAAGCAAGTTGAAGGGTAATTTTACACAACTGCCTTTCTTAGAGGTACTGGCAACAACTTCCTTTTCCTCAGTGTGAGCTGATGGCATAGCCACTTCCTATTCGGTCTCAACTGCCAGTTTGTTTTTCCTGTTTTTAACTGCCACCTTTGACTAGAACTGTTTCTTGAGAAACCTACAAATTAAAGAACAAGTGGTCAATTCAATGCATGTAAAACAGTTAATTGTGAGGGGAAAAGTATCACCCAAATCGGTTGTCTAGCATCATTTCATGGTAACCCACGAATGGTTCTCCTGTGACTAAAAACTACACTCTGGAGAATACAAAGAAGTTACTTGACTTCATTACAAGAAGCCTAGTCTCCCAAAGAATCTCTCCTAAGAAACTCCCCAGTCTCCTCATGTACCCCTATGGTAACACAAAACTCAATTATAGGATGAATGGTACAACAAGCAGTGGTCTGTCATCATTGAGGAGACTGTGAGTGAGTGCCGGCAGGCTTCTGAGGGCCTTCACCTTGGGTCTAAGCCATCTAAAGACCAACAGTGCAACTGTGTGAGAATTAAGGCAGGCAGCAAAACTAGAACCAGGAAGTTATTTCTTATCGTGCTATCTTTCGACTCCTACCTCTCCATGTGAATGAAATTGCTCGGGCCACATCTACCTCTCAGTTCTGTAACCAATTGGTGAAGGCAAGAAGTAATGAGCTCAATTCTTTTCATACTTAAATGCAAATATTGCAAAGTGAGTAAGCGTATATGTAAAGAAATGTTCTAAGCAGGAAACCGCTTAAGCAGCATCTGCTTCCACCCACCTCCTCCATTGCTCTACTCCCCTCAGTAGCGTCAGGAAGTAAAGCTAGCAAGAAAATTCAGCTGTGCTGAGTCTTAAATACTAGGTTTTTGTTATAAATAATACTATGGCAGAGTACTGTGTGAGTCCCCCAAAGGTGCAAGGTGATTCAGGAGAATTAAGCAATTGCACAGGTTTAATGCTCCTTGACCAAGAATTGATTCAATATGTTTTTCTTTGGGATGCTTTGCTGGAACAATAGCGAGGTTACAACATCTGCAAGAACTATTATTTCGTGCTTTCCAATTTGATACCCACAGAGAGTAAAGTAAAGAGGAGAGTTACGGTATCACATATGCTTTTGTAAAAAAAAGAAAACGAAAAGAAAAGAACCCTTGAATGTTATATTTCCAAATATCAATAGAGTCTAGTAGCTTAAATCAAAATATTCCTATCACTGGATGGTGAGGTTCTAGAATTACCCAGATAATTTCCTTTAGTTTCACATATTCAGATAATTGAAAGAAATTCAGATAATTATATCAACTTCTCTTATACTTCAGACATATATGCACTTCATACATTTTAATGTAGTCATGAGTCTCAAAATGTGACAGTCCAAAATGTGAAACCCTACCTTTAAATTTTATAAAGTGGAGTAAGAGGTCAAATTTATCTCGATGAGGTAACATATTTGAAGGCTCCTAGGTAATGCCTGGTACATTAGAACATGCTTTATGATTAAATTTTTTAACACAAATCATTAAATTTTTCTTAAGGTTATTTCCTGTTCAATAGCATTTTTCATAGTAGAATTCACTCTTTGGGGGAAGATAATCTATGGTCTATACAAAGGTGGCATAAAAATACTGCTTTGTTTCCGGTACCCCCTTGATGTGGCCCGATATCTTGTGGGATTGTTTGTTTCTTTGTTTTAGCCCCAGCCACCACATTGAACTAAAATCTTCAGGGAATAAGGATTCTTAAGTCTGTTACCTGGTTATGGGACTTCCCTGGCTGTCCAGTGGTTAAGATTTCGCCTTCCAATGAAGGGGGTCCAGGTTCGATCCCTGGTTGGGGAGCTAAGATCCCACATGCCTCACGGCCAAAAAACCAAAACATAAAACAGAAGCAATATTGTAACAAATTCAGTAAAGACTTTAAAAATGGTCCACATCCATTGGTTCTGTTTTATGTTTTGTTTTTTTGGCCAAGAGATATGTGGGAGATCAGCTTGGTGCTTTGTGTCCACCTAGAGGGGTGGGATAGGGAGGGTGGGAGGGAGACGCAAGAGGGAGGAGATACGGGGATATATGTATATGTATGGCTGATTCACTTTGTTATAAAGCAGAAACTAACACACCACTGTAAAGCAATTATACTCCAATAAAGACGTTAAAAAAATGGTCCACATCAAAAAAAAACTTAAAAAAAAAGAGTCTGTCACCTGGTTAGTAAACCCTAATGCAAAGAGTATAGAGCATGGTGTTTCAAACCTTGGCACCATGGACATTTGGGGCAGGCTAATTCTTTGTTGTGAGGGCAGCCCTGTGCATTGGAGTATGGTTAGCAGCATCTCTGGCCCCTACCCACTACCAGTAGCACCCTTTCCCACCATTCGTGACAACCAACAATGTCTCCAGGAAGCAAATTTGCTCCTGGTTGAGAACCATGGCCCTAATGCATTACCTCACTATTGCCTACATTAAAGTTTGGCCATTTCTGTCTACCTACACTTTAGCTATGAACCCAGTCTATTCAGTAAATATTTATAAACATGGGAAAAGTTAAATATTTAATATTGAGGGTATGACAAATGTCAGGAAACTGAAGCCACAGATTGTAAATTTAAATTAGTAACTTTTATTGGGTTCAAGGGCACAGTCTAAC
Source organism: Mesoplodon mirus (assembly GCF_964341445.2). Lineage (NCBI taxonomy): Eukaryota > Metazoa > Chordata > Mammalia > Artiodactyla > Ziphiidae > Mesoplodon > Mesoplodon mirus. Next base: position 113,252,588 of record NC_138981.1, read on the forward strand.
TTGGAATTCACTGACTTTGCTTAATCTGTATATAATCTTGCTTTATTTATATGGTTATTAAGTATTCATACCCACTCAGGTCACATCAATCAAGCAGGTACCAAATCCGATCTGATACACTATGTCACACTCTATGGGGCTACTCAGAACATAAGATGTGTTGTCTCCCCTCAAGCTGTGGGAACACATTGTAATATATTATTAGACTCTAGGCTGACATTTTGGAGTAAAAATATTCAAGTGCCGTTTTTGGGGGGAATAACAAAAGCATACTTGAATTTCTTGTCATTTTGTTTAAATTAAGAAATAGACACGTGAAAAAGCATCAGCAAACTACAAGGAACTCCATATAAAAACTCAAGCGATCTCTATCAATAATAACAACAACAGTTTATTTAATAGCAGGAAACCTAAAGAAAGGTCAGAAAGTTCACTAAGATCTCAAAAGCAGTGTTTTTAAGGAAATTTCTCAATAGTTCAGGTCTCAAAATTTAGCATTCAGTCTTCCATAGGCTTACATAACTCTGGCCCAGAATCATGTCAGGAAAAGTCACTTCTTAGATATGCTTACCTTATTTATTAAAATTACACAAGCTGCTCTTAGGTGGTTGTGAAATTAAAGTAATGGAAAAGAATTTAGGAGACAAAAGAAAGAGAGATGTAACATATAGTAAAGTGAACAATTTAAAGATTCAGGAAGAGCAGTGCCTAGGAGTTAAACCAGGCCATCAATAAAACACTATACCAACTAGCACTATGCCAACCTCAGTGAAGAGTTCAAAGGAAATCCATCCATCCATTCATTCAACAAATATCTATTGAGGGCTTCCTATGTGCCACACACTGTTCTAGGCTCTGAGGATACAGCAATGAACAAAACCGACAAAAATCTTGCCCTCAGAAAGCTGACATTCTATCTTAATAATTCTTATGTAAGAGAAGCAAATGAAATGCGTGAAATAAGAAGAAAGAACTACAATGTGAGTGCTGCTTCCACCAACATGCAACAGGAGGAGTTTGAAGGATGGCTTCGATCCATGAGGAAGAGTCAGTGGGGGTGGGACTCGAGATGAGCCTTAAATGATGGAGCTTGATTCAGACCCTTGCTACTCAAAGTGTGGTCTAAGAATCAGCACTATCCGCACCACCTGGGAAATTGAGAGCAATGCAGAATCTTGGGCCACTCCAAACTTGCTAAGTCAAAATCTGCACTTTAAAAATATTCCAGGGAATTTCTATGGACATTGAAGTTTAGATGGCACTGCAGGTTTCTGGTCAGGCTGGCATTAAGTGTGAACTGGGCTTGTGGGAAATAGAGACTGGATTGTGGCCTATCATCAGTTTAGAAGTGGCGAGGGCCTAGACTTGAGGATGATATCCTTTACCATCTGAATGGATAAAGAAAATGTGGTGTATATACGTGAATTGGAATATTATTTGGCAATAAAAAAGGAAATCCTGCCATCTGTGACAACATGTTTGGACCTTGAGGGCATTATGCTAAGTGAAATAAGGGAGACAGAGAAAGACAAATACTGTATGATCTCACTTATATGAGGAATCTAAAAAAATACCAAACTTACAGAAACAGAGAGCAGATTGCTGGTTGCCAGGGGAGGGTGATGGGGGAAGTAGGTGCAGGTGGTCAAAGGGTTCAAACTTCCAGTTAGAAGATTATTAAGCTCTGGGGATGTAATGTATGGCATGGTGACTTACAGTTAACAATACTATTTTGTATACTACTTGACAGTTGCTAAGACAGCAGATCTTAAAAGTTAGAAGGACCTGGGTTTGAATTCCCAGCCCTACCACTTCTTAATTATGTGATATTTGGCTCAAATGATTTAACCTCACTGAGCCTTTTTCTGCATTTCTGCAAAATGGAAGAAAAGCAATGTGACCTCAGGGGACCCTTGTAAAGATATAATAAGGTAACATATATAGAGCACTTAGCGGTCCCTGGCACAAAGCAAATGGCACCCATTAACAATAACTATACTGATAACAATAATTTGCTATCTTTTGAGACAGATTCAAGAGGAACAAGAGAAACATTTATTGTCTGCCAGAGCCCCAACACTGTGCTGGGTACAGACCTACAACAACCTGCAAGTTAAAGAACTCCATCCTCATTTTAAACTGGCACTTGGATATTACATATTACAACCCCTTGTGGGTTCTCAAAGGTTCCTTCATAATGAGATGACCATAATTGCTATTATTATTATAGCGCTTGTTATTGTTAGGTTATTCTCAAAAGAGCCTGTCTCCCTGCTGGAGTGAAACTTCAAATGGGGTGGAGGCAGGGAGTTGCTAAAACCACTGCTGTGTATGCTGAGTTCAATAATACGCCCAACTAATGACCCAATCTCATTTCCCATGCCTCTATTTCCTCATTAATTTTTCTGCTGATGTACCATCTGTTTTCCAACTTCCCTCTCTCTTACATTGTAGAACTTGTGATGAAGAGAAGCCCCAGTCTGGTCGCCCCCCAAAACCCCCCAACTGACAGACCAAGAGATAGGTAGGGGTAGCTAGCCTCAGTTCTAAGTCACCTGAAGCCTGTCTGGGGGCGGGGAATCCGGAAAGAGGAGAGTGGGCACGGACCCGCCCAGTGGCGCGGCCCGAAGCTGGGGAAAGAGCAGGGGTCCGCCGACTCGGCGGCTCTCTGCGTCCCCGCCCTCGACCAGATCGGGGAGTCAAGAAGGACTTCCAACACCCGCCAAGTTTCAACTCAAGACCTCTGCGAGGCCGCGTGTGCCCGAGCCCTCGCACGCCTGCCTGCAACGTGGCCGCGTCCGGGACGCCCTCGGACCCCAAGGGTCACCCGAACTCTTCCCTTCTCTCTCCAGGCCGAGCCGTGTTCCAGGCCCCCCTGTCCGCGGGTTCTCCTCTCCGTGGGCCGGGAGAGCCTCCCTCCTCTCGGGCTCCAACCACCCCAGCCGAGCCCCTTCCCGGCGCGGAGCCTTAGCTCTCCTGACACCGCCCGGCTGCGGGGCGGGGGCAGGGCCAGCGGCGGAACCGCCCCCAGCCGCCTCCCCGGCCCGGCGAGCAGGCGGGTGGCTGGGGCGCCTCCACCTCCTCTTCCTAAAGCGGCGAGGAGTAGACGAGCGGCATCACTCGAGCCCAGGTCCCGGCCACCGCCACACACGGCGCCCAGCGTTCAGTAGGGGGAGCAGCAGCTGAGGCGGCTGCCACAGCGGCGGGCGGGCGCCAGAAAGGTAGACTGAGTCTCGGGGAGCCGCGCCGCGCACCGCCCACCTCCCGGCCCCGGGCCGCGCGCGCCACCCGCCCCGTAACCCCACTCGTATGTGTCCTTCCAGGCCCCGGTCGAAAAGCCTGGGAGGGCCGCCGACCTACCCCCGGAGGAGGAGCCAGTCGGAGCCCAAGGCGCCACTGCCGCCGAAGCCACGCCGAGCAGCTTTCGCCTTCATGGCCCACTCACCGGTGGCGGTCCAAGTGCCCGGGATGCAGGTGAGGACGCCCGGGCCTCCCCCGCCGTCCACGTGACTGCCCGGGAGCCGGGGGCGCGCTCCGCGCTGGGCACGGGCGACGAGAGGCGGCCCAGGGCTTCCCCGAAGCCGGGCCGGGCGCTCCGGCCAGGTGACCCGGGAAGAGCGTTCTCAGTGTTTCCCGGCGTGTAAGCTAGGTGGTGCACTGCGCCGGCCGGGCGCGGAGGGACTGGGGGCGCGGCGAGGTGGGGATGCTGGGGGGCGAGGGGGGTGCACAAAATGGCCCGGAGCGAGACACCTGCGCCGGCTGAGCGTGGTGCGGTTGGGGGTTAGAGGTGGGAGCACTTAACTTGGGAGAGATGGAGGTGTCTCGGAATTCGTGGGGTAAGACGCAAGTGGTGCTCCCCCCTCACACACACACACACACACACACACACGACACAAGTTGGGGCGGAGCAAGGCAACGGGGTGTCGGTGGCGGCTTTGAATTGGGCTCTTCCTGTGTGCGTAGAGCAAAGAGCGAGGTGACTTCTTTTCCCCTTTTGGTGCTGCTGCTTCAGGGCCAAGTTGTATCTCGCTCCCCCAACCTGGTCCAGCCCATAGGGTGGCGTGAGAAATGCAGGGTCCTAGGTTAGAGTAGCGGAGGTGATGACTCCCCCGCCCCGCCCCCTGCCTTTCCCACAGGAGGTCTGTTGCAATGCGGTTAAAGGAAGCTTTTTGTCCTGAACAAGGGACTACTTGCCTGGGACCCAACTTTTTACTCGACATCTTCCCAGCTCTCCCATTATATTTTCATTTTATTGAAGAAGAAATAAGCTACGGCCACACACTTTTTATGCTGTTATGTTTTTAAATCGGTGCATTTCAAGCTATCTACTAAATGTTATCCAAGTTTACTAACTTTTAAGCCTTCGCATTTTATTTTTTTTCCTTTGCCAGACAGCCTAAACAACCTATTTATGAATAGGTCAGAGACTAGAAACACTTAAGCCTCATTACCTTCTAAAAATGTGAAAGCAAACTTTTTCTGCGTTCAGAAAAAATGTTTAGAGTAGTAAACAGCTTATGTTTCTAGTAGAAATCAAAGTGCTATGGATTGGGGCCTCAGTTTACTAATTAATTAATGGAATTCATTTTTTAAAAAAAGCAGTTGGTCACATTTGATGCATGGTCACACAAAAAAAGGGATTTTTAAAATACTTTCCCCCAAAAGGACTGTTTGTGTCGGACATATATCTAACCTAGGATGCCTGTGTCTCCTAAGCACCAGGCCTTTTAGCTAAATATAGGGCAAGTCTGGGTTGAGTCCCAGGAAGTCGCTGTGTAGTTAATAAAAAAGAAAGGAAGAAAAAGGGAAATGAGAAATATTAGGGCCTTTTTATAGGTTGATCCATTCAAGCTTTACAAAATGCCTCAAACTTCCTTCTTCTCACGCCACCCCCTCCTTCCCTCCCTCTTTCCCCCAGCCACTGCCCCTCACCCCATTCATTCAGTTCTGCCTTTGATTATATCAAGAGAATTAGTAATTTGCATTACCAACTACAGTTTTGCTTTGTCTGATGTGGAAGAAAGTGCGAAATTTTTCCCACCGTGCTCTCCTTTCCGGTCTGTGAAGAGTAGAACGTTACGGTTGTGTAGTTTGTCTCTGAGGGTCTCGGTACTTCTCTCTCCATTGTGTGCACGCGCTGCCTGCGTGCGTGCGTCAGCAGATTGAGTGCCTCCCGTTCATCAAGTTTGTGATTCTGGGGAACTCTGTGTGCTGAGGAGAAAATGGTTTCTGGTCTTTATTTCATTTGTCTTGACTTTATTTGATTTATATGGTTTCTGGTCCTTATTTGATTTGTCTTTATTTGATTTATATGGTGTAGGAACTGCTTGCTGTTCAGTATTTATTATGGCTCCCTGCTTTGTTTCATTATCTGAGTTCCCTATCTCTTGAATTTTAAAATCTTAATTAAGGTGGTTTAGAATGTGAATCACATATTTTGAATGATAAATTCTGCTTTTCACTTTATGTCTGCCCAAAGTTGTGATTACTTTGTCTACCCTGATTTGGGGAGGGCAATCATCTCAATATTAGAAAAGAGGAGAGGAATATTTATTTGTCATTTTCTCTGTCTGAATGCAATGGTAAATGCTTAACTTCTTATTTCCATTTTCTTTGTATATGTGGTTCTTACGCATTTGGTGCAACACAAAAGTTTTCCACTTTTAAAATTGTGGAGTATCCTAAAAATAAATTTGACGGCATGCAGTGTGACTCTTGAGCCTAGACTACTTTGACTATTCTTTTGTTTAAAAATATTGCAGATGAGATGCAGAAATATATCACGAGCTTGTAGAATTCTCCTCGAGTTTTGTGAAAGGGGCAACTTTTAGACCTTTAGACTAGTAAGAAAACGTGAGTTAGCCTTGTGTTCTTGAAATTCTTATATAGTATTTCCACAAATCTGGGTGAAGTGGTCGACCGGCCTATAACTTTTTAACAGTTTATTTTAGGGAATTATGAAGATTGATGGAAAAAATGATTTTTCCAGAAATAAAAACAAATTTACTTTACCCACAGTGTTTTTCTCCCCCTGAGGAGAGACGTGAAGTTGAGCTACCTGTTCTATCACTTAAGACTTCCAGCATTCCTGACTTTCAAACAAAGAAATTTCTGTTGCCACTAGTTTAAAATAGAAAAGAAACTTGGAGTGACGAAAGAAAACCCAGGATTTGGTCCAGTTCAAACCCTTCCTTGTGAATTAGTTATTCAGACTCATATTTTTAATATTTCTTAATATTGTGGTAATGAACTTTTTTGCCATATTACACCAAATGTGGAGGGTATGAATTTTGGGGGTACTTAATTTGTGCTTACTTCTCTAGTATATAACTAATTTTCCATACCAGGAGCTAAACTCTTGAAAAATATTTAAAGCACAACTTAAAAAAAATAAGCCAATAAACCTGTTTCTTTCCACTCAAATATTTACTCTTTAATGGTTTAAAACATGTTTTTTCTTTGAAGTTCTCAGTTGTAAATCATACTTAAGTTTAAGACATTTCCCCTTAGAACCTGCATTAGTATTTATGAAGACAAGTGTTCTAAATTGGGTGTTAAATCTTTCATAAAGTGTGGGTGGGAGAATAAAGTTAAATGTTGAATTAGAGTACTAAGTATTATTATGTTATGCTTTGTGTTATGCCTTTTGTGAAAGAATTTTTTGAACTTCCTGCTAAAGTATTTAAACATTAGTCTTCATGTATCTTTAAATATGATCAGGGTGGTACAGTTTGTAAATGGTTGTTATTTGAAATGTGAGATGGAAATGAAGTTTAAGGATTAATGAACACTTTATTGGAGACTTTTATCTAAGAGTTGGAAAACATTGCCTTGCATTGGTGAACCTAGTTACTGGGTTCTGGGAAGGATACAGAAGTATACTACATGATGTCTGCCCTTAAAGATCTTAAAATGTTGTTGGGGAGATAAATCTAGCACATGAAATATCAAATAATGCAAAATCTGTGATACTTATTCTATAATAGAAGTTGCTGACTGGAAGAGTTGAAGGCTTGCCCCCAAAGGATTTTTAGGATCCATATTGGGGAGGGCATTTCCAAGCAGGGAAATACCCTGAGCAAGTATGTGCGCACACACAGTCTTTGAGTGTGGGATAAAATCACTTGGACTATGATGAAGAATTCCACTAGAGAAATAATAGGGGGTAAGATTGGAAAACTTGACTGGGTCCAGATTATGGTGGTTCTTGAATGCTAGGGAAGGGTTTTGGCCTTCAGACTAGCCACTCAACATTTCTAAGTAAGGGAGGCTCAACAAACAAAGTTGTATATAGGAAGAGAAATCTTAAGATTGGTTGAATGGATGAACTGGAGGATTGAGAGACTTGAGGCAGTTTGATCTACTGAGACTACTTCAACAAGGTATTCATATCTGTACAGATGCAATGGACCTTGCATTGACTGATTGCCTTCCCTATGCCTAGTACTATGAGGTAGAAAATATAATTACCAGACTTGTAATTAGCTAGTTACAGGAGGAAGAATCGAAGCCTTTGTGATGTTGAATATGGGCAACTGGGACAATTATGGTACATCCAAAAGAAATCAGAAAGTCAGGGAGAAGAGCCAGATCCAGTAGAACATTAATGATTTCTGTTCTAGGCTTGTGAAGTTCGAGGTAACAGTGGGATGACAAAATAAAAATGTAGAGCTGTATGTCTATTATCTTGATTGTGGTGATGTTTTCAAAGGTGTGTACATATGTCCAAACCCATCAAATTGTATACATTAAATATGTACAGTTTTTTTGTATCTCAACATGCCTCAGTAAAGCTGTTTTTAAGAATGTCCAGTGAATACTTGAAGATATAGATCTGGAGCTCTGGTCATTCATCAGACATTTACTGAGCATTTACTATATGCCAGTTTCTTTACTTGAAACTGAAGGGTGGGAGCCACCAAGGAGGGAAAGGTCATAATGCCAGAGAGCATGTGGAAGTGAGGGCCCTCGTGAGGCAGGAAGCATAGGTGGAGGGTTGGCTTGTAAGAAAAGGAAGGGTGACTTAAGGTGCATGGGGGGATGAGAAAATGTGTCAGGATCGGGAAGGAGTTAACAGGGGTGGGGGCACTTCTTTATTTACCTCTCATCATGAAACCTAAATTGGAGAAATAATTCAGTTTCGTGTCAGAATCTAGTATGTAGTCTTCTTACCTTCCTTCCACCTCCTGAAAGGACTGATCAGCTTTGCAGTTTGAGGTGGAAAGAGGTAGAGAGCAATGCTTGCACTAATAGATAAAGCCAAACCATTGTCCTCGTTGGTGGGAAGCATATTCAGAGATGCTGAATATGCTAATGATAGTGGCAGAAGACCAGCTGAAACAGAATAATCAAAGACAACTGTGAGCTGGGAGAGTTGGAGGTAGTTGCAGGGTATGGGGTAAGCAGGCTGGGGGCTGAACGGAGAGTAAACAGGAATTGGGCATAGTAGGACATGTGCCTTAAACACTAATGAGGGTCTAAAAATGGCACATGAGGACAAATGTCCATCATGTACCTCCCTTGCTTGACTTATAGAAAATGAGAGAATATAATTTAGCTGGTACCTAGGAACCATTGAACATTGTGATACTGTGTTTTTTTTTATTCTGCCTTTCATTTATTCAGTGACCTTGAGCAAATCATCTACAAAATGGGGAATAATAAAAGCTGCATTTCCTTTGCCTCAATGAGATGCTCTTAGGATGAATTAACTATCATCTGTGGAGTATATTTTGAACTCCTTCATCAAAGGTGTTATGATGTATGTGGGCAGTTCATCCTACAGAACAATGCTAGGCTAATCACATGAAAACACTGTCATTATCCCCTCTCACTCCTGCTTGACAACCCATGTTTTTCTATTGAAATCCAGTCTCCCCACCCCCCGCCCCAAAACACCCACGCACGTACCACCACCACCAGACCCAAAGTCTTCTCTTTTTTTTTTTTTTTTTTTTTTTTTTGCGGTACACGGGCCTCTCACTGTTGTGGCCTCTCCCGTTGCGGAGCACAGGCTCCGGACACGCAGGCTCAGCGGCCATGGCTCACGAGCCCAGCCGCTCCGCGGCATGTGGGATCCTCCCGGTCCGGTCTTGGTCACGAACCCGTGTCCCCTGCATCGACAGGCAGACTCTCAACCACTGCACCACCAGGGAAGCCCAGACCCAAAGTCTTCTGCTCAGCTTTCCAGACTTTCTGTTATCTGGCTCCTCTCTACAGATCTGTACTTAGTTATTTCTACTCCCCAACAAGCAATCCCTTTTGTTCTACCATGCCAGTTGCAATTCAGCAATCACTGACTGGCCAAATCCTACCTGATTTTCAAGATCTCCATCTTGCTTTCCCCATGAACTTTCTCTGAATGTTCCAGGCTACAGAAATCACTCCCATTTCCAAGCACCTGTTATATCCCTTGTCAGTAGCAGACAGTCCAGTCCTTGATTTATATACTGCCTTAGATTTTCCCTAATTATATATGTTATACTTGTCTCCCGAACTAGGTTGTAAATTTCTTGAAGGCAGGGACCATGTATCTTACTTTTCTTTATACTGTTAGGTATGAATTATATGTAAAAGTGTAGGCTAGTGAGTGCAGTACATATAGATTAGACTTTTCTGACTTTTTTCCATTCTGTTTCTGTAACTATATTGTGTAATGCTTGAATTCTTCTAGCTCATGAAGGCTAATTTATGTATGTACAATGTAGACATTTTATACTTACTAAAATGATTTTAATGTATTACATTTAATAGGTCTAACAAAATATACTTGTAACTAATCAGCTGTCCACACACTGAAGCTCTCATTCTCATCTTGCAAGACCTTTGAGAGAAAAAGGAGCCCTCATTGCTTTCCTAGTAACTAGGCCTGATTTCAGACAAATTTATGGCTTTGGGAGAAATAACCTCTTGTTCCTTCCCTTTGTTTCCCCATCCCAAAAAAATACAAACAAATACATAAAAGAAACTTCTTTATTTCTCTGTCCCAGCTGTCACATTAGAAAGAATCTGATACATTTCACTGATACTAAGGTGTTTTTGATTAATTGCTCACTATGTGACCCCTCCCATGGATGTTCACATGTTACAGGAAGTAATGCCTTTTAAAAAGAAATATAATAGTAGAATTTCAAACTGCTTGGTGATAATTTTTGAATGAATTGTATCTTCTGAAAGAGTGGTGGTTTTACTCATTTGTTGCTAAAAAGCAGAGTTAGGAGAACAAAAACTAACACTATTATTAGGTGTGATGCAACAAACTCCTTTTCATTTCTTGTAGTTAAGACCCAAAGAATTTCTACCACAGGTACATATAAAACAATGTCTCTGGGGCTTCCCTGGTGGTGCAGTGGTTGAGAGTCCGCCTGCCGATGCGGGAGACATGGGTTCGTGCCCCGGTCCGGGAAAATCCCACATGCCGCGGAGCGGCTGGGCCCATGAGCCATGGCTACTGAGCCTGTGCGTCCGGAGCCTGTGCTCCGCAATGGGAGAGGCCGCAACAGTGAGAGGCCTGTGTACCGCAAAAACAAACAAACAAACAAAAAAATGTCTCTGGAGGAATGCCATGAGGTAGCTCGTTTTTAAAAGAACAAAAGTCAATAAAATATGCACAGCTAAAATTTTCACTCCATCTTATGTACATTTCTCATTTGGCCATCTGCCACTTTAGACTAAGGTGTTATATGGTAGGGACCACAGAAAGCAAACATTTCAATAAGATATTAACTAATTCCTCTCAACAATCCTATGAAATAGGAAGAGTTCTCCAATAGGAAAATGACTTCAAATTTATATTTAAAAACAGAAGAGCACATTGCTGGCCAACTCTACCCATCATCCTCTTTGTTGTCCCTCCCCCAAATCCCATATATTTCAAGCAAATCTTCTGAAATGCACATTCAGAGAAACTAGGAAACCTAGTGCAGAGCAGATCCCATCCTTCTCCTCTATTCCTGCTTGTCTCTCCCCATTACCTCTCACCAGCATTACTGGGGATAGAGCTATACTCCCCCTCAGCCTTTTCTGGACTTGTACCAGCATACTTCTGACAGCAGCCCGCTGGCCTTTCTTTTCCTTTGTTTATCATACGATCATGGATTCGAATGATCCATGTCCTAAAATATTGGCATTGGTACAACAGCTTTGGATATTCTAGCAAAATATGAACAAAATTGTGGTTCATACTTCCTGGGGACTAGAGTAAACAAAACTATAGACAGCTTAGGTGTAATAGTTAAAAATATTCTAATTATCTTTTTTAAAATGTCCACTCTCCTCCTTTTTGATCAAGTAACTTCAAGAATGTGCTGCTGAGGAAATCCAAGGCATTGTGTTTTTATCTTTTTCTCATGAAAAATGTTTACAGAAAAAAACTTCTCAACCTTTCTTTAAGATCCTTGTAACAGAGATCGTGTGTTCTTAGTGGTATTTTTTCCCCTCTCTCCCTTTCACCTGTTTTATAAAAAAGTGAGGAAAAGAAATCTGTAAAACCCTATCCATTTAAAATGTAAAGGACTGAAAAAAGTAGGGTTCAAATCAACTATCATTGAATTTATCAATTTGTTTATTACGGAACAATAGAGTGTCTAGCTGAAGACTAACAGTTGCTTTGAATCATAGAAATAGCTTCCCAGTATCAACTTAATGAAGTTTTTACTGGATTTGAAATCCATACCATACTAGATATGTTAGGGAATTTCTAAGCACACTAGTGAATTACTCTACCAGATTTCAATAGTGCCTGGTAACACAATCCTAGGAGTGAATTTTTGGCAGGTGGAGTAAAGACTTCAAGGACATTTAGACGCATCCAGATTTTTCTTTGAAAATGCATTTTTGAGTTGCTCTGTTAGTGCCTTTTTATCCCCCTCCCCCGGCTTTCCATTAAGCCATTGGCTTTGGGACATATCATTTTACAGTATGTTGTATTAAGCTAGGATTTAACTGCTTGCTGCAGTATAGTATAAATAACATAGCAGTGGGTGATGGGGAAGGGATGGGCAACATAGATAATCAAGTGGGGCATAGGTTGTTATTAATGCAAGAAAATTTGGGGCAGCTGAGCCAGTATAAACCATAAAGTCATAATTTCTTCCCAGAGCTAGGTTCATCATTATTGTTGCCCCCTAGAGCTGGGAATGTTTCTGGCCTCCCTGGTCTCAATTTCCTGCTGCCTGCCTTAACTTTAAGTAGAAGCATAAAAGAAACCAATCAGCAAAGCATGCACACATGCTACTAAGTATAGGGATAGAAAATAGAACTTTGACCTCTTGTGGTTAAGGAGACTACAGTCAGTGTGTCTAGCAGCCTCAGGGAAAGAAGCATATTTCAAATGTATGCTTTTTAAGTGCTACCGACCCCATGGGAAGAACAGTGAGCAAGCTCATTAATTAGGGTCCTGTTTGCTTCTCTAGTTCTATTTCAAATCCTTTGTTTGAACTTTGCTCTGAGCCTTCCTATGTGCCTGTCAGTTAATGGTAATAGACTTTCCGAAGTTGGACGCTGGTGATCCAGGTTTAATGTTTTTACACACTTAGTCTTCATGAAACAACTAGGTGTGATTTAAGCTAGAAAAATATTAGCAGCAAAGTTTGGAAGACCCACATTGTGTAGGACATAGTGCTTGATACCTATCTTTGAGATACAAAAAGTATAAAGGAGTCCCTGACCTCAAGAAGTTTATACAGAAACTGAAGAGATTAGACATCTACACATTTAGGCATCTAACAATGCAGAGCAATAGTAATGAATCCCAAATGTGATAGAAACTGACATAGTAGCATTCCAAGGAAGATCAGACTAAGGAAGGGAATTATCATTTATAGAATGCCTTTATGCTAGGCACTTGTGCTTTTGCCACTGCACTACCTTGCTTCTAGGCAGGGCATCCCTGAACAGACCCTTAAAGGAGGTGGGAGACAGGCAGGGGAAAAGGCATAAAGGGACACACACAAGGTTCCTTCCATAACAGAGGTGTGAGGTAGGTGCTTGTTGCCGTGAACTACGTTAGGACCAGATTATGAAAGGCCTTGAATGCCAGACTGAGACAGTTATTTTTAACTCAGTCTGCAGCAAGTTGTTGCTGTTGTTGTTGTGTTGTTTTTTTTGTTAATCAAGAAAGTGAACTGATGAAAGCAATGGTTCGTTGTCTGTTTTTGGAAGATTACATTAGGCTTCCAACCTAACAGGCTGGGTTGGAGAGGGAAAGGCTAGATATAATAAGTGGATGTTGTAATAGCCCAGGCTTTAGCTGTTAAGGGTGTGATCTAGGGCAGTGATGGTCAAGCTTGAGCATGTATCAGAACCACCTGGAGGGTTTGTTAAAACACAGACTGCCAGGCCCCATCTCCAGAGTTTCTTTTTTTCTTTTCCTTTTTTTTAAACATCTTTATTATAGTATAATTGCTTCACAATGTTGTGTCAGTTTCTGCTGTATAACAAAGTGAATCAGCTCTATGTATACATATATCCCCATAGCTCCTCCCTCTTGCATCTCCCTCCCACCCCCCCATCCTACCCCCCTAGGTGGTCACAAAGCACCGAGCAGATCTCCCTGTGTTGTGCAGCTGCTTCCCACTAGCTCTCTATTTTACATTTGGTAGTGTATATATGACCATGCCACTCTCTCACTTTGTCCCATCTAACCCTTCCCCCTCCCCGTGTCCTCAAGTCCATTCTCTACGTCTGCATCTTTATTCCTGTCCTGCCTCTAGGTTCATCAGAACCTTTTTTTTTCTTTTAGATTTTATGTATATGTGTTAGCATACGGTATTTGTTTTTCTCTTTCTGACTTACTTCACTCTGTATGACAGACTCTAGGTCCATCCACCTCACTACAAATAACTCAGTTTTGTTTCTTTTTATGGCTGAGTAATATTCCATTGTATATATGTGCCACATCTTCTTTATCCATTCATCTGTCGATGGACATTTAGGTTGCCTCCAGAGTTTCTGATTCAAGTAGGTCTGCAGTGTCCATGAATTTGCATTTCTAATGAGTTCCCAGCTGCTCCGCTTGTCTGGGGACCACTCTGAGCACCATGTAAGGAAGACTTGACAGACCTTGGTGACTAATTGGATATGGGAAGGGCAAAAACATGATGGGAGAGTAAAGACTCAAAGATATTGTCAAGTTTGGGAGAAAATGGGTTTATTTTTAAAACTTGAATTTGAAGCACTGGCCACACAACCAAGCAGAAGCAATTAGTAACAGGTTTGTTCAGGAGTGAAGATGGAGATGGGAGGTCCTACATGGAGGCAGATAGTAGATGAAATTGTGAGAAATCAAAATAACATGATTTTCAATCATCCAAGAAGCTGAACTCAATTTTATATTAAGTTTTGTAGTTTCCAAAATCTCACTGTCACCCACCACTTCTGAGCTCCTTGATCCAGGTAGGTTTGACAGCTCAGTAAATGCTCTTCAAATGCAAACACTTTTATTAAGAACATGAAATCTGTTTATGCTTATACTTGTGAAAATGCAATTTGGCTGAAGTGAAATAAAATGCCAGTTTCCTAAATGCCAGTAAGTGGCACCATTTACCCCAAAGATAGACATTTTAAAGACTTTTTCCAATTTTGATACATCTCATCAATTTTGTTGTACAGAATCCCTTTCCCTCACTCTGTATTACCCCCCGCAAAAAAAAAAAAACCCGGATGTAATAACTCTGAGCTGCTATTATGTCAAAAATACCCATTCAAAGTTATCATATTCCAAAGCTACCTTGTGTTTACATATGGAAATTCTTGGAGGGGGGAGGAAGTTACTTCTGAATCATTAAGGAAATATCAAACCACTTCCTAAATGGCCTTTCTGACTCCAGCTTCTGCTGTCTAAAATATTCTCTATACCTGTCAGATTAATATATTACCATTTGCCAACGGGTACCATGTAGGAAAGCTCAGAGCTCAGTTTAAACAAAGGATTAGAACTGAAAATAAGAGAAGCAAATGAGCCTACTTAATGAGTTTGCCAACACCAAACAATGTGAGCAAACTTGATTCCCCACTTCATTCACCAGCCTTGGACCTAAGTCACTTTTCAATTTCTAAAATGAACACACAGCTAACAAAACCGAAATTATCCTTCAGAATCGAAGATGTGCCACGAGTGAGGATGTTCAAAAACATGTGTAGAAATGTACCTCTAAACACATTTTAGGTGATGCTTAATTACCATTAAAATAAGTTCCTTGAGTGCCTAGGGGACTTTCTCCCCCTTTAGGGAATACAATTTGTTTGGGTGTAAAATTCTGATATGTTTACCTTATACCTCTCACCTCTTTTGGGGTAGCTGTCTCTTTTCCAGGATACTTAACTACTTTTGTGACCCATTTTTCATTATTTTGGACGGTAAATTAAGTTTTCATTGGGGAAAATTGATGGGGGCTGTGTGTATATGCACATGAAATGTATATTGTACATGAAGTATATTTTGTGTTTGAAAACACTTTTGATCTATTCAAGAAAATGAGGCTCAACATTGGCCAGTAGAGTTTTTAGTCAGCTGTACCAAATTTAGACATAACTATTTTAAAAAGTAGACAAGTGCATTGTCAAAATAAAAATGGGTAAAAGATAGCATGGTCACTAAGTTCAAGAAGCAGAAAATGATGATTTGGTAATGTTTAAGAAGGTCTGCATATAAAAGGAATTCAGTAAAATTGATGTAAAAATTATGTACTCAGTAAAAATTATGGTATCCATGGATTTGCTAAATATTTTTATTATATAGTAATATATAGAGTTCTTTACCACCTTTAAAAAGATTTATAAAAATCTTTAAATATGTATTTATAAAAGGTAAATACATATGCATATATGTACTTGTGACTAAATACATAACAGTGTTATCAGGATTTTACACGTTGCGGTTTTATCATCACTAGTTCCTTTTTCTGTCTTTCATATTTAAACTATTACTATTCTTAAAGAAATTGGACTCACAGCAGTCTATTCCATACAAGAAACAGATCATGGAAAACAACTTTTAATGAAATTCAGTACCAGTGTTAAGCTGTTTTAGTGAATTAGAATTGGATTGAACATTACGTAGGATTATATTTATCAAGATTCTCAATTCTCTGCTTAATTTCTCCCATAGAATAGTCTTACAGAGAATCATTGCATCAAAGGAACTGCTTTTGATAGATACAAATCTGTTTACCTATTAGTAAAATCAGAGGCATGTGAGTAGTATACAAATGACTTCTGGTTAACAGAAACTTGTGATCATTGTCTAAGCTCTTATTTTGAAGCTAAAATTGTTATAGGTACTTTACACTAGATTCTAAGGTGATAGGGAATGGAGGGGGTTAGGGCATTGGATTCTGTTTTAGTGGCAAACAAAATCTCATACAGGAGAGCTGCTTTTTTTTCAACTATTTATCTCTTCATGAAAAATGGTGACTGTCACTGAAAGATCTTTTTTTACTCTGTCACAGGCTTCCCAAAGGGCACATAAAATGAAAACGTGGGATTTGACTAGTTAAATAGTGAATCAGGTTTTAACATAGGTGACACCTCCATCGTCATCTTTTCGGACTGTGATTTCTGGTAATAGCAAGTGAAAAAAAAAACTATTACCGCTGTTGCTATGGCTCTTCTATCTGCTGAGGTTCAGGCATCGTTTTGGAGGCTGCAGTGTAAACCGTGCTTTGGGAAGGTAGAATTTCATAATACCAGAGGATTCCTGCTGCTCATGAGCAGACAGAAAATGTAGGTAAGGGAAAAGGTGTTGGACACTGGAAGAAGAGAAAGACAGTATTTCCTAGGAAGGGAAAAAGTAGTCTTTTGCTTTAAAGATTGAGAATTCTCTCTCTATTTTTTAGAATGGGAAATTTCTCTACTTTCTGCAGAGAGGAGAAAAAGCTAACAGAAAAG
The DNA here is from genome assembly GCF_964341445.2 of Mesoplodon mirus. Lineage (NCBI taxonomy): Eukaryota > Metazoa > Chordata > Mammalia > Artiodactyla > Ziphiidae > Mesoplodon > Mesoplodon mirus. Next base: position 113,269,475 of record NC_138981.1, read on the forward strand.
GAAATTGGGGAGGTAATAGTAATTCATTTCTTTCTTGTTGCTTATGACTTCTGTGATAAAAGTTACATTTACGTAATCGACTTGTTATGGCAAGAAAATGTAAAGAGTCTTTTGTGGTTGGGAGAAAGCTTGTGAAAGATCAGGGGGAAGAGCTGACCTCATAGGGATGGTGATTTCAGCTGCTTTTCTGTTTAAGATGTGCAATTTTGGTGGCGTGTGTACTGCACCAATAAATTGTTTCTAGACACTTGGAGTCATTTTGGGTGGCCTTTTTTTCCCTCTGTAGGCAAAATGAATACTTTTCATTAACAAGGAAAAGTGCCAGATTATCACTGGATTATATTTGACTAATTTGGACTGTTATTTGGGGATGGGGAAGGGGAGGCTAAAGAGAAGAAATCTTTCTTCCAAATGACTGGAATTAATATTGTTACTTTTCCAGTAGGTTCTGGCCTTAAAATTCTCCCTCAGGGAATGATTAAAACAGTTTTTTGGAGCATTTCAAGGCTGTGTAGCATCTCAGACTTACTTTAAAATAAGTTTGCTTAATCACTTTTTAGCACCACTTGATTTATGTCTTGGCTGGGAGAAGAATTCTAGAGAAGTATGTAGTCCAATTACTTTTTTCTAAGAAGACTTATGGATACCAAATACTACATTATTTTATTGTTGGCTTTTAACTTTCCAATAGTTTAAAAGGTATAAATGTCTTCATACTTGGAAAAAGCCAACAACAACATTGTATTTTGCCCAGGGATTGCAGCCCCCTCCCCACTTTCCAGGATAGAGACAGCTTTCTCCCATTGTCCATCCACGTGCCTGGGTTTTTTGGCAGAGTCAATCTGTATAACCCAAAGCAATTTAATTTGATTACTCTTGTGTGTTATTCTTTAATGACAGTGTGTCGTGCAGTCATAGTGTAAGTATGATCCTGATTGAAAGATAAGGCACAGTTTTAGATGATTTTTTAAAAACCCCTTTAACTCAAAAGATGATCCATATATTGTGAAAGAATATTCTTATTTAATATGGCCGAGTGATTCCAGAGTTTGAGAATTTAATTCTTTTTTCCTAGTAGGAGACTAAATTGTCTTCTCCTAATTACTAGAATGAAGAATGTAGTGTATTCTCTTCCTTTATACTGTGAAATAATGCCTGCACACATCTCCTCAAATGTAAAACTGTGAGCTTTGGGGATTCTGCTCAGGAGTCTGGACTAGGCTATTATTTATAAAAGATAAGAGATCATGTATTCATTCCAAGCAAATTTTGAATTGGATGTAATTAATTTTCTACTGAGGCAATTAATGTGTTTAATTACTTTTCTACTATGTGTAATTAATTTTCTACTAAGAGGTAGGAAGGCTATAATGTTTGGCTTATGTTTTGTACGAAAGGAAGTTTCCTTGAAATTTTGGATTTTCCCCTCTCCCTTGTAAATATTTTTGAATGCCTGTATTTTTAAAAAATAATAATGATCACTTTCCTCCAGTAGTGTTTTTGGAGCTTTGTTAATCTAATGCAGCCTTTCTCAATTGCAATTGTCATTCTGCACCACAAAACAGAGACAATGGTATGAGTTAATGTTTTCTCAATTCTCCCAAGAAGGACACAACTAAAACCATTCTAGATGCACTAGAGAGGAGTTTATTTATTACACACAGTAGATTCCTTAGAGCAGCAGTTGGCAAACTATAGCCAAGGGCCAAATCCAGCCTGCAGTCTGTGTGTAGCCTGAAAGCTAAAAAAACAATTTTTTTTTTACATTTTAAAGAGTTGTTAAAAAATAATATGTGACAGAGACCAGAGACTGTACCTGGCCCACAAAGCCTTTAAGACATTTACTACGTGGCCCTTTACAGAAAAAGTTTGCCAAACCCTGTCTTAGGGCATGGAACCTCATTGAAAATTGCTGATCTAAAAAAAGGAAGCATTTTATAGTATTTTCTCTGGGATTAGGTATACAGTAAGATAATAGGAAAGTTTCTCTTTTTGAGGTAACTGACTTGTATATTGGTCCCATTATTGTAATGCTTAATTCAAGGAAAGACTCCAGATCATAGTTAATAGGGAAATACATTTTTATTTGTTTTCTAGACAAAAATTTTAACGGTTGAGTGATATAGAAAGTTGTTGGTAACAAAAATGAATGATAAATTATGTGTATGTATATACAAATGTATTTTAATATTTTTCTTAGTTTCTATAGCAAGAAAATAAAAGTGATTGAATTTTATAGGACTATGAAGGAGGGCATTGATTGCTTTTATCACTATTTTAAATTAAGGGGCTATATCTGTTAGAGAAGGAAAGTGAATAGAGAGTACTAGGTGTCAGATATAATCACATTTGTTCCTTCCTTGTACTGAATAAGTGTCTTCACCCTACAATTAACATCTCAGGTACCTTGTCAGCAGTAAGGAGAATAGTACTTAATCAAAACTGCATTAAAATTATTAGATCATAGCATGTGAAGTAATCAGGCTCTACCAAATGCCACTTAACTACTTGATTTAGTAGGGCAGGTGCCATCAGCCATAAAACATATATTGGTCAATCACAAAATTATCAAGGGAGAAAAAGACAAGCAGGCATTATTTGTAATTTGCTGCTGATTTCCTTTATCTCTATATTTAGTTAATCATGAAGTTCGAGCAGTGATTTTTTTTTTTTTTTTTTGTCTTTGTGGTACATGGGCCTCTCACTGTTGTGGCCTGTCCCGTTGCGGAGCACAGGCTCCGGACGTGCAGGCTCAGTGGCCATGGCTCACGGGCCCAGCCGCTCCGCGGCATGTGGGATCTTCCCGGACCAGGGCACGAACCCATGTCCCCTGCATCGGCAGGCGGACTCTCAACCACTGCGCCATCAGGGAAGCCCCTAGCAGTGTTTTTTTCTTGGGAAATGTCAGACATCACCCCTTCTTTTATCATGCCATTCTGGCCTCTGTCACTAAATACACTTGGAAAGTTGTGTTGACAACGTTCCAAGGCAATGTGCAGAAATAATGAAACTACCTGAAACACAGACTTTAGTTTTTCACTCATCAGCTAAAAGCTTTCAGTGGCTCCCTACTAACCTGATCAGAAATTCCTAGGATGGATGAGACAAGTGAGGCTTCTGAGATGGTCAGGAAAGGCATCACTGGATGGCTGAGCTGGCTTTAAGACTGGGTGGGAAGAAGGGAAAGAAAGGAAGGGAATGAAATTAGGCAAGACAAGAAAAGACAAATGGACTTCTAAGGTTGTGTTTTTCAAAATCTTCTGTGGGTCCTTTTGGGGAGGGCCATAAAGATTTGTTTGGTGAATGGTACTTTATCTCTGGTTAGGGCTGTAAAATGATAGGGTACCAGTCAGCTCAAGTTGTAGATCACAGATCTTTTTGGGTAGCATACTGTTCAAAGCATTCTAATTACTTTGAATTGCTCATCAAGATTATTTTCACTATGGCAATTCAAAAACTAATTAAGGAACTTGGCCATTTGTCTGCATCCTGAGGTTACTTGTTTGTCATTGCCCCCCCACCTCATCCCCAGCTAGAAATCACTCATTATAAAATCAAAACCGCCAAGTATTTTATAAAGATCACTTCCAGTTCTAAAATCTTATGGTCCTTTAAAGTTTCTAAACAGATTGTATAGCATATTTTTTGGAGGAAAAAATCAGATTTTGTACATGTATTCAAACTTGGTACTAGATGTTGATTATCCTTATTGGAGAATTACAGTTTCGTTAAGTTGATTGCAAAGTGAACAGGACCATATATTTCAACTACTAAAATATATTACCTTAACCGTGGTTTTATGGAGAACATGTAAACAGCCTTATGTTTATAATGGTATTTCTTAAAAATTAAAAAAATCAACTCATATTAGTAGGTATCTCATACTTTCAGTAGCACTTTCCCCTTTATTTGAAAATTTATTTTTCTAATATTGTGCTTTGGTGACATGAATAGATTTCAGCGATGTCAGCACAGATCAATGGGGATTAAAAACTGATGAATCTGTACCTTTAGGGATAGGGATTAGAACATTCACAAATGTTATTGACAGTGGGGTATAGGGTAGGATGGAGATGGGTTTGAGAAACTTCAGTTCAGGAAAAGCTGATGAACTCTGAGCAGAGATTAATTTATAATAAAAAGAAGAAGAGTTCTCTAAGCTGAAATTCTTTGGGAAAATGGAAATATGGCAGTATTTAGGACTTTTTTTTTTTCAAATGAACTGGTACTCCCTGTGCAAAGGAAAGGGAATACTGATGATAAAATCCTCATCAGTGAGGATGTTGAAATCCAGCCCCTATTTTGTTAATGTAACAAATTTGTTGATGCGAGCTAATTTCTCATATATGTTGAGTGTATCGTGGTGCGGGGCACAGAACTACCTTATGTTCACTTGTAGTAGTTCTTCTTAGCTTAGGTTTTCAGGTACAACTGTTACACATATACATCCCACTTTACTTCATTTCTGAGTGCATTCCTATTTATTAATGCACTGCTCCAATTCTTTTAAAGAAGTAGATAGGGCATAAAAAATAATAAACATTATTCTTTTAGCCATGCACCCATACAGACACATAAACACACATTGTGATGATATTTTTCACTTTGGGGAAATGAAAAGTGGGAGATGGATTGTTGAAAAATTAGGGAGCATTCTTTTAGAGCATTCTATAATCTCTCTGCTCCATTCTTAGGGTTTGCCAAGATTAAAATTGTTTGCTATTGACACATCATGCCATCAGTATCATTTTTCTTGGGATCAAAGAATGTTAAAGCCAGCAGGACCCAAGAGATAAATTTCCTTAGTCCTAAGATTCCATTGGGTAACTCCTTGCAAATACTATTTGATTAAATTCGTTCAAAGTATAGATTTGATTAAAGAGGGAAATGTTGGAAGGAAATTATACTGCAACCGCTTTCTCATGAAGAATGAAAAGGTAAGTCTATGTAAAATTCTTTTTCAGTGTTAATTTTCTAAAAGAACTCATGGTGTTAATAATTTAGTGCTGTGCTTACAAGTTTCAAACCTATTGATTTTAATTGGAGTTCCACATCGAGAAGGAAGATAGACAGTGAGCAAATCAATTTTGTTTTAATCCAATGCATTTTAATAAGTGTGTTGAAGATTCACCATAACATTATCCATGATAGTTTGATATTTGCTATAAGGGGCCTCTGCCTTACATTCTATCCAAAGGTGTTTATTTCTGAAAGTGCTAGAATGACATCCTTTAATTTTGCCTCCAGTATGGATAGCATAAAATGAGGCTGTCAGTGTCCATCATGTTAAAGTGCCCTGTGTGGGTTTGATTAAATAATGGCCTGTTTTATCATTTATATATTAGCAGAATCTTTGTCTTCCTCTCATTGTATAGCCTTGTCCTCCTTTCCAAATGAGTATTTTATAATTAGAGCTTGTTATCAATCCCAAGCCATATTTATACAATATCCTGTCTAGTCAGTAATAATCCCTTTAACTTTAACCTTAATGTTTATGGTTAAACCCGATCCTTGATTGAATTGTGCATTTCTATATGTGTTCAGCCCAACTAAATGAAAAGAAATGTTCGGCAGAGTGATACATAGACTGTGGCTCTTTGAGGCCTCTAATCTTTGCATTAATGTATGACATCATGCGAGACTCTAGGACGTACAGTAGTCATGTGGCTCTGTTTAATAGTGATTACAGATGTGCTTCCAGAATCAGATTTCCATATGCCACTGAGGTGCGTCCTTGTGTGTATGGTTCCTACCAACTCTCCTTTGAGTATAGCTCCGTATTAGTTCAAGAATTGCTGTTTTGCAACCCAAAGAGCTCCCCGGTAGAAAGGAAAAAACTCCAAGTTGTCACTTTGGAAAGTTTTTATTATGTCAATCACATGTGAGAGTAGGGATTGACTTAGAATCTCATACCTATTTTAATATCCTTCAGTTTATTGAATGTAATCTTCCTTGTAGTGAAAGTCAGAACTCAAATTGCAAATGGAAGGATAACCTCATGCCAAAGATTTCATCTCAGGAGGGCCCCCAGGTAAGCACCCTAAAAACATTCAAGAGCCACAGTATACGAAGTACTGTACTGGGTGCTGTGAGGGTACCTGGTGCTTAGTGAGATAGAGCCCCAACCTCAATGAGCTTACTCATTAGAAAATAGCAATAGAAAAGTCATGGCAATGAAAGAGAATGCAAAAATAATGAAATGCGTGCTGTAATGGGGGCTCAAGCAAAGGGCTATGGGAGGGCAGAGGGTGAAACAATTGATTTTGTTTGGGCGATCAGGTTCCCCTGGGGAATTCGGAAGGTGGTTTTTTTGTTTGTTTGTTTTAATTAGAGATGCGGATTTCCAGAGGAGACGTAGGGTGTTGTTGACTGCGAAAATGGCATGGCCTAAAGGCTCAAACATAAGAAAGTAGAATTGTGCCCCAATGGAACATTGCATTTGTTTGTACGTCTAAGCTACTACTTACTGAAGCATTGGGTTTGAGATATGGTAAGATATCCCTGAAATTTTCCCTTTGGGCCTTTAGTTTTGTTGGATGTTCTAGTTCTGTATATGGGCAAATATAACTGCATTAGTTTCTGCATGCCACTTTACTTTCTGAATGAATTTACAATTAAAAGAAGAGGAAGACGAATATAACCTTAGGTCCTGTATGAGCTGAACTCCTGGCTCCCCTTGACTTCTTTGGAGCAGTCACTCATGTATAATGGGGCATGGCCATTGTGACGGGCCAGAGGTCAGTCTGGATTGTAGTTCCCTCTGCTACTCTTTATCCATCCATCCTTGGCTTCTGAGCCTGCTTCATTATAGTATCAGAGAGTTGGAACTTGAATGCAGCCTACTCTAATTCTGAATTTCTTACTGGAACAATGGGATAGCATATACTTTTCATTTGAGCCATTGTATACCACTGTAGAGTTGGCCATGTGGCCAATGCCAGTTCATCCCTTACCTTAATGATTGCTTCAAAACTAGAGTTGGCAACTGCTAGTGATAGAAGGAGGGGAACAAAGGGATTTGGCTTCTAATGCTTCACTAATTCACAGGGTCAGAACAGTAAGGGACTTAACAGTTCCCTGAGCCCACCTCTCTCCCTCATTATACAGATGGTGAAGCCGACATTTAATTGCTGATTTCGTGTAATTTCCGGGATAAGCAAAATTATGCCAATTTTGCCTGACCTCTCTGCTGTTTACCTCTGTAATACTTATAAGAAACCAGATCTCCTTTTTTCCTTTGGAATGGCTGTGAGGTCAGAGAGAAATGAGCTAAATGATGCAATGGAATCTGCATCCAGCATTTATTGTGATGGTAGCCTTGACTTTTGGTTATTGAAAGAAGAATGTGATTGTTTGCAGGATGTTTCCTTCCCTTTACCTATGGATATAATTAAAGGTTTAAGGGAACTTCAGCTCCCAGAGAGTTAGTCAAAAAGACAAAATTAGTTATTTCCTTTAATTTAAGAGGTCTTAGATCCAAAGATGATTTACCTGGCTGAACAAAATAATCTGACATTTCTACTTGCAATTAAAATAATAGGAATTTAAAGGTCTGGGAAATGGAGCTAATAAAAGTGCTGCCTGTTATGACTTTGTTTCTTGCTTGAGGATTTCTAAGATGGAGGAACCTATGATTAAATTTCTTCTCAGTCTTTCTGTAGTTCAGTTTTCTTGAGAAAAATGTGGCACGTGGTAAAGTGACAATAGAATCAAAGAAATGTTTCATTCTTCTTTACCGGATTGTACATTGGACTGTCTTGCAAACTTATGTAAAGAATTGCATTCTTCACATCCCAGAATGTGTCCTGCTTACTTCATTGTTCTTCTCTGATCTGAGGTTGGGTAAAAAGAAGAATGTAACTTAGGGGGCAGAGGAAGCTCTTCTCTTATCCTCTCTTGAGTAGGAGGAATTAAGATGAAGGAATATTATCAATTTTTCTTTTGTTCTTAAAGATGAAGTAGACTCAAAATTATTAATCAGGTGAAACTCTTCAAACAGCTATGTCAAAATCTTTTGTAATAATTTCAACAGTTATCCTTTACTAAAATATTTGCATTCTAAATATTTTTGCTAATGAGGTGCATTTAAAAACAGGAATAATAGGGCTTCCCTGGTGGTGCAGTGGTTAAGAATCAGCCTGCCAATGCAGGGAACACGGGTTTGAGCCCCGGTCTGGGAAGATCCCACATGCCATGGAGCAACTAAGCCCGTGCACCACAACTACTGAGCCTGTGCTCTAGAGCCCACGAGCTACAACGACTGAAGCCCGCATGCCTAGAGCCCATGCTCTGCAACCAGAGAAGCCACTGCAGTGAGAAGCCCACGCACCACAACAAAGAGTAGCCCCCCTCGCCTCAACTAGAGAGAAAGCCTGCTCACAGCAACGAAGACCCAACACAGGCAAAAATAAATAAATTTTAAAAACCCCAAAAAAACAGGAGTAATAAAGGGAAGATGAAAAAGTACTTATACATTTAATTTTATTTTTGCCTTATGAACACATTTTTCTTGTTGCTGTGCACAGTATTGCTGAAAGTTTAAATTGTTGACTTTATGCTTTGCTATTAAGACCAGGGCTGCCTTGTTGCTGCCTCATCCATCTTTAAACTGCCTTTTAAGTGGGTGAGTAAAGACAAGGACTCAACTGTGAGTTTAGAAAATGCTGTCTGAAGACCACAAGGAAGCCCAGGGTTGTTTTAACTATATCTCTGACTACATTTCATTTATGTCATTATGTACATAAAATCGAATAATTTGACTTCTACTTTATGTTGCAAAAGCAAGTTATAATTACCTTTGAGAGATGTGGGTATTCAATAAAAATAGTTTAACTAAGAACATTTTCTTTATACAAGTATTTTGAGCTCTCACAAATATGGAAATACAAACTCAGACGACTGACCACCTCAAGAGATTTGACTTTAAGCTCAATTCTTCTTGTTTAAATTGAAACACATACAGACATAATTAATTTTGATCTTAGTTCTTATTCTGTTATATGCAAAATGTAGTGAAGCTAAATATTTTACTTCATAAATATAAATCACAGAGGTCTCTTAAGAATTCCATAAAATTTCATCAGATACTTGTAATATGAACCTGAGGTAAGGTAGAGAAATACTCTGCTAACATCACATTCTTCAAAAATTTAGAAAAAATTATGAGGAGTTTGCTTTATCCTTCTCATTATTAAAGTAATCTGAGTATTCACATGGTCATTTGAACAATTCTATGCCTATATAAAACCTAGCACAGAAGTATTATCTTTATTCTTGGATAATTTCATCAGTTTGAGGGTCTTTTTTTCTGAACAGAACTGAAAACCTTAGTGTTAATGGTTACTGAAGTCTACAATAAATCACTGATAAAGCTGGAATTGAAGCTGTTGGCTTCTGGACATTGGGTCCTATGGGAATCGTGGTATAGAATACCGTTGCTACCTTGCCTCCCACACTTTAGAGGCTACCCCAATCCAGTCTAGTTATTGACATGGAAAAAATGGTCCAAGAATAGTAACCTTGTCAGAAAGTCAAGACTGCATACTGTAAGACTCTAATATGAACTGTTTGGTAATTGTGCATATATACAGGGATCAGTCAATTGCATAGTGGTTCAAAAATTATAAGAAATCATATTCAAAGAATAGGAAAGTCCTATTTTAAGTTTTTTCAAATTCTAAGTTTAAATTTTTTTAAAATTCTTTTTTTTTCAATTTCTTTAAATGTAGGGATATTAGTATGTAGACATTAGATAGTTGTGTGATCTGTTCATGATGGAAAATAATTTTGGTTTTATAGCAAAATGGTATAGTTTAGGTTACAAGCTGTAGTGAAAGAAACTTAGACTTAAGAGTCAGGAGACGTGGGCTCAAGTTTGAGCTTTGCCACTCGTTAATTGCCTTATATCACTGAACAATTTGTATCCTCTCTAGACTACAGTTTTTCTCCCTGTAAAAATACATTTTGGATCAATCTAAATTCCTTTTATCCTGCTAAATTCATTCCTTGCTAAATTCCTGTTCATCTCAGAGATTCTATAATTATTTTAATTCCAGGATTTCTGTTTCTCTTTTTAACCTCTCCCTACATCTACCATCATTTTGACATAAATGGCCTTAAATTTCGCAGCTTCTGTTTGGTGGTATTAACCTAGGACACAGCAGGCAAACAATAAATGCTTGTTGCTGATGGTGGTGATAAGGAGTAGCATTAAATGACCATTTCCTTCCAGCTCTAAAAGCCTATGACTGTTATGGTTCTATCCAGAGAGAAGTCAATTGTGCTTAGATCATATATAGCACTTTAAAAAGACAGATAGTGTCCTGTGGTATTGAACGCAAGTAGTGCTAAGGGGTAGATGGCTGTTGATTTTTAATCTTTCCCTTTTTTCTTCCGGCAATATCTTGATTAGGAAGCACGCAACAGACTTTTGAGGCAGTGTTCATAGGGCAATTGAAAAATCTTAACATACCATAATAAAACTAATTGAATTTGAGGCTTATGGAACCACTAGAGAAAGACTTATATTTCTATGCATTCTATATTGTTAAATGACATGTAATAGTACAGACGTGGGAGTAATCTGGAAAAATATTTCCTCTTTAACTTAGGAGAACTAATCTGAGCAACTTAAAGAGGTAGGTAACTGGGTTTATCTCTAGTTTTTACTACATTGTTAAGCTAATGTTTTTAGTTACTCTCTGTGATTGTCAGGGCATCCTGAGTTCATTGCAGATCCCTTCTGGTTGTTACCACTTGAGAGGCTGGAATGAGTAAGAGATATTCCTTTCTAAGCCTTGATAGCATTAGCACATTCTTTGCTCATAATTTCCTGTGTGCCACTCCTCATTAGTGAGTCACTGATAGGCCTATACACAGATGATTCTTTGTAAAGTGCAAAAAATATTTTATAGTCAAGAGCACTCATAGTATGGATTTTACTAAGGTTGGGAGGCAAGTGCAAAACCTAGTTTGAGGTCAGCCTTGCTTACTTTGGTTCTTGGTTTTTGAAGGTTCTTTCATCTGAACTCAACCCTTCTTGGTAAAAACCTCTGAGAAATCTATCTTCTTTTTCCTGAATCTATTATGTTTTCACTTTCAGTTCCAGACTAGAGGGCTTACATAGCTACCTCAGATTCAAAGAAACTAGATTCTTTATCTTTGGTTCTTTCCTACCTTTGGCTTTCCAGGTCTTCATACTGCTAGAACCCCAAGACTAATTCTAATTTGGCCTACAATTTTCTTGTTCCTTCTAATCACCTATTCCTAATGTCCCCTGATGGGGTTCAGGACACACTAACCCCAAAATATAGCACTTTGGCATGTTGAATATTTTAAGTTGAAGGAGTTTGAGAAAGACCTCCCCCACACTGCTGCCACCTTGAAGCAGGTCAGAAAACCCTCATTTGAGAGGTGCTCTCCCTATGCCCAGAGGAAAGGAGCATCCTTATCCCCAAAGACAAGGTGACGCCAAAAAGAATCAGAACAAACAGGCGTTGCTAAGTTTCCCACAGTTTGCTGTATTTAGCTCATACCCTTTGCCCAGTCACTCTTTCCGCGACGTTCCACTCTTCATCAAACTTAGCATAAAAACACACAGGTTTAACCATTTCTTTCAGTCTTCATTTCCTTATGGAGGTTCCAGTGTCATGTAAAACTTTTATTAAATTATATTATTTTCTTCTGTTCATCTGTCTTAGTTTAAGTTTCAAACCTAGGCAGAGACTCTAAGAGGGCTGAGGAAAAATTTTTTTGCCCCTACACCCCCCCTCCACAGTTTGTACCCATTTTCTAGAAGCTAATAGACCTAAACTTTTACTCTTTGTCAATATTGACTATTAACTCAAAATGGTCATCAAATATATCATAACTTATTATATACCCTATTATTACATAGACTGTATTGGGTAAAAATTATTCAAGAATACATACATAAGGAGTATGGGATATGTTGCATGAGTTTGGGTAAATGTTACATTTACAGTTTTATTCGAGGTGTCCTTAGAACAAGTATAGCAGGACTTAATTTTTAAAATATAGGTATGTATATGTAAATACCAAAACCTCTTGGTTTTATTTTAATCTCCAAGATGTCCACTTTTAGTGTGCAGAGTTAGAAGAGAGCCACATGCTTGCCTGGGAAAAATAAGGATAATGAGTTCCCTATAATGAAGGATTCAAATTTCAGATCTGTCTGCTCAGTGGTTCCTAAATGGTGATTTTAAGACTGGTGCCAAAATGACTAGATAAAAAATAGTTTGGAGTACTTTTTTAGACAAATACTGATTCATAGGCCCTAGTCTCAGAGATTCTGAATCAGTAGTTTTGGAATGAGGCCTACGTATCTGCATTTTAAAAGTTATACTGGTGATTCTAATGTGTAGCCAGGACTGGAGAGTACTTAGAAAGCCTTTAAGAGAGTTCTTCCAGCCCTCTAATTTTGTGATTTCAGTATACAAGAAGCCTTCTTCCATCTGCCCCTGACTTTCCTTTTCTTTTCCTTTTTTAAAATTATAGTTGATTTATAATCTTATAATAGTTTCAGGTGTACAACATAGTGATTCAATATTTTTATAGACTATACTTCATTTAAAGTTATTACAAAATAATGGCTATAATTCCCTGAACTATACAATATATCCTTGTTGCTTATACATAGTAGTTTGTACCTCTTAATCCCCTACCCTTATCTTGCCCCTCCCCAGCCCCTCTCACCACTGGTAACCACTAGTTTGTTCTCTATATCTGTGAGTCTATTTCTGTTTTGTTATATATATTTATTTGTTTTATATTTTAGATTTCACATATAAGTGATAACATACACTGTTCATCTTTCTCTGACTTATTTCACTAAGTCCATCCATTTCCACGTCCATCCACGTTGTTGCAAATGGCAAAACTTCATTCTTTTTGATGGTTGCGTAATATTCCATTGAATACATAAACCACATCTTCTTTATCCATTCATCTATTGATGGACACTTGGGTTGTTTCCATATTTGGGCTATTTTAAATAATGCTTCTCTGAACTTTGGGGTACATATATCTTTTTCAATTAATGTTTTCGTTATCTTCAGATATATACCCAGGAGTGGCATTGCTGGATCATATGGTAGTTCTATTTTTAGTTTTTTGAAGAACCTCCCAACTGTTTGCCATAGTGGTTGTACCAATTTACATTCCCACCAACAGTGTACAAGGGTTCCATTTTCTTAACATCCTCACCAACATTGGTTATTTGTGGTCTTTTTGATGATAGCCATACTGACAGGTGTGAGGTAATATCTCATTGTGGTTTTGATTCGCACTTCCCAGATGGTTAGTGGTGTTGAGCATCTTTTCATGCGCCTGTTGGCCATCTGTATGTCTTTGGAAAAATGTATATTCAGGTCCTTTCCCCATTTTTAAATCAGGTTGTTTGTTTTTTTGATATTGAGTTGATGAGCTGTTTATATATTTTGCATATTAACCCCTTATCAGTTATACCATTTACAAATATTTTCTCCCACTCAGTAGATTGCCTGTTCGTTTTATCAGTGGTTTCCTTTGCTGTGCTAAAGCTTTTAAATTTAATTACATCACATTTGTTTATTTTTGCTTTTATTGCCTTTGCCTGATGAGACAGATCTAAAAAAATACTATGACTTATGTCAAAGAGTGATCTGCTATGTTTGTTTTCTTCTGGAAGTTTTATAGTTTCCAGTCTTACATTTAAGTATTTAATCCCTTTCGAGTTTATTTTTGTATGTAGTGTGAGAAAATTTTTCTAATTTCATTCTTTTACATGTAGCTGTCCAATTTTCCAGCACCACTTATTGAAGAGACTATCTTTTCCCCATTGTATATTTTTGTCTCCTTTGTCAAATTGACCATAAATGTGTGGGTTTATTTCTGGGCCCTCTATTCTGTTCCATTGACTTGTGTGTCTGTTTTTATTCCAGTACCATACTGTTTGTTTCTTTTTTTGCGGAACGCAGGCCTCTCACTGTTGTGGCCTCTCCCACTGCGGAGCACAGGCTCCGGACGCGCAGGCTCAGTGGCCATGGCTCACGGGCCCAGCCGCTCCGTGGCACGTGGGATCCTCCCAGACCGGGGCATGAACCCGTGTCCCCTGCATTGGCAGGCAGACTCTCAACCACTGCGCCACCAGGGAAGCCCCATACTGTTTTGATTACTGTAGATTTGTAGTACAGTCTGAAGTCAGGGAGCATGATACTCCAGCATTGCTCTTTTTTCTCAAGATTGTTTTGGCTATTCAGGGTCTTTCGTGGTTCCATATAAATTTTAGGATTATTTGTTCTAGTTCTATATAAAAAGTCATGGATATTTTGCTAGGGATTGCATTAAATCTATAGATTACTTTGGGTAATATAGACATTTTAACAATAGCAATTCTTCCAGTGCATGACACAGGATATCTTTCCATTTCTTTGTATCATCTTCAGTTTCCTTTATCAATGTTTTATAGTTTTCAGAGTATAGGAGTTTCACCTCCTAGGTTAAATTTATTACTAGGTGTTTTATTCTTTTTGATGCAGTTTTAAGTGGTATTGCTTCTTTAATTTCTTATTTTTTGATAGTTCATTAGTAGTTTATAGAAAGCAACAGATTTCCGTATATAATTTTGTATCCTGTAACTTAACTATGTTATTTATTTATTTTTTTGGTGGAGACTTTAGGGTTTTATACAGAAAGTATCATGTCATCTGCAAATATTGTAGTAACAGTTTTTACTTCTTTCCTTCCAATTTAGATGCCTTTTATTTCTTTTTCTTATCTGATTGCTGCGGCTAGGACTTCCAATACTATGTTAGAAGTGGTGAGAGGGACTTCCCTGGTGGTCCAGTGGTAAAGAATCTGCCTTCCAATGCAGGGGATGTGAGTTCGATCCCTGGCTGGGGAACTAAGATCCCAAATACCACAGGGCAATTAAGCCCGTGTGCCACAACTACTGAGCTGGCGCACCTCAACAAGAGAGCCCGTGTGCCTGCACACTACAGAGTCCACGCGCTCTGGAGGCTACACACCACAGTTACAGAGCCCACACGCCACAAATAGAGAGAGAAAACCTGCACGCCACAACTGGAGAGAAGCCTGTGTGGCACAACAAAGACCCCACACAGCCAAAAAAAAAAAAAAAAAAGCAGTAAATAAAATAAATAAATGTTTTTTAAAAACCATATAGCCATGTGACATTAAAAAAAAAGTGGTGAGAGTGGGCATCCTAGTCTTGTTCCT
This sequence comes from Mesoplodon mirus, assembly GCF_964341445.2. Lineage (NCBI taxonomy): Eukaryota > Metazoa > Chordata > Mammalia > Artiodactyla > Ziphiidae > Mesoplodon > Mesoplodon mirus. Next base: position 113,284,712 of record NC_138981.1, read on the forward strand.
GATTTTGGAGGAAAGATGTTCGGATTTTTACCATTGAGTATGGTTTTACCTGTGGGTTTGTCATAAATGACCTTTATTATGTTGATATGTGTTCCCTCTGTACCAACTTTGATGAGAGTATTTATCATGAATGGATGTTGAACTTTGTCAAAAGCTTTTTCTGCATCTATTGAGATGATCATTTGATTTTTATCCTTACTATTATTAGTGTGATATATTACAGTGATTGATTTGCAAATATTGAACCAATCATGCATCCCTGGAATAAATCCCACTTGATCATGGTGTATGATCATTTTAAGTGTTGTATTTGGTTTGCTAATATTTTGTTGTGGATTTTTGAATCTATATTCATCAACAATATTGGCCTAAAACATTCTTTTCTTATAGTGTTATTGTATGGTTTTGGTATCATAGTAGTGGTGACCTTGCAGAATGAATTTGGGAGTGTTCCATCCTTTTCAATTTTTTGGAATAGTTTAAGAAGGATAGGTGTTAGCTCTTCTTTATATGTTTAGTAGAATTACCCTGTGAAGCCATCCAATCCTGGATTTTTGTTTGCTGGGAGTTTTTCTTATTACAAATTCAGTTGCACTAGTAGTGTTCAGTCTGTAAATTCTCTGTTTCTTCTTAATTCAGCCGTTGCAGGTTGCATGTTTCTAGAAATTGGTACATTTCTTCTAGATATCCACTTTATTGGCATATAACTGTTGGTAGTACTCTCTTATAATTTGTTGTACCTCTGTGGTATCACTTGTAATTTCTCTTCTTTCATTTTGTATTTTGTTTTATTGGGGTCCTCTTTTCCTCTTAGTAGACGTTTATCAGTTTCGTTTATCTTTTCAAAACAGCAAGACTTGGTTTCATTTATTTTTTTCCATTGTTACTTAGGCTCTATTTTATGTATTTCTTCTATGATCTTTTTTTTTTTTTTTTTTGCTGTACGCGGGCCTCTCACTGTTGTGGCCTCTCCCGTTGCGGAGCACAGGCTCCGGATGCACATGGCCCAGCCACTCCGCGGCATGTGGGATCCTCCCAGACCGGGGCATGAACCCGTGTCCCCTGCATTGGCAGGCGGACTCTCAACCACTGCGCCACCAGGGAGGCCCCTATGATCTTTATTATTTCCTTTTTTCTGCTGATGTTCAGGTTTGTTTGTTCTATTTCTATTCCTTTAGATTGTAGGTTAGGCTGTAGGAGATTTTTTTTTTTCTTGAGGAAGGCCTTTGCCACTATAAACTTGCCTCTTAGAACTGCATTTGCTGCTTCCAATAGATTTCTTTAACATCTTTATTGGAGTATAATTGCTTTACAATGGTGTGTTAGTTTCTGCTTTATAACAAAGTGAATTAGCTATACATATACATATATCCCCATTCTCCTTCCTCCTGCATCTCCCTCCCACCCTCCCTATCCCACCCCACTAGGTGGTCACAAAGAACTGAGCTGACCTCCCTGTGCTATGTGGCTGCTTACCACTATCTATCTATTTTACATTTGGCAGTATATATAAGTACATGCCACCCTCTCACTTCAGCCATGCTTACACTTCCCCCTCCGCGTGTCCTCAAGTCCATTCTCTAGGTCTGCATCTTTATTCCTTTCCTGCCCCTAGGTTCTTCAGAACCATTTTGTTTTTAGATTCCATATATATGTGTTAGCATACAGAATTTGTTTTTCTCTTTCTCACTTACTTCACTCAATATGACACACTCTAAGTCCATCCACCTCACTACAAATAACTAAATTTCATTTCTTTTTATGTCTGAGTAATAATCCATTGTATATATGTGCCACATCTTCTTTATCCATTCATCTGTCAGTGGACACTTAGCTTTCTTCCATGTCCTGGCTAGTGTAAATAGAGCTGCAATGAACATTTTGGGACATGACTTTTTTTTTTTTTTTTTTTTTTTTTGCGGTACGCGGGCTCTCACTGTTGTGGCCTCTTCCGTTGCGGAGCACAGGCTCCGGATGCGCAGGCTCCGGACGCGCAGGCTCAGCGGCCATGGCTCACGGGCATAGCCGCTCCGCGGCACGTGGGATCTTCCCGGACCGAGGCACGAACCCGTGTCCCCTGCATCAGCAAGCGGACTCTCAACCACTGCGCCACCAGGGAAGCCCCATGACTCTTTTTGAATTATGGTTTTCTCAGGGTATATGCCTAGTAGTGGGATTGCTGGGTGTATGGTAGTTCTATTTGTAGTTTTCAAGGAACCTCCATACTGTTCTCCATAGTGGCTGTATCAGTGTACACTCCCACCAACAGTGCAAGAGGATTCCCTTTTCTCCACACCTTCTCCAGCATTTATTGTTTGTAAATTTTTTGATGATGGCCATTCTGACCTGTGTGAGATGATATCTCATCGTAGTTTTGATTTGCATGTCTCTAATGATTAATGATGTTGTGCATTCTTTCATGTGTTTTTTGGCAATCTGTATATCTTCTTTGGAGAAATGTCTATTTAGGTCTTCTGCTGATTTTTGGATTGGGTTGTTTGTTTTTTTGATATTGAGCTGCATGAGTTGCTTGTATGTTTTGGAGATTAATCCTTTGTCAGTTGCTTCTTTGCAAATATTTTCTCCCATTCTGAGGGTAGTCTTTTCATCTTGTTTATGGTTCCTTTGCTGTGCAAAAGCTTTTAAGCTTCATTAACTCCCATTTGTTTATTTTTGTTTTTATTTCCATTTCTCTAGGAGGTGGATCAAAAAGGTCTTGCTGTGACTTATGTCACAGAGTTTTCTGCCTATGTTTTCCTCTAAGAGTTTGATGGTGTACAGCCTTACATATAGGTCTTTAATCCATTTTGAGTTTATATTTGTGTATGGTGTTAGGGAGTGTTCTAATTTCATTCTTTTACTTGTAGCTGTCCAGTTTTCCCAGCACCACTTATTGAAGAGGCTGCCTTTTCTCCATTGTATATTCTTGCCTCCTTTATCAAAGATAAGGTGACCATATGTGCGTGGGTTTATCTCTGGGCTTTCTATCCTGTTCCATTGATCTATATTTCTATTTTTGTGACAGTACCATACTGTCTTGATTACTGTAGCTTTGTAGTATAATCTGAAGTCAGGGAGCCTGATTCCTCCAGCTCCATTTTTCTTTCTCAAGATTGCTTTGGCTATTTGGGGTCTTTTGTGTTTCCATACAAATTGTGAAATTTTTTGGTCTAGTTCTGTGAAAAATGCCAGTGGTAGGTTGACAGGGATTGCATTGAATCTGTAGATTGCTTTGGGTAGTAGTCATTTTCACAATTTTGATTCTTCCAGTCCAAGGACATGGTATATCTCTCCATCTGTGTGTATCATCTAATTTCTTTCATCAGTGTCTTATACTTTTCTGCATACAGGTCTTTTGTCTCCTTAGGTAGGTTTATTCCTAGGTATTTTATTCTTTTTGTTGCAGTGCTATATGGGAGTGTTTCCTTAATTTCTCTTTCAGATTTTTCATCATTAGTGTATAGGAATGCAAGAGATTTCTGTTCATTAATTTTGTATTCTGCTACTTTACCAAATTCATTGATTAGCTCTAGTAGTTTTCTGGTAGCATCTTTAGGATTCTCTATGTATAGTAGCATGTCATCTGCAAGCAGTGACAACTCTACTTCTTCTTTTCCGATTTGGATTCCTTTTATTTCTTTTTCTTCTCTGATTGCTGTGGCTAAAATTCCAAAACTATGTTGAATAATAGTGGTGAGAGTGGGCAACTTTGTCTTATTCCTGATCTTAGTGGAAATGGTTTCAGCTTTTCACCATTCAGGATGATGTTTGCTGTGGGTTTGTCATATATGGCCTTTATTATGTTGAAGAAAGTTCCCTCTATGCCTACTTTCTGGAGGTTTTTTTTTTTTAATCATTAATGGGTGTTGAATTTTGTCAGAAGCTTTCTCTGCATCTATTGAGATGATCATATGGTTTTTCTCCTTCAATTTGTTAATATGGTGTATCACATTGATTGATTTGTGTATATTGAAGAATACTTGCATTCCTGGGATAAACCCCACTTGATCATAGTGTATGATCCTTTTAGTGTGCTGTTGGATTCTGTTTTCTAGTATTTTGTTGAGGATTTTTGCATTTATGTTCATCAGTGATATTGGCCAATAGTTTTCTTTCTTTGTGACATCTTTGTCTGGTTTTGGTATCAGGGTGATGGTGGCCTCCTTGAATGAGTTCGGGAGTGTTCCTCCCTCTGCTGTATTGTGGAAGAGTTTGAGAGGGATGGGTGTTTGCTCTTCTCTAAATGTTTGGCAGAATTCACCTGTGAAGCCATCTGGTCCTGGGATTTTGTTTGTTGGAAAATTTTTTATCACAATGTCAATTTCAGTGCTTGTGACTGGTCTGTTTATATTTTCTGTTTCTTCCTCATTCAGTCTCAGAAGGTTGTGATTTTCTAAGAATTTGTCCATTTCTTCCAGGTTGTCCAATTTATAGGCATATAGTTGCTTCTAGTAATCTCTCTTGATCCTTTGTATTTCTGCAGTGTCAGTTGTTACTTCTCCTTTTTCATTTCTAATTCTGTTGATTGGAGTCTTCTCCCTTTTTTCCTTGATGAGTCTGGCTAATGGTTTATCAATTTTGTTCCTCTTCTCACAGAACCAGTTTTTAGTTTTATTGATCTTTGCTATCATTTCCTTCATTTCTTTTTCATTTATTTCTGATCTGATCTTTATGATTTTTTTCCTTCTGCTACCTTTGGGTTTTTTTTGGTTCTCCTTTTTCTAATTCCTTTAGGTATAAGGTAAGGTTGTTTATTTGAGATGTTTCTTGTTTCTTGAGGTAGGATTGTATTACTATAAACTTCCCTCTTAGAACTGCTTTTGATGCATCCCATAGGTTTTGGATCATTGTGTTTGCATGGTCATTTGTTTCTTGTAGTTTTTGATTTCCTCTTTGATTTCTTCAGTGATATCTTGGTTACTTGGTAGTTTATTGTTTATCCTCCATGTGTGTGTATTTTTTACAGAATTTTTCCTGTGATTGATTGTAGTCTCATAGCATTGTGGTCAGAAAAGATACTTGATACGATTTCAATTTTCCTCAATTTACCAAGGCTTGATTTGTTACCCAAGATATGATCTATCCTGGAGAATGTTCCATGAGCCCTTGAGAAGAAAGTATATTTTGTTGTTTTTGGATGGAACGTCCTATAAATATCAGTTAAGTCCATGTTGTTTAGTGTATCATTTAAAGCTTGTGTTTCCTTATTTATTTTCATTTTGGATGATCTGTCCATTGGTGAATGTGGGGTGTTAACATCCCCTACTACGAGTGTGTTACTGTCAACTTCCCCTTTTATGGCTGTTAGCATTTGCCTTACGTATTGAGGTGCTCCTATGTTGGGTGCATAAATATTTACAATTATTAAAACTTCTTCTTGGACTGATCCCTTCATCATTATGTTGTGTTCTTCTTTGTCTCTTGTAGTAGTCTTTATTTTAAAGTCTATTTTGTCTGATATGAGAATTGCTACTCCAGCTTTCGTTTGATTTCCACTTGCATGGAATATCTTTTTCCATCCCCTCACTTTCAGTCTGTATGTGTCCCTAGGTCTGAAGTGGGTCTCTTGTAGACAGCATATATACGGGTCTTGTTTTTGTATCCATTCAGCCAGTCTATATCTTTTGGTTGGAGCATTTAATCCATTTACATTTAAGGTAATTATTGATATGTATGTTCTTATTACCATTTTCTTAATTGTTTTGGGTTTGTTATTGTAGGTCTTTTCCTTCTCTTGTGTTTCTTGCCTAGAGAAATTCCTTTAGCATTTGTTGTAGAGCTGGTTTGGTGGTGCTGAATTCTCTTAGCTTTTGCTTGTCTGTAAAGCTTTTAATTTCTCTGTTGAATCTGAATGAGATCCTTGCTGGTTAGAGTATTCTTGGTTTTCGGTTTTTCCCTTTTATCACTTTATATATGTCCTATCACTACCTTCTGGCTTGCAGAGTTTCTGCTGAAAGATCAGCTGTTAACCTTTTGGGTATTTCCTTGTATGTTGTTCATTGTTTTTCCCTTGCTGCTTTCAATATTTTTTCCTTGTATTTAATTTTTGATAGTTTGATTAATATGTGTCTTGGTGTTTCTCCTTGGATTTTTCCTGTATGGGACTCTCTGCACTTCCTGGACTTGATTAAGTATTTCCTTTCCCATATTAGGGAAGTTTTCAACTCTAATCTCTTCAAATATTTTCTCAGTCCCTTTCTTCTTCTCTTTTTCTTCTGGGACCCCTATAATTCCAATGTTGGTGTGTTTAATGTTGTCCTAGAGGTCTCTGAGCCTGTCCTCAATTCTTTTCATTCTTTTTTCTTTATTCTGCTCTGCAGCAGTTATTTCCACTGTTTTATCTTCCAGATCACTTAGCCGTTCTTCTGCCTCAGTTATTCTGCTGTTGATTCCTTCTAGAGAATTTTTAATTTTATGTATTGTGTTGTTCATCATTGTTTGTTTGCTCTTTAGTTCTTCTAGGTCCTTGTTAAACGTTTCTTGTATTTTCTCCATTCTATTTCCAAGCATTTGGATCATCTTTAGTATCATTACTCTGAATTCTTTTTCAGGTAGGCTGCCTATTTCCTCTTCATTTGTTTGGTCTGGTGGATTTTTACGTTGCTCCTTCATCTACTGTGTGTTTCTCTGTCTTCTCATTTTGCTTAACTTACTGTGTTTGGGGTGTCCTTTTTGCAGGCTGCAGATTCGTAGTTTCCATTCCTTTTGGTGTCTGCCCCCAGTGGCTAAGGTTGTTTCAGTGGCTTGTGTAGGCTTTGTGGTGGAGGGGACTAGTCTCTATATTCTGGTGGATGAATTTGGATCTTGTCTTTCTGGTGGGCAGGACAGTGTCCAGTGGTGTGTTTTGGGGTGTCTGTGACCTTATTATTATTTTAGGCAGCCTCTCTGCTATTGGGTGGGGTTGTGTTCCTCTCTTGCTAGTTGTTTTGCATAGGGTGTCCAGTACTGTAGCTTGCTGGTTGTTGAGTGGAGCTGGGTCTTAGTGTTGAGATGGAGATCTCTGGGAGAACTTTCACTGTTTGATATTATGTGGAGCCGTGACATCTTGGGTGATCCAGTGTTCTGAAGTTGGCTCTCCCACCTCAGAGGGACAGGCCTGACACCCAGCCAGAGCACGAAGACCCTGTCAGCCACATGGCTCAGAAGAAAAGGGAGAAAAAAAGAAAGAGAAAAAGAAAATAAAGTTTTTAAAATAAAAAATAATTATTTAAAATAAAAATTGTAAAAAGTAATTAGAAAAAGAAAAAAACAACCAAGCAAACATAAAAAACAGACAGACATAACCCTAGAACAAATTGTAAAAGCAAAGCTATACAGACAAAATCACACAAGGAAACATACTCATACTCACAGAAAGAGTAAAAGGAAAAAAACATATGTATATATCATTGCTCCCTACATCCACTGCCTCAAATTTGGGTTGATTTGTTGTCTATTCAGGTATTCCACAGATGCAGGGTACATCAAGTTGAATGTGTAGATTTAATTTGATGCTCCTGAGGCTGCTGGGAGAAATTTCCCTTTCTCTTCTTTGTTTGCACAGCTCCTGGGGTTCAGCTTTGGATTGGCTCCACCTCTGCATGTAGGTCACCTGAGGGCATCTCTTCCCTGCCCAGACAGAACGGGGTTAAAGTAGCAGTTGATTAGGATGCTCTGGCTCACTCAGACTGGGGGAAAGATGGGGTACGGCATGTGGGGCGAGCCTGCGGTGGCAGAGGCCAGCATGATGTTGCAACAACCTGAGGCATGCCATGTGTTCCCCGGGGAAGTTGTCCCTGGATCACGGGACCCTGGCAGTGGCAGGCTGCACAGGCTCCCAGGAGGGGAGGTGTGGATAGTGACCTGTGCTTGCACACAGGCTTCTTGGTGGCTGCAGTAGCAGCCTTAGCATTTCATGCCTATCTCTGGGGTCCGTGCTTATAGCCGCAGCTTGTGTCCCTCTCTGGAGCCTGTTGAGGCAGTGCTCTGAATCCCCTCTCCTCACGCACCCCGAAACAATGGTCTCTTGCCTCTTAGGCAGGTCCAGACTTTTTCCCCAACTCCCTCCCAGCTAGGTGTGGTGCACTAGCCCCCTTCAGGCTGTGTTCATGCAGCCAACCCCAGTCCTCTCCCTGGGATCTGACCTCTGAAGAAGCTGGAGCCTCAGGTCCCAAGCCCCACCCATCTTGGTGGTTGAGCAGACAAAGCCTCTCGGGCTGGTGAGTGCTGGTTGGCACTGATCCTCTGTGCTGGAATCTCTCCACTTTGCCCTCTGCACCCCTGTTGCTGTTTTCTCCTCCTTGGCTTTGGAGCTTCCACCCCGCCACCCCCATCTCTGCCAGTAAGGGGCTTCCTGGTGTGTGGAAACTTTTCCTCCTTCACTGCTCCCTCCCAGAGGTGTAGGTCCTGTCCCTATTGTTTTGTCTCTGTTTTTTTCTTTTTTTCTTTTGACCTCCCCAGGTACGTGGGGAGTTTCTTGCCTTTTGGGAAGTCTGAGGTCTTCTGCCAGCGTTCAGTAGGTGTTTTGTAGGAGTTGTTCCACATGTAGATATATTTGTGATGTATTTGTGGGGAGGAAAGTGATCTCCACGTCTTACTCTTCTGCCATCTTGAAGGTCTCCCCTGCTTCCCATAGATTTTTGAAAGTTGTGTTTCCACTTTCATTTGTCTTGAGGTATTTTATCATTTTCTCTTTGATTTCTTCATTGACCCATTGGTCTTTTAGTAGCATATTGTTTAGTCTCCACTTGTTTGTGTTTTCCCCATTTTTCTTTTGTAATTGATTCCTAGTTTCATACCATTGTGGTTGGAAAAAATGCTTAATCTAATTTCTAGTCTCTTAAATTTGTTGAGAAATTTGTTTTGTGGCCTAGCATGTGATCTATCCTGGAGAACGTTTCATGTGCACTTGAAAAGAATGTGTATTTTGCTCTTTTGGGATGGAATGTCATGTAAGTCAATATCTATTAAGTCCAACTTGTCTGTTGTGTCATTTAAGACCATTGTTACCTTATTGATTTTTTGTCTTGGTTGTCTGTCCATTGATGTAAGTGGGGTATTAAAAGTTCCCTACTATCATTGTATTATTGTCAATTTCTCCTTTTAAGTTTGTTAATATTTGCCTTACATATTTACATTCTCCTGTATTGTGTACATACATGTTAATGAATTTAATATCCTCCTCTTGTATTGATCCATTTATCATTATATAATGCCCTTTTTTTGTCTTTTGTTGTAGCCTTTGGTTTAAAGTCTATTTGTCTGATATGAGTATTGCTACCCCTGCTTTCTTGTCATTTCCATTTGGATGAAATATCTTTCTCTATCCTCTCACTTTCAGTCTGTGTGTCTTTAGCTCTGAAGTGAGTGTCTTGTACAGCATATTTATAGGTCTTGTTATTTTATCCAATTAATCACCCTATGTCTTTTGTTTTGTTTTGTTTTGCTTTTATTGGAGTATAGTTGATTTACAATGTTGTGTTAGTTTCTGCTGTACAGTAAAGTGGATCAGTTATACATAAACATAGATCCACTCTTTTTTAGATTCTTTCCCCATATAGGTCTTTAGAGAGTATTGAGAAGAGTTCCCTGTGCTATACAGTAGGTACCCTATGTCTCCTGATTGGAGCATTTAGTCCATTGACATTTAAAGTAAGTATTGATAGCTATCTACTTATTGCCATTTTATTACTTGTTTTCTGGTTGTTTTTGTACTTCTTTGTTCATTTCTTCTTCTCTTTCTTCTCTTGTGGTTTGTAGATTTTCTTAAATGGTATGTGTGTGTTCCTTTCTTTTTCATTTTTTTTTAATCTATCGTGGTTTTTGATTTGTGCTTACCATCGGTTTCCTATATGTTGACCTATAACTATATCTACTTGTTTTAAACTGGTAGTCATTTAAGTTCAACCACATTTTAAAGATCTACATTTTTTACTCCTCTCCCCAACATTGTGTGTTTTTGATGACATATTTTACATCTTCATGTTTGTCTCTAACTTTTGTATCATTGTACTTGATTTTACAATTGTTGTCTTTTTTTTAATTAATAAACTTTATTTTTTTAGAGCAATTGTAGGTTCACAGCAAAATTGAACAGAAAGTACAGAGCGTTCTCCTATACCCCCATGCCCACACGTGCACAGTACCTCCCCCCGTTATCAACATCCTGCCCCAAAGGGGTACATTTGTTAATTGATGAATCTACAGTGATATATCATTAGTACCCAAAGTCCACAGTTTACATTAGGGTTCACCTTTGGTATTGTACATTCTATGGGTTTTAACAAATGTATGACTTGTATCTACCATTGTAGTATCATGTGGAATAGTTCAGCTGCCCTAAAAGTCCTTTGTGCTCCAGCTATTCATCCCTCCCTCCTACCTAACCTCTGGCAAACACTGATTATGATACTGTCTTCACAGCTTGTCTTTTTGCAGAATGCCATATAGTTGGAATCATATAGTATGTAGCTTTTTCAGATTGGCTTCTTTCACTTAATAATGTGCATTTAAGATTCCTCTATGTGTTTTCATGGCTTGATAGTTCATTTTTTGTTGTTGTTGTTAGTTTCTGCTTTATAACAAAGTGAATCAGTTATACATATACATATGTACCCATATCTCTTCCCTCTTGCATCTTCCTCCCTCCCACCCTCCCTATTCCACCCTTCTAGGTGTTCACAAACCATACTAGTTTACTTAAGTGATTGGTCTACATCCTTTACTATATATTTTCCTTTACTAGTGGGATTTTTCCTTTCCTATAAACTCTTACTTCTTGTAGCCTTTTCTTTTCCATTTAAAGAAAACCCTTTAACACTTCATCTAAGGTCAGTTTACTATTGATGAACTCTTTTAGTTTTTGGTTGTCTGAGTAGTGCTTTATCTCTCCTTCAATTCTGAATGATAGCCTTTCTTGGTAGTGTATCCTAGGTTGTAGATTTTTCCCTTTCAGCACTTTAAATATATCATGCTACTCCCTTATGGCCTGCAAAATTTCTGCAGAAAAATCAGCTGATAGCCTTATGGAGGTTCTGTTGTATGTGACTCTTTATTTTTCTCTTGCTCACTTTAGAATTCTCTCTTTATCTTTAACTTTCACCATTTTAAGTCTGATATGTCTTGGTCTGGCTCTCCTGGGGTTCATCTTGTTTAGGACTCTCTGTGTTTCCTGTACCCAGAAATCTATTTCCTTCTTCAGCTTCAGGAATTTTTCATCCATAATTTCATCAAGTACATTTTCTACCCCTCTCTCTCTCTCTCTCCTCCTTCTGGGACCCCTACAGTACAAATGTTAGTATGCTTGATGTTGTCTCATAAGCCCCTTAAACTATCCTCATTTTCCAAAATGTGTTTTTATTTTTGCTCTTTTGATTGCATGATTTACATTCTTTTATCTTCCAGATCACTTAGGCATTCTTCTGTATCACCTAATCTTCTATTAATTCCCTCTAGTGTATTTTTCATTTCAGTTATTGTATTCTTCAGTTCTGACTGGTTTGTTTTTATACTTTCTAGTTACTAGCTAAAATTCTCACTGTGTTCATCTATTCTTTCCCCAAGTTCAGCTAGTATTCTTATTACTAAAGCTTCGAACTCTTTCTCTGGTAAATTAATTATCTCTGTTTCATTAGGACTTTTTTCAGGGTTTTTTTTCTTGTTCTTTCATTTGAAACATATTCTTCTGTCTTCTCATTTTGTTTAACTTTCTCTGTCTCTATGAAGTTAGGTGAGTTACCTATCTGACGCTTCTGTGGGAGCATCCCTATGCAGTCTACGTGTGCCCAGTGGCTATGGTAGGAGAGCCAGATATGACGTGAGCAAGAGTCACATCTTCCCCCAGGGTGTGATGGCAGCTATCAGCTTGGTAGAAGGTGGTGCTGGAGATGGAAGGGCTAGAGCCAGAGCCAGGGCTTCTTCTATGCTCAGTGGCCATCACTGCCTCACTGGAGGCAGAGTTGGTGCCCAAGGTACTGGAGCAGAAGCCCTGAAGGTCAGGTCCGAGCTGGTTCCTTTCCCTCTAAGTGTGTGCACCACCCCCCTGGCAGTGGCACCTCTGCCCTAGTGGAGAGCAGCACTGGAGCAACAGGTACTAGAGGGGACCTGCGGGACAGGCCAGGGTAAGTGCTGGGACAGTCCCAGCAAGTTAGTCCAAACCCCAGGCAATTTTCAATCTGCTGCTTCCTCATGTGCATGCTGGTAATGACTGCCTTCCCCTTGTTCAGAGGCAGGGTTGGGTCTGAGGCAGCTCCATTCTCTCTAAGTGTGAACACTCTCCTTGGCAGCATCAGCCTTTGTGGCAGTGGAGAGCTGCACCGGAGCAAAAGAGACTGTAGTGGGCACCCGGTGCAGGCTGAGGAGAAGGCTGTGGCAGTTGTGGGAAACCAGCCAGAGCTCCAGGTAGTTTTCAGTCTGTTTCCTCCGCCTTGTTCGCTGGGAGTAAGCAAGTGTATGCATGCTCTTCATGAGTGGAGTGTCGATTTCTTACAGCCCTCTGGTAAGTCCCACTGGTTTTCAAACCAGCTAAGGGGACTCATCTTCCCAGAGTCAGGCCCAACATGTGGCTTGAACCCATCACTACCCACGGAGAATCCTTGAGGCTGTGATATCCCCTGCCTCTTGTGTGTCCCCTACTTGGGCACTTGCCCCAACTAGATGCTTTTCCTCCCTTCCTGCCCAACTCTATGCAACTCTTTCTTTATAGCCTTGGTTGTAGAAGAGCCTTTATGTCAGGATCCAGGTTGTTTTCAGCAGGAGTTGCTTCATATGTAAGATATATTTTGATGTGTTCGTGGAAGGAGGTGAGCTCAGCATCCTCCTACTCTGCCATCTTGATCTCCCTCCCATCCTCCCCTGACTTTCCACAGGAGACAAGTAAGATAATCATCCTACATTTTTCCCCTTTGGACTCCTCAGAGTATTTCCATACTAAACGGTTGTTGTTATCTTTGCTGTTTTAGTGGCGATGATACTGTCTAAGACTTAAATTTGTTACAATGTACCTATAGCTGAAGAGTCCAAATCCAAGCTAAGGACAGGTGATGAAGGTCAAGGAATAATGAGAATGTCCTGAGATGGATCTCTGAGGTTTTCATTTTCACAGATGCATTTTTGTGCAACGTGTATAGTCATCTACCATTAGTTGTAAAGCAATGTGACATTAATTTAGCCATTCATCCTTTTTGCTGCTACAGAACATAGAGCTCCTTCCTGGGCTATGGCTTTAAGAAGGCAATGCAAACACAGATATAGCAGTAAACTAATTTTGCAATAGAGATAGAAAGATTTAGAAATTTTAATATTCTTAAGAGACTATTTGATTTGTGTTGAGAGGGAGCTGACTTGATTTTCTTAGAGGCTCTAAAGAAGAGTGAATGTGAATGATTGGGCAAGCCAGCATCTTTATAAAGGTGGTTTCTAAATTGCATTGCTTGGAGTGTTTACCATTTGTTTACTTGACTTTTGCCCTTGCATGAAAAACCAAAAGGAAGTATGTCTTACTTTGTTTAAGAAGCTGGCGACGTGGTGAATGGGGAGTTAGAACTTAGGTATTATCTATCCCAGATTCAGGGAGTCAGGGAGATGAGGTTATACTAATGAAAACTTGTTTTCAAGGTTCCCTCCACTCCGAAAATTGGGGTTTTGCATGAGAAGTTTTAGTCCCAAAATAAAAGATTGGGAAGTGCAAATGTTGTGTAAATGAGAGATCTTTCTCTTTTTCCAACTTGGTATTCCTTGATTGAAAATCTTAAATTATATTTATTGATGAGTTAGGATTCACTTCAGAGCATGTTTAAAATTCAAAATGTGACTTGATTTTTAAATCTTTGATTTACATACTTTCAGGAACCCATTTATTATAGAAATCAAGAACAGCTGTGTTCTCCCTAGGGTTGATTGTTTCAGTCAAATCCTTTTAAAACACGAATTAAGAAGATTAGGATTTAATCTTTGTTTCTTCCAACAACAACAAAAAATCTCATCATAGAGTTAATATACCTCCTAGTCCAGAATGTGTTATCAGAAAGTATATATTCAATACTATCTACTTTTTTTTTTTGCGGTATGCGGGCCTCTCACTGCCGTGGCCTCTCCCATTGCGGAGCACAGGCTCCGGACGTGCAGGCTCAGCAGCCATGGCTCACGGGCCCAGCCGGTCTGCGGCATGTGGGATCTTCCCGGACCGGGGCACGAACCCGTGGCCCCTGCATCGGCAGGCAGACTCTCAACCACTGCGCCACCAGGGAAGCCCTCTACTTTTTAATCAATGGTATATTTATAACTTTTAGATTATTTTGTAGTTACATCAGAAAAATGGAAAGATTTGCTCTTTTTATTTTTCCAAATTCACTGAATTTAGGAAGTTATAGGGTGGTGAACCTATCACTGAGCTATTTGGTGAGTATTTTGCTGCAAGGTACTAGAAAGACAAGAACCATCACCAAAAGTAGGAAGAGGTAACTTGTGGGTTAGCTATTATACTATGTGATACTAATCACAATGTCTTGGTAAGAAATTAAGCACCAAGTAAATCAATAACGATGGTACGCAAGTTTTGGAGAAGGTATTATAACAAAATGTTAGCATTAAAGAAACATCTGCAACCTACGAAGCCTAAACTATTTTTAAAAGCTCATATGGGCAGCTGAAGATGTATTTGTCCCATGTGAATACTAGAGGTGGATGGGTATAGCAAGTAGCTTGCCATATCAAAGAAACTATGGCATACATGGAAAGTGTCTTTTAGAAATAGAAAAAATCCAATCAAGGAGAATGGGGAAGCTTATAAATTTAGCAGGTCATGTGCGAACTGTCATTTAGGCTGGTTGAAAAAAGAAAAATTGGCGAAATTCTTTAAAATCAGTCATAAGTTTTTAAGTTACTCAAAAGCAGGCAGTTTACTGGGTCTATTTGGTGATGATGGTGCAACAAACTTGACAGAAAAATAATAAACTTTAATGATCTATTTGTCTAATAAAAGAAGATATAAGGGAACATGCTATCTCAATAATTTGTCCCCTGAAATTGATGACCAGGTTAAACTGTAATAAATGAACAGATAATCTATGTCCAATTAACAAATTAAATATAGACAGTTCATCAGAATTATATAGCATCCTTCTATATTTTGAAGGAACTCAAAGTAAGGTTTTAGGTCTGGACTAATAAAGCACTTAAGTATAAATTAGATTGACATGTATACACTGCTATATTTAAAATAAAACGCCTTCCCATGAAAAAAAATAAATAAAAATAATAAATAACATGCCATTTTTGTGAGGTTTGGAAATCTTTTTTTCTACTTGATCAGTAGTATATATTCAGCAATATGAGTTTAAGTAAGGTTAAAGGTTATCTTGTGGGAGTAAAATTTGAATTCACAATTGTACACTGTTAGATAAAGGATATTTCTGAATCAGGAAAGGGCAGTGAATTTATAAATCTAAGTCATGCCTATACATCTGTTAACCTAAAGCCTTATGCTTGATTCAGATTTTGTTGTAGCAAAATATTGATTTATTCTGGATTCCTACTGTGAGATGTGTTGTGAAAGTTCAACATATTACCATTTCCTTATGAGTACTTGCAATCATGATAAAAGCATAGAATCTTACTTCAGCCATTGATGAGAACATTACATACAGATAGGATCCCAAGTAAAGAAGAAAAAAAGGACTTGTAGATTCTTGGGTCTTTTGTTCTCTGTGTTGTTTATATGGTGGTTTAGAAGTATAGATACAGTGATTAGGATGTCCAAGTTGGAGAGAGAGGAGAGTTAAAAGGTAATATTTTGCTGGTGGAATGTAACAATTTTAACAACTCACCTACCTATAGCTTAGATTAGGTATTCTCTCATTATCACTACCATTACATTAATGTGCAAATTGTGTATATTCAGCTGCTTTATTCTAAAAAGAGTCTGGCCCTTTGGTGTGCACCAGAGACAACATTTGCTCTAGGAGATTGTGGTAGCAGGATCAGCTAAGCCCACTTAGTGTGGGTGATCCAATAGAATATGGACTAGTTGGCCATTTGGGATACAGTTGTTCTAACAAAGCACATGCGGAGAGTCAAGGGAGTTTGTATGCTTTTTTTTTTTTAAATGTGGTATTGTCTTATGTGATTTATTTTCCTTCATTTAAAAACCTGATGCAAAATGTTTGTGTTCTTTCCTTTCTTTCTCTCCCCGCCCCCCCTTAGAATAATATAGCCGATCCAGAAGAACTGTTCACAAAATTAGAACGCATTGGAAAAGGCTCCTTTGGAGAAGTTTTCAAAGGTATTGATAACCGTACCCAGCAAGTGGTTGCTATTAAAATCATAGACCTCGAGGAAGCCGAAGATGAAATTGAAGACATTCAGCAAGAAATAACTGTTTTGAGTCAGTGTGACAGCTCATATGTAACAAAATACTATGGATCATATTTAAAGGTAATGTGTATGCTGGATTATTTAAGTCATAAGGTATCTTAATTATAAGTATTTCTTTTTTTTAATTGTGTTTTTTGAAAGGCAATGTCTTAAATTAGGATTTGACAGCCTTTGGCCTCCAGACAGAACTCAGCTCCATTTGTAGTGCCAAAATAGACTGTTTTTAGATTTAGCAGCTGTATCCTGAATGCATCCCAGTACTCAGCTGCAACATTTTTCCACACCTGAACTTTTGGGTTGATGGAGGAACAGAAAGGCACCTGAGCCTTGAGACATATCCTTTGCCTGGAAAGAGCTTTCCTGGGCTTTTACACATTATTCTCAATGGTCCAGTCTGTCTCAACCTCAGAATTGATGGCATATGTAAGCATGTCACTATTCCATTGAGTTATGGTGGTTATTTACACATCTCCCTCTCCCTCTAGGTTGTAAGCTTCTTGACAGCAGGGAGTTTAGTTCAACCTGTCTTGGTTTTCACATCACTTAGCACAGAGCATGGCACATCTTAAGTACATGATAAATATTTGTTGAAATGGAGTTAAATAGATTAATATCTGTTCCCCCCCACCAAACAAAAAGTTGGATTTTTAGTTTCCAGGATTATGGAATTAGCAGACACCTGAAGTTCCAGCAGATGGAGTTATTACTGCATCACAGAAAACTCTTTGGTGACTAAAACCCAGAGTTCTTGGGTTCCATATTTATAGAGTCAGGATTTGTGTCTGTTGAAATATAAAACAATAAATAATTAGAAAAATCTAGCTTAGAGTTTAAATTACCTTAAAATTAAAAAAATGTATCCCCATATTGATATTTTTCAAAGGAGGGCAGTATTAGTTAGATCTTTGATTTTTAGGGCTTACAAAGGGGAAGGTATTTTGTTTGTTTGTTTGTCCATCTATCTATAGGCCAAAAGGGTGTGTTTATAACCCATCAGGCTGTTGGCCTGCACAAAAATTGATGCTGTCTTTTTATGTTCTGCTGATCAAATATACCCTAGGATAAACTATATTAGTTAATACTGGTATAGAAATTCATAGATTTTCATGGCTTTTTACAGAGCCTAACCTTTTTTTTTTCTTCGGTCGCGCTGCGCAACTTGCGGGATTGAACCCAGGCCCCCTGCAGGAGAAGCTCAGAGTCCTAACCACTGAACTTCCAGGGACTTCCCCACAGAGCCTAATTTATTCTAATAGTACGTGAATTAGGTGACTGTGGCATTAATGCATAGTAGAATGAATCACTAAATAGCCAAACAGTCACTCTGTGTCACACACGGTACTAGGTTATGGAGATGTAAAAGTGAACAACTCCTGCCGTTAAAGAGCTCACAGTCTCATATTGCACTAAAATAGTGTAGATTTTGTGATTGAATGTGTACAAGGTACAGATGAAGCATAAAGAAGAAAATGGTCACCTCTACCCTTTTTTTCCATGATGGTATGAAGGAAAGGCTTCCAAGAGGCGGTGATACTGCTGGTAGCTCCTATACAATATACTTTTAAGTGTTAGCCATTACTCTATTTTACTGTACACCTAATTACTTGATTCTTTGTGGTTCACTTTGCTTTTATATTCTTCCCTAAAAAGCTTACTTAGTGGGTCAGATTCCTTTTTAGGAATCCTATGGGGGTGGTCATTCAATCTCAGTGGTTTTAAGTCTCCCTTCTAATTTCCATAGCAGGTGTGGTTGTAGGCAGCCCAGGGAATTTGTTGGTGGTGGTGGTGATGTGTCTGTGTGTTTTGCTTATTCTGGTTTACTCTTTCTGGATTGAATCCTTGTAATTCCAGACCCACTCTAGAGCAGATCTGAACACTTGCTATTTTTAGGCACCTGTATCAGATAAGCTAGTTTTGGTGACTGACTTATATTAAAGAAGCCCTATTTAAAATGCGCTATTGTATATTATATTGAAAATGGGTACTGACATGGTATTGAGTTTATTGTTTGCTTACAACCTTTCTTTATTTATATTCAGTACTCGCATGGAAAATGAATTATAACTCTGTTTTTATTATTTATTACTAAGATTTCACATTTAAAAAAATTTTCCTCATAGTATACGTGTACCAGTCACCCAAAAAATACTTAATCTTTTAATAAATCCAACTGATAGTTTGTTTTCTCCAAATCTTGACTGTTGAATGTTCTCAGGCCAGTTAGTGATACAAAACTGTTATCCAAGATGTCTTCTTACAGAATTAAACTGCATTATTTTTATCTCGTTTACCCGTCATTAATTAAAATACATGATGAGAAAGCCTACTTTGAAGAACATGTTACTTCATGATAAAATTGTAGAAATTCACAGATGGCTGCTGTTGATTACATTTGTATCTAGATTATTTGTACATACACATATTATCTCTATATGGATATACATATATATACACAGAGAAAAAGAAATATGATTTTATAATTCTTTAATACCATTTATTTAAATTACTTTCGTAAATTGACCACTTGTTTATTTTCCATTTATATTAAACCATAGTGTGACTTTACAGGCTTAAATTTTTTTAAACTAAAATCACATCAAATATAACAGGGTTCTGTTTAGTTCAGTCAGTGAAATCAAGGCTACATCCTCTAAGTACCATCGGACAACTCCATCATCAGTCGACTTATGTTCTTGTTGTGGCCCATCCTTCCATTTCAGATGATACGGGAGATTTTGTGAGTCAAGTTAGTTGAGTAAAGTAGGATACAGGTTCTTCTCAGGTCGTCCTAACACAGGACATAACCAAGGCCCTCACTGTTAGCTGGAGGAAAATTTATTGCACTTGAGAGAAAATTATATGCTCTCTGAAACTGTATGTAGTTGTAGTACTTTCCTTGAGACATGCAGAAATGTACTAGGTATTCATTTTGACTGAGCTCACTGTATAACTTCGTTTTTAAAAACAAGAGTAAAAACCAGACAGACACATCAGTATGACCACAATATTTTCCTTTAATTTTACTTCACTGCAGATTTTCTTGACAGACAAAGTTAGTCTTTATGACGAGTGCTAAAATAAGCAAACCCTTCCCTTCTGATCTCATAACATTGGAAGAATCTTTTATAATCTTTAAATATTTTTCTAGTTCGATGTAAATCTTAAAATGAAGCTCACTCAGGCATTGAATAGAATTTGAATCATGCCTTTATTTGCTGCTGAAAATTGCTTTTAGATTTCTGTTTATGTTAAGGAAATATGCCCCCCTCCACATACCACAACAACTGATATTTATTTTTAAAAAAAAGAATTGAATGATTGAAGTAAAATGTTCCAGAATAGAGTCTGTACAGTTTTGTTTCCTTCTCATTATTTTTCCTGAGACTTTTGTGTGTGCTTACTTCCAATGTATGGTGAATGTTTCTGGAATATTTCTGGAATATTCTTTAATTTTTAAAAATCATAGTTTTCTTATAAAACTTGAAGGAAATTGGAGAGGGAAATATTTCCTCCTTGTACAGTGGGGGTTTTTTTCTCAAAATAAGAATAGCTTTAAACTTCCTATAATACACCTCTAAGAAGCCCCATATTAGATTCAATTCAGCAGATATTTATTTTTTGGTCACCTACTCTGTGCACTCCTTTCATTCTGCATATTTGCCCTGGTCGGTCTCATCTACTTCATTCTGACAATTTCTAAGTTCATGTCTCTGGTTTCAGCCTCTCTCCTTAGCCCCAGATAGGTATATCTAACTTGTCTCATATCTCCCACTTATCTGTGGGTAGGTACATCAAGTGCAATAACCCAAAAAGTGGGGAGTAGCATTTAAAGTGGGTCTTGAGTATGATTTTGATAGGGTTTGGGATGTGAGGGTGGAGTATAGACAAGGCATTCTAGACTGGAAGAAAACGATTCCAAGGTGGTAAAGTATCTGGCAAGATGATCTCTACTATTCCTTGCAGTTATATAAGATTTCACATTCTGTTTCTTTTTTTATTGTGGTATAATATATATCACAAAAGTTACCATTTTAACCATTTTAACCATTTTAAATGTACAGTTCTGTGGCATTTCATACACTCATGTGATTTTACAACCATCACTAGCATTCATCTCCAGAACTTTTTCATCTTCCTCAACTGAAACTCTGTACCCATTAAACTATAACTCCCCATTCTCTACTCACCGTAGTCCTTGGTAACCACCATTCTACTTTCTGTCTCTATGAGTTTCCCTACCGTAGACTCCTCATATAAGTGGAATCATACAACATTTGCCCTTTGGTGACTGGCTTATTTTATTTACACATGCTGGTTTATGTGGTCAGTGTTATGATTGGCTATCTGCTTCATAGACCAACCTACTTAATTCAACATGTACTTGATCTATGTTCAATAATTATCTCATAAATATATATAATGAGTAGTTTAGATGTTTTTTTAAACGTTTTTTCTATGAGCAAATGAATTCCAAGTTCCACAGTAGCATTTCTCCCCCCTTTAGCCAAGTGTCTGCTTTAGTGGCAAATTCAAAGGCCCCATGGGGTGATGGAGTTGATACTCCAGACACCAGTGATTTGTTAAAACGAGGCTCCAACTTCTCCTCAGTAAACAGTATAACTCTGAAGTACTTAACTCTTTTTTAAAATTTTTATTGGAGTATAGTTGATTTATAATGTTATGTTAGTTTCAGGTGTACAGCAAAATGAATCAGTTATACATATACATACATCCACTCTTTTTAAGATTCTTTTCCCATATAGGCCATTACAGAGTATTGAGTAGAGTTTCCTGTGCTATACAGTAGGTCCTTATTAGTAATCTATTTTATAGTATAGTCGTGTGTGTATGTCAATCCCAATCTCCCAATTTATCCCTCCTCCCCCCTTACCCCCTGATAACCATAAGTTTGTTTTCTACATTTGTAACTATTTCTTGAAGTACTTACTCTTTAGGTGTTCTGAATTTTGGAACAGAGAGCCATTTCCTAACCCCTAACTGACCACCCACGTTGATGCAGGGCTTTATTTTATTTATTTATTTATTTATTTTTGGCTGTGTTGGGTCTTCGTTACTGCATGTGGGCTTTCTCTAGTTGCGGCGAGCGGGGGCTACTCTTCGTTGCGGTGCGCAGGCTTCTCATTGCGGTGGCTTTTCTTGTTGCGGAGCACGGGCTCTAGGCGCATGGGCTTCAGTAGTTGTGACACGTGGGCTCAGTAGTTGTGGCTCGCGAGCTCTAGAGCACAGGCTCAGTAGTTGTAGCGCGTGGGCTTAGTTGCTCCGCGGCATGTGGAATCTTCCCAGACCAGGGCTCGAACCCGTGTCCCCTGCATTGGCAGGCGGATTATTAACCCCTGCACCACCAGGCAAGTCCCTGATGCAGGGCTTTAAATTGAACTCCTCCAACCCATTGTTAAAACATTTGGATCATTTTATAATTGGAGAAGTGACATTTTTCCTTCAGGGACTTCCTATACTTAAATGTGCCAGATATATGATTATGGTTTAGAGGTTTAGAGTCACTTGGCTCTTTTGGATTTGTAAACCAGTATGTAGATATCAACTTAGCCTTTTAAATTATTTAAGAACAAACCAAACATACATATTTGCATTCTCCAACACAAACATCTCTTACCAGAAATCAAAGATAGAAATTGTAGTCCCCCAAAAGAATACAAACACAGGGTCTAGGTTTTTGGGTTTGGTTTGGTTTGTGATTGGTGTTTTCATTAAGACCTGCTGCAGACAAGGAACGAGTAAGAGCCTGTGTGGGTTAAGCTTGAGTAGGGAGGAACCCCACCAGCTCGCCATTCCTGCCTGTGCCCACTTGGGCCTCGCTTCAGTTCCCCTGCCTGCCTCGCAGTCTTCTGAATGTCTGGACCTATAACCATCCTCCAGCGAGGTTTGTCTGCAGAAGTGACAATCAGAAGGAAGCAGCCAGAAAAGCTATGAGGCAGCTCTGGTTCCCTGCCTGTTTCAGAAGAGTCCTAGTTCCACTGAATAGCTCGCTTGCAAAGAGGAAGCCTTCTTTTCGGATCGGGAATTTGCTTAGTCATAAGTTTAATGACTTTTTAAGCTTTCTATGAATACATTTTGGTAAGTTTCCGTTTTGAATCAGTACCAAAAAAAGGACACACATTGTTTTTAACTTGGAAAACAGGTGCTTTCATTCATGCAGAACTGCAAAACAGATAAACATGTTTTATAAGATCTTTTTATTTTTCTTTGAATGTCAGGTGAATGGGAAGCATTCGGAATTCATGAGGTAGAATGTAGTACTTAGGAAAAAAACGTGACAAAAGATAAACTTCTCAGCCTGTACGGCATTGTGAGAAACACTTTTTTCTTCTGTAGAAAAAAATATGAAGACTCATCAGGTTCACAGTTCTCATGTTCTGAGTCCTAATTTCTATACATGAAAACAAGTTACATGAACCACTCCTGGAACTCTTCTCCTCTCCCGCTGTTATGGGGATTTATTTCCTCTCCTGCCTACTGTATACACCACTCTTTCTCTTCTCAGTTCAAGCTGGCCTGCTGTGACAGGAGAGAGTTGATGTTAAGATGGGCGGGGGACATTGTTCCTTTCTTTCTCTTATACATCCTACATAATGTCAGCATCTTAATTTAACTGAGCCTTCACTCCCCGGACCCTTACCCTACACCACAACCCATTCCCCCCCACTACAGTGTCCCCTAAACACTCATCATCATGTTATTGGAGTCCATTCTCTGCCATAATAAAGCCCCAGTCTCATGGAGACACTTGGAAATTTTGAATGGAACTCCTGAGTACTTCCCAGGGATTTTAGAGTTTGAGGACTACTGGCAACAGCTTGAGAATCTTCATTCCACAGCTGGGACTGTAAAGGTGAGAAATGTGTTCCTGGCATCCCAAACTGAAGCACGACGCTGAATATATTTTCCCCTAGAAACATTGTTATGGTATAAATGGTAGTGTCTCTGGTATCCTTTTTGCTATACTATGGATACCTTTGTGTTAAATTGTCTTTTTGGAGGACACTGCTCCAGGAACCTAGGCATTATCTTTATGGGAAAATGCTTGCTTTCCAAATTCCAAACATCTTACTTAAAAATGGACTTTTGGAACACAATCCATTCACAATTTGGCTATTGGCCAGTTTAGCAAAACCAACCATTCCGCTTCCAGTCAATTCTGTGGTCCTACAATAATTCAGAGAATACCACTTATGAAATGGTACGGAGAGAGAGATGTCTCCCGTATTTCAAACTATAGCTGAAAGAAAAATGATTTAATGATTTATTCCAAATTTTATCTGATGTAGCTGAATGGTGTGTGTGTGTGTGTGTGTGTGTGTGTTCACCTGTTTTGTAATTCAAATACACGTGTTCCCCCTATGAGCTCCATTTCCTCTTGTACAACTTCCAGTGAAGTTAATTCTACATGAGTTAATCATAATGCTTTTTAAGCTACACGCTCCCTTTCTCTTATCCATTTACCTCGGGGGAGAGGGGGGTCAATGTTCTTTCTAGGTTCCATATGTGTACGAAAAATCCCCGTTAATCCTGGTTGGTAAAAGTTGTAAAGTACATTAAAACAAAAGCCAAAAGCTAAAATAAGGCACAATACCCAGTGTCCTCAAACTCTAAAATCACATCGGAAGTACCCAGAAGCCCCATTCAAAATTTCTACAAGTCTCTATTTACCTCCTCATTCTTTAATGTAACTATCTTTCCCTTTCAGTATTGTTATTCAAAATAATTTAAAGCGATGTTTTTTTTCTGGGTTTTATAAAAGTTGCTAACAGTTAAACAATAAGGAACAATAATGTGTTATTTATTTAGCTATATCATATGCTAAATAGGTTTCAGGGAGGGCCAAGACTCAGAACTTGACTTTCATTTGTAATAGTCTATGGAAAAATATATTATGAGTTCCAAACAACTGATTTTAAACCTGTCTTTTAGAACCAGTACATTAGTATGTCAGATTTAACATTTATGCTAGTATGTTACTTGGCTCAGGTTTATAATTATTAAACTATTGCATGGCTTTTACAGGGTTCAAAATTATGGATAATAATGGAATACCTGGGTGGCGGTTCAGCACTGGATCTTGTAAGTATTTTTAAATAATTACACACATATATCCATACTTGCACTTTTTTCTTTTAATTGGAGTAAGCAATGGTTTTTGGACAAGCTAAGCGGTTGTTTAGTTAATATGTTCACTCTGTCTTCAGGACTACTACTCTTATATAGATTCAGCTATATTGCAGGGTTCTTCACATTGCTGGCATTCTTAAAGTATGTAAGAAATGCAAACAGCTTAATAAAATAAAATTCCCCCCAAATTAGGAATGAGTGTGTGACAGTTGCTGTCAGTTTAGAGTTTTACTTTACATGCTTATCCCTGAGAAGACTCAATGTTCTTAGATTTTTAAAAAATATATCATTCAGATAACTGTCTCTAAAATTGGCTCTTGGGTTCTGACCAAGAAGGCCTACAGACCCAGCTCTCTGCAGAGTTCTCTCTGTCCCTCTATAGGTCATTTGGAAATGTGATGGCATCTTTGTCACAATGACTTGGAAGTGCCACAGCCTTTTTAGTGGGCAGGGACCAGGCTGCTAAAATCCTGCAGTATGCGGAAAAAGTTCTAACCAATGAAGATATGTTCATGCATGAAATGTTTTTGAGAAACACTGGTTGTTTTCCCCAAGTGGTGTGATTCTGTCAGTGTTGTTCCCAGCCTTTTAAATCTTTATTAATATGACATTGTATTTAAAATGCAATATGAATGACTAGAGACAAGTTTGTGTAGTAGAATAACCACGGGCTGGCCTGTGGGAGTTTGAGGTTCTAGCGCTGGCTCTATTTATAACTAGATCTGTGACTGTGAACCAGACACATAAATTCCTTGGACTTGGATGTCCTATAAAACAAAGAATTTGCTCTAAGCTCCTCTTCCATGTTTAATATAATATGACTTTTATATAATATGCTTCTGCCTTTGAAATTATAGAGTCTGCTGTTTCTAAAAGTAATTTTAATTCTTATTTTTTAAAGTGGAGATGAGTTTTTCTGACTGAAAGTAATCAAATATTTTTCAAAGACTTTCATCCTGACTGCCAGTGACTCCAAAGTTTCAAATAATCCTGTGAAAAGAAATGACCATAAGCGATTTTCTTCCCTTTAAACAGAACCATACTTAAACCATTCTAAAGAAATGGTAATTAAACTTGATGGAGAGCCTCATCTTCTAGGAATTCATCTCAGTTTAATCAGTTGCTGAGTTAGGTCATCCTTCCTTGTGTCTAATGTAATTCTTATATCCTAAAGCTCGAGTTCATTTTTTTCTTTCTCTCTCCTCTCTAGTGAGAGAACGTAACTGGTGTTTCTTTGGATAATAATCCTTCATGCATATGGAGTCGGGTCTCATTCTCCTCTTGCTGTTAAATGATCTGAGCTCTATTTCTCTTGTCACATGGTTTGATTACACAATAGTTTTTTGATTAGCTCCACCAGAAGCCTCACAATTGCTCCACGAGCCTCCTTCCACTTCTTAAATATTAAGAACCCTTTCCAAATTTATCACAGTTAACTGGCCCCCAAAAGTGCTTACCATGTCACTTCCCTGTTTTGTAGACATTGGCAAAGCTAGTGCACTGCTTTCATCCGGATTTCTGATAGCAATGTGAAGCACTGGACACTGGCCCAGCCCTAACTAATACAATCTGTATCCCCAGTAGTAGTTTGGTCAGTTTTATGAAATCTCTGAATGAAATGATTGTGAGATCATAATCTCATTCTGCCATTCTGATCTCCACGTAAATACAACAAATACCTATTAGCATAAATTCAATGAACTTAAAATATTCTTAAAATCAAGAGACCTAGATCCTAGTCCTGGTTCTGCCATTGACTAGCTGGCTAATACTGGGCAAGCCATTTAACCTGTGCCTCAAATGTTCCATGAAGAAATTAGATGAGTAATCTCTCGAACTCTGTTTTTCTAGCCCTAACACTTAATGATATTGTGATTTAATTATAAACCTCATTTGACTGGACTTTGTAGGCAGAGCCAGTGATGAGAAAATGTGCTATTTCTTCTTCACATATAGTCCTGTACGAATGAATGCTATCATTTGGGGGAATCTAAGAAAGGATCAGGCTTAGAGGAGGGCACTGCTACCAGGGACAAGAGAAATCAGGAGGGATGCTGGGTAGAGAGTGTTCATCCTTAAACTGGTGCCTGACTAATGGAACATGATTATGACCAGTATTGATGTCAACATTATATAGTGTATACCTCAAGATGCCCTCCCATTCTAACAAAAATAATTAGTTGTATGTGAACAGACTTTGAGCATACTATACATTATTTTATTGAATTGATTATACCTTCTTTCCAAATAGAATTGCAGTGACTTACAACAAAAACACATATAATAGTAAGGTTAAGAGAATAAAACATGAGCACCACGGGAAAAAGTTGGAAACAATATGCTAACTGTAAGAGAAAGCATAACAAAACATGGTGCATTAGAGACTGGCTGGAAGTCAAAAGAGTATGGGGAACACCCCCAAGCCCACAAGTAGATAGTCTCTGAAAGGGAAAATGTCCCTCTCTTGAATATCCTCAGTTGACAACAGAGGCAAATCGCACAAGGCCAGTACACTGCCCCGGGGGCAGAAGTGTTAGCTATTAGAGACATGATATGGTCTTCAGTCTTTAGAGAGAAGCTCAGTTGTGAGCTCCAGGGACAGTCGACCAAGATCTTGCCTCATCTCTCCCAAGGTTGCATTGGAAATTTTTTAAAAAGCAATCTGTGTTCCATCTACTTTACCTTCCTTCTCTTTCCAACTCCCTTATTCCTCCTTTTCTGATCATTATCATCACGGCTAAGGAAACATTTTAACCACAAGGTTTGGGACAGTTTTCTGTCTGATAGTGAACAAGAAAAACGCAGCTCTACCACCACCCCATTCCCATTTCCCTGCCACCCAGGCGCCCCTGCCATCCCCCTCCAGTACCCAGTTAAGTGAGATTTTACTTTTACTGAATTTTAAACTGGACCTAAGTATACCAGATAAGCGAATGGGTCTGTAGGACCACTTTTCTGTTTGTTTTTACTTAAATATATTTTTAAAATTCTGTGTTATCCAGGGCACTTTTAGAAATCCTTCAGAATGATAGCTAGTACCTTTTATATGGACCTTGCCCAATTTCCTAAGTGACTGAGGGTATACCTCCTCTGGCCCTGTCAACATTTTATGATCAGTGATACTAAGTACTAATCTTAAGTAGTATGACATTTATCTTTAACTTATTTGGTAGCACCTCAGAATTGCATTGCCAGCAATCAATAAAATAATATGCCATTTTCACCTTTTAGCTGACTTTAACCACGGCTGTTTAAATAGAAACTTTTGGGGTGGAAGTTGATATATTTGAAAGTAAACAGATAATGTTACCTAGGAAAGGCACCTATTGAACTATGAACCTCCCTGGAGTATACTATATGTCCAGAGCATAGTTAATATTAAATGGTGAGACCGAAGTGTGGTTTCTATTTTAAGCTGTTAAATTTCAACATGAAAGTGCCCTTTATTCAGAATAAATATGGCATTCATGAAAGATGAAATACAGAAGGTGCCAAAGAGCTGTGAATCCCTCCCAGTGTGAGGCAGAGTGGGCAATATTTGATTTTCACCACCTCTTCCCTCCTTCCAGCAAACAGAACTCTACCTCAGCTCTGACTTTAGATTCCCACCCTTTCCTGTAATAATATTGTACAGTCCACTGTTTGTGCTTTATGAGGTACCAGAATTTTAAAATAACCATTTATTTTAAGGAGAGATTTTCAGATATTCCATTACAAATTCTCCTGAAACCTAATCATTGCTTTCCTTGTATTGCAGTTAAAACTACTGGCTTTAGTACAGGGAAATGTGTTACATTTATTTGAAAAACCGTATCCCTCCATAATTTGATATTTTTTTACAATGAAAGTCTGAATAGTTTAATTATTATATTCCTAGCTAAAATTTAAATCTGAGTCTCAAAAAAGGGTCTATGCTTTACAATGTTTTTGAAATACACAAATGCTAAGAACTGTGCTACAGCTGACATATATGATCAAATTTGGTTGCTGCAAAAATCTTATGGACCGTCTGATCTAAAAATCAGTTCGGTGTAAATATTTAAGAAGTTTTAAACAGCAAATACCAAAATTTAAGTAGCTGATTTCTTTTTTCCTATCTGAGAAAAAGAACGCTAGTTCTGTCATTATTTAAGCATGTTTCTTAGATCTTTGATGTAAATATTTAAGAACCTTAGTATTTGGAGCTAGTATATAGGTTGTACTATCTTTCAAGATTAAATCTAATCATTAAAAAACCCTTTCTGCCCTTTGACTTAACTTTCCTCACCTTTTAAAATTTTCTCATTTGTTTAAATATTGGTTTAATAAACAGAACTGCTTCATATATCTAAGCGATTCTCTTATTTCAAAGAGAATGTCAAGTTCGAACTTCATTGTTCCAAACTTTTACATGTATATGTATGTATGTGTTTTTCCCCCTAAGCTGAGAGCTGGTCCATTTGATGAGTTCCAGATCGCTACCATGCTAAAGGAAATTTTGAAAGGTCTGGACTACCTGCATTCAGAAAAGAAAATTCACCGAGACATAAAAGGTATACAGAAGTCTAATGTGAACCTGAGAAAAACAGATGCATTCTGAGGAAGCTGAGGGTTTTTTCATCTCTTTTTCCCTCCTAGCTGCCAATGTCTTGCTCTCAGAACAAGGAGACGTGAAACTTGCTGACTTTGGAGTTGCTGGCCAACTGACAGATACACAAATTAAAAGAAATACCTTTGTGGGAACACCATTTTGGATGGCTCCTGAAGTTATCCAGCAGTCAGCTTATGACTCAAAAGTAAAGTGTTACCTGTACAAACTATTTTGCTTTTAATATTGTTTTATATAGAGTACTATCCTATTTAATAAACTGCCTTAATACTCCTTCCTTTTAAAGTATTCCTAAAGCTAGAGTCATGTCAGATGTTGCTGGTAAATCATACGTTCCCTTGATGCTGGTAATATTTGGACCTTCTTCCCTTCAGTGGCCTTTCATCCTACTTGGAATACAATCCAAAGTTCTTACTATCACATATGTGGCTCTCTACAGTCTGGCCCTTGTCTACCTCTGGCTCATCTCCTATCACTCTCCTCTATTTTCTTTTTTTTGATCTCTCTTCACTTCCACTTTTTTTAAATTAATTTTTATTGGCCCTCTATTTTCTGTCTGCTTCAGCCACAGTGGCCTCATTGCTGGTCTGTGAACACAGCAAGTCCCCTCTAACCTCAGGACCTTTGCACTTGCCTCTCCCTCTATCTGGAATAGCCTTTCTCCCAATTAGGTCTCTGCTTAAACATTACCTACACAGAACAGTCTTCCCTGGCTATCCTGTGTAAATTTGCAGCCCTTTTACCTTATTCATTATTCCCTTATCCTGATTTACTATTTTCTTCACAGAACTTAGCACCATCTGACATCCTACTATTTATTTATTTAGTTATCTGTCTCTTCTACTAGAACATAAGCCCCTTGAGAGCAGGGATTTTGTCTGGTTTGGTCACTACCTGAGTCCTCAGTGTCTAGAATACAGTAGCTGGCACAAAGTAGGGGATTTGATCATTTTTTAAAATAAATGAATTATATTAATAAAAATTTATTAACATCACATTTCTTGAGACACTTTCATATTGTATGACCGTTAGACTCCACATGTTGTTTTGTGGCAGTATGTTGGAATGGAATTTCAAGGTAATTTTTCTTTCCTCCTTACCTTAGGCTGACATTTGGTCACTGGGAA
The DNA here is from genome assembly GCF_964341445.2 of Mesoplodon mirus. Lineage (NCBI taxonomy): Eukaryota > Metazoa > Chordata > Mammalia > Artiodactyla > Ziphiidae > Mesoplodon > Mesoplodon mirus. The sequence goes on from NC_138981.1 coordinate 113,314,925, forward strand.
TTACTGCTATTGAACTGGCCAAAGGAGAGCCACCTAACTCCGATATGCATCCTATGAGAGTTCTGTTTCTTATTCCAAAAAACAATCCTCCAACTCTTGTCGGAGACTTTACTAAATCCTTTAAGGAGTTTATTGATGCTTGCCTGAACAAAGATCCATCATTTGTGAGTATATATGCTATGACTGCTATTTTCTATGATCAGCTCTACATAGAGCCAGTGTGGTTTGTTCAACAGTGAGGAATACATTGCCTGTGAAAACTGTCTAAGATCCATCCAGGAACGTGATTCTTCCCTCTATGTTGCTAATTTTGTTTAGTTGTTGACAAGATCTGTAGTTCCTTCTCTCCTTCCCCTGCATCTTTTTCTCTTTTTTCTGTGGTCCCTAGCTTCTTTATTCTGTTGATCATTTCCTATTTCAGGGGGAAATAAAGTTCATTTTCTAGGATGTCATTATGAAAGTATATGTATAACTATTCACAATGATTTTTATTCAACTGTGTTTTCATGAAAGTTGTTTGCGTTTCACTATTTTTTATTTAATGTTCAGAAATTCCAACATGAAGTTGTATACGTTTCCTGAAGTCTAATGAGCTCCATTCATTTACTTGGCAAAGTTGATTACAGTTGTTTTACTGTTTTTAAAATAAAGCTGCCCGATGACTTCGAGAAACTAGAAATATACAAGAACTGAATTTGATGTGACAATTTTTAAGTTGCTAATGAATATTCTCATATTAATAAAATACTAGGGGGGAAAATATCCCCCACAGCACCTGGTGTTTGTATTTAGATGCAATATGAATTAATGTGTGATGAAGAAGGGGGTCATATGATATGTGCAGATAATAACAAAGTTACAGCCTTGCTAGTTTTCATCCTTTTTTCCAATTTACAGTAAATATAATAAAAGTATTTTAAAGCACTATTTTGAAACGTTTTTAAATTTTTACTTAATTATCAAAGTGCTGCCATGTGTTTCTGCTTTTAAGAAAGCCCTGCTGCCTGTTGCTAGTAGGTAGGCCACCTTTTGCCCATTGGGCTTTAGCAAATTGGTACCAAAGTAGTGAATTTAATTTGGTTGCCTTGAGCCACTTCAAACATAGAATTAGCTATTGTCCTATGGCATTTTAGTTGTCCTCACACCTGCAGACATACTTTTACACCTTTCAGCTTAATAACTGAAGTGATTTCTTGTCACTCCTTGCAATCGAAAGAGCCTAGAAATATTCATGCATCCTTTCTTTTTTGTTCCTTAGCGTCCTACAGCTAAAGAACTTCTGAAACATAAATTCATTGTAAAAAATTCAAAGAAGACTTCTTATCTGACTGAACTGATAGATCGATTTAAGAGATGGAAGGCAGAAGGGCACAGTGATGACGACTCTGATTCTGAGGGCTCTGATTCGTATGTACCAATTATTTAATTTTTATGTAGATAGCCCATTTTAAATTGCATATATTTTAACTGTGATCCAATATGCTTTCTCTAGCATACAATATAAACCTTATTCTAAAGTCTGACTTTAGAAACTGTGAAAATCTTTTAAAATCACAGTCTGTGAAGTACAATGAATTTGGAAACACGTTTTTTTCTTAGAAGCGAATTGCTTTAGTTTTAAATGGTCTCGGTCTAACCCCTAGTGGATACTTGAGTATATTACAAAATTTTGGAACAAGATTCGATTTAAGGTGTTTTACTGGTTTGCCCAAAGTGATAAGGAGCAACGTCTTCTCTCACTTTGATGGCAACCTGCAAAATCCCTCTGGAGAACTAACGTTTCCCACCTCTTGGCCATATACCAAACCGTGATCAGACCGGGACGTTGAAATATTCATTTATATCTCATTTGTACCCCCTAAAAAGTTGCACTGTTTTTTAACTGCAGCATTTATACTAGCATTTTAGCCTCTAAGTCCATAATTTAATTTACTCCTTCGCTAGCTGAATTGACACAAAGGCAACACCAAATTTCTTTAGATACTACTTGCATTTATGAGAAATTGCCCAACTTTTAAAAGGTCTAAAAAATACCAGGATAGTTGTTTTTACTCTGTTCTAATGGTTGTTGGCCTTAGCTGCCCATGAGAGTCACCCATGGAGCCTTTCAAAAATGTAAATCAACTATACTCCAACATATAATAAAAATTTTTAAAAATCACAAGCCACACTACAGGAGATCCTGATCTAGTCAGTGGGAAGGAGTTGGGGCAGGGCTTTATATATAGTAAGAGACCTTCATGTGCGATTCTGGTACACACTTAGAGTTGAGAACCATTGCTACTCTTCAGTAAAAAGTGGTGTCTATCTGAAACTGAGATCAAATGATTTTTTATACATCGGGACAATTCTCCGTTCGGAGTCTGGCTGCATTGATTAGGTATTTTCACCAAGCTGTATCATTTAGGAACTTATAGAAGTATCTTTGGCAATCTCTTTAGGGAATCCACCAGCAGGGAAAATAATACTCATCCTGAATGGAGCTTTACCACCGTGCGAAAGAAGCCTGATCCAAAGAAACTGCAGAATGGGGCAGTATGTATATGGAGATGATCACTTCCTCTTGGTAGACTTTTTCGAACTATATAGTGAGAGTATAATGGCCAAAAATTGTTAGAATTTAATACCCCTAAACGCTCATCTACCTCACTGTGTCCATAGTAGGTTTCATTTGCCATTCGTTTTGAGCTAATTAAGAAAAGGTCATAGAAGTCATTTAAGTGGCCATTGGTATGTTTTAAAATGCATTTTACCTAGAGATATCTAAACCCAGTGGAATCATGTATATCAGTTGCAATCCTCTAAGTTAGAGAACTTTTGGATGATGGATGGGAATTAGTGACGGGAAGAAAGCATGGAAACTTACCCTGTATTGGGTCTTTTGGGAGGAGGATTCCAATGAATGCACATGAATGATTATTTTAATGTCATGTGTATAATCTATAATATTTGTTCAAAGGAGCAAGATCTTGTACAAACCCTGAGCTGTTTGTCTATGATAATCACACCTGCATTTGCTGAAGTAAGTACAGATTCATTAGCTTTGGATATCTATTTTAAGAAGTATAGTGATTTTAAATGTTATAGCTATTGATCTTTCTCAGCTTAAACAGCAGGATGAGAATAATGCTAGCAGGAATCAGGCCATCGAAGAACTGGAGAAAAGTATTGCTGTGGCTGAAGCTGCCTGTCCGGGCATCACAGATAAAATGGTGAAGAAATTAATTGAAAAATTTCAAAAGTAAGCATGAAATGTCATTTTTAAAACACTATTTTGACATTTTCTGTTGGATGTTCATTTATGATGCGATAATATAATTACCTACTTGATTCAGTCATTCCGTTTATTCCTAACAAAGTCAATTCTTAATAGTCATATGCTTGAAAACTGTTTTGTTTGTTGCCCACCTTAAACATTAGCTTTTGGAATTATTATCTTCGGGCATTACAAGGTAGTTTTCCACTGAACGAAATGACCTGTTTTGTTTTTTTTTTTTTTTTTCCTCCCTGTTAGTAGGAGTACAGACAAAAGGTCAGGGGACATATTCTTATTTGGACCCTTGTAAATGCCATTGAGGAATGCTTTCATTCTTGCTACTACTCTTATCACACTGCTGTTCACATTGTTTCAGTGCTGAAGTTCATTAAGTTTAACCCCCATAAGAAAAGTTAAGGATTTTCGGTAGGGAAACTCAAATGAAGACTCTAAAAGGTTCTTATGTTTGATTTCAGTTTCTATACTGCCTGTTGAACTGTTGCTTTCACTTTGTTCACATTCAATAAAGTTCTTACATTTAATTTTTAAATTCCCTTTTAAAACAAGACTTTTGTACGCATATACAAACACAACTACTTAGCTCAAGCAAGTTATAAAAAGCACTACTAATCTTAGCCTTAATCCCATTATATTGCTTCTCAGTGCATCTTTATATTCCTTTGTATTTGTGATGCCGCTGGGATCAAGTTGGAACAAACCATACAGCCTGTAAAACACATAATCTCCTAGATCTTTCTGGCTGATAAAGCCTATTTATACTCATCAGCTAAAGCCCCTCTTAAAATCCCTTAGTTTTTAGTGGAAACCTCCCCTCTTTTCCAATTTGCAAACAAATCAATTGGAAGTTGTAAAATCAGACCCAGAAGGGATTTTTGAACCACTTTATATTTTAACGTTTACATGATGAGACGCAATACAATTTTTGTTTGCTGAATCAATTCTTTCATTGCAGAGTTCATACGGATGTAAAATAGACACATGCATAGTTGTATATCAATTTAAGTTTTTCTTAATTTTATAGGTGTTCAGCAGATGAATCCCCCTAAGAAACTTCTTGTTAGTGGCTTCTATTTCATATGGACCCAGAGAAACCCACCAAAGCTACTTCAAGCTTAACACTGCTTAACTCATGAGCTCCACGTGCCTTTTGGATCTTTGTGGCGTTGAAGATTTGGAAGAAGCTATTCAACTATTTTGTGATGGTGTTTATCATTTTATATTTTAAAGAGATTATTTTGTAAGGAATAACTTTTAATACTATAGTTTTACCTGTATTCTAGTAAATGTTGAGATACAGTTTTGCTTTTAGGTATCATTATTACTTAAGTTACTAGGATGAATACCTTTCATGTTTTGATCTTTAGTTAACTGTACACTTATGAAACATACAGGTCTTTCAAAGTCATCCTAAATATTCAACTTTTGTAATCATCAAGCCTCAAAAAGCTTTTTTTTTTTTTAAACACAAGCATATTCTAAAAATGACTACTGCTGGGGAGGTGGAAACAAGTCACACGTTCTTAAAGCAGAAGGTTTATTTTTGGGGTTTTTTTTTTTTGTTTTTTTTGTTTTTTTGGCTGTGTTGGATCTTCGTTTCTGTGCGAGGGCTTTCTGTAGTTGTGGCAAGCGGGGGCCACTCTTCATCACGGTGCGCGGGCCTCTCACTATCGCGGCCTCTCTTGTTGCGGAGCACAGGCTCCAGACGTGCAGGCTCAGTAGTTGTGGCTCACGGGCCTAGTTGCTCCACGGTATGTGGGATCTTCCCAGACCAGGGCTCGAACCCGTGTCCCCTGTATTAGCAGGCAGATTCTCAACCACTGCGCCACCAGGGAAGCCCAAAGCAGAAGTTTTTAATAAGCTCTTAGAAATGAAACCTGGAAAACTATTGACTCTTCTCCCAAGTGGGTATGATATTCCAGGCAGCTCAATGATGATCACATTTGAGAGCCCTGCGTTTGAAACATTTAGAGGCAACATGTAGCAACAGAGGTACCTCTTGGTGTGCAGTATTTACTTTCTCTTATAGAAGAGACAATTGACCCTTATTTAACATGGTTGGAAAGTTAAAGCAGTACTAATTAGCCAAGGATGGATTTTTGGTAATACCGGAAGAATTAGTCAGGATTCATTTTTAAAATCAACTCAAATCACATACTATATGCTTGGATTTGGGGAGCTTAAAAGAAGCTGATTATCATGTGATTATAAATACCTGAGCAACAGGTATGAATATAATTTACACCAGCATATTTTTGTCATGGTCATAAAATGTCCTATAAACTATTTATACTTTTTTTTTCCTCATAACTATCCAATACATAAACATCATTTGTTCATTTTTGAAAGGGTATTTAAATAAGCATTTTCTAGTTCATATGAAAATAACCATAGTACAGGATGATTTCTGTCCGTACAAAGGTAAGTTAGACTGTACAGTTAATTTTCAGTTATATTTATGGTACTGTTACATGGGTAATACCTTTTTCTTTTAAGCCCAGTATATATATTATGCCTGCCTAAGTTCTGAAGTGGGGCTATATTTCAGTAGTTGTAGAATTATTGATATTAATTAGTTTTGATAGTTAATGTTTTATTGTTTGGATCTGAACAATTTGGTTTTTGCACAAAAGTCATTTTAATAAACGTAAATAATTGCCAAATATTAGAAGAAAGATTTTCTTCAAGTGAAGAATACAGTTTTTAGTCAAAGCGGCCATTACCTCTTCCTTTTTTGTAATAATACAGACACTTGAATAAGTTGTTTTTGTGTCATATGCCAAGAAAATTTTTTCATTGGTGCCTATACTGTAATAATTACTTTTAACACATTGTATTTTGAAGTAATAGTTCAGTTAAAATTTTCACCTGCTATGTAACTGAAACTCAATTACAGTTTATAATTTGTAGAGGTCTGGTAATAATTTTGCAGCTCATATCATGTATCAAATGAATATTTTTGTAAAAATAAAAGCAACAAATTTTTTAATGGATTATTTGAAACTTTACAGCACAGCTGCACCATGGATAGAAAATTGTATTGCTTATTCATTATAGTTATTAGTCCTGTAAACTGTTTCTGGGTAAGCATACTTCAGTATTTTGCGGGTGGGGGGGTAAAAATAAATATTTAAATTTCCTGGTCCTCAATGTTTGTTTTCTTGAGGTGGGGGTATGGTGTGGTATTTTAATTGTTTCAAATCATTTCTTCTGTCCCCTTTCATTTATTGTTGGAACTTTAACAACAGTGTTTCCACTGGAAACTAGAAGGTATTCTTCACATTTTATTAAACATTGATTATAGCTCCAGTGAATATGTCCTGATTTCTGCCTCCTGTCCTGACAGAATTATTAATAGAGTCCTCTTTCACTCAAAAATGTCCTTCCTAGGTTACACAATAAACTTTATGGTCACCCTAGTTATAGTTTTATTAGGAAATTTTATACAGATTTGAATGCTGTATTTCTCTGGGGGAAACAAATTTCACAAAGATTTCTAGAAACTGAGATGAGAAATAGCATATAATCCTAAAAGAATTTGAGTTTTTGCTAGAGAAAAGGTCAGAGATGAACTTAATATAGCTTTGAGTATCTATAGGATTAATATATAGCTGATTGGGTTTCAATATATTCTTATTATTGAATAGCTATTCTAGACTTGTGAGTTACCGGATTCGATTCCAGGAGCAGGAAGGAAAGTGCTAGCATGTTGGAAAGAGGTAGAGTGAGGTATATTCAAAGGGATTTTTGTGGTGTAAGGACTAGGAGAGTTAAAAAACTATTCCATCCATCTTTTCTCCATTCAGTCATATATAAAAATAGCTTGCTTACATAATTGCATCATTTCTTTGAAGTCACTACCTAACATTATCTTGTAAATATGTTTTACTTACCATTAAAATCAATAAAGAAAATAAAGTTCTCAAATAGAATGCTATACCTTCCAAGGGAAATAATAGAGAAATTTTGAATGGGTCAAGAATAGAATTTTGAAAAAAAAAAAAAAGAATAGAATTTTGGTTCATTAACTCAGCCTGGAGTACTATCCTTTTTTTTTTCAGCTACCCCATTTCTACCACTTCTCCATCCCTGACTATACATTTTTACCTGCTTCCCTCCTTTTCCTTGTTCTCTAAATGTCCCTTCCCTTAATTATAGGCCAGAGCCAATCACTTCTGAAATTGACTGAAACAAAATGAAGTTCATACTTACAACTTAATTTTCAAATAAATGGGTTTCCATCACTGTTTATTAAAATGCTATTCATCTCATTTCCTTGCCTACATGCACACAACAAGATATGGCAAAAAAAATGCTTGCAGGAGAGATTACATAAACAGACCAACATGTTAACTTTTATCTTTCACTACATATTACAGCTAGTTAAGAATAGAGAATAAGTCAAACATCATATTATCCCCATCAGGCAGATGTCTGGCTTTAGAAATTGATCAATTCCTGAATTTCCGAGGTTTAGAATTCTGCCAAGTCCTAGATTAATTATAAACTTGTGTTCTGTTGAGAGAATCTATGTTCCTTCTTGTTCCTGAAATATAGGAGAGCCATGCTCCCCCTAACATATGTTATAAAAATTGAAGTCTTTAACATAAAACAGGGCCATTTTTACTGGGTCCCACATGAATAATGAGGACTGAAACCTTTAGTTGTTTAAGAACAAAATGACCAACACACTCACAGTCTACTAAATCGCTAAATGATATCAGAACCCAATTCTGTAGGTCAATCCATACTGTCACTGTTCTTCAGTGTTGAAGAGCCTGACCTTCGTTTATAATGTCTCTTTGGGGAAATGTATAATGGAGATGACAAATACCCACCTCACTCTGCTACGGGGCTGGTGAGGAAAGGGCATGTTCCAGAATGATTCAGAGGGAATAGAAGAGTGAGGCTTGAGGAACGGGGCAGAGCTGGATCTTTCATAAGCTAAGTGCCTAATCCTAGAAGAGTCCCTTAATACCGATGAATAGTAACAAAGAAAGTGGTTTTTGCAGAAGGTTCCTTATGTTTCACCTAAGTTAGTAACATGGAATTGGCCTGGAAATGTTCATAGGGTTCACATTTTAAGCTAAAAAGTAATTACATGGTTTTCACAAAGTCCTATCTTCAGCACTTGATGTATTGAAAGAGACATCTTCATCTTCTTCATCTAGCTGTAGACTACCAGAAGACAAGCGGATTCTGGCCATGGGTGAACTTATTCCTTTGTCATACAAAGAGTAGTAGTCTGGTTTAAGAATCTCTGATTCAGAATCACTGGATTCACTAGCTACACACCCTTCTGCTGCTCCCTGATCCACTAAAACTGTTGGAAACTCCTGCTCTGCAAACACATATGTAAACAGGTCAGCTTTACGACTCAGAGCAGGACAAGGCCCTAAAGGTCTAAATTCTGATCCAAAAGGAAAACGGATAGTTTTCATGTCTGATTGGCTCTGGGACCGTTTAGGGGATGGCTCTTGAATGTTATATGCAAATGCATCTTCTAAATTTGGATCTTCCTCTTCTAGATCTACATTGAGGTTGTCCCTGCCAGTAGTTTGGGCCATAGCTTCTTGGCGTTCTTGAAAGTCTTGCTGAAAGCTCTTCATTCTGAGGTTCCTTGGGCCTCTTTTGGCTGGCTTCATTGCGGTAGGCTGTAGACAGCTGTCTGGCCTTTCCCTTTCCTCTGCCATGATTGGAGACTGTCTGGGCACCTGGGGTGGTCTGTCCACATAAAAGAAGACTTGGGGAAGCATAATATCAACCTGCTGACCAGTACAAGGAATATAGGGCACATCTGTGTAAGTTAGCTGCCTTGCTGGACTCATTTTGCTTGTAAGGCCAGAAGATGTGCTCGTGTGATTGTCAGCAAACTTACAGCTTGTTTGGAAGGAGCTTAGAGGACTCCTTTCCTCAAAGTAGTCAGGATCGGGGTCGGTGGTAAAGACAGGGTCTGTATAAATAAAAGGGAACGAGGAACTGCTCTGGGACTGATGTAATGATGTGGGCTCTGACTCTGGTTTGGAATGCTCCAGCTCGGCTGCAAAGGTCACCTCCACTGCAGAGTTTCTCCTCCTGCTGTCCAGCACAGGCTCAGAGGCGTGCACTCCATTCACATTTCGGTAGTACCCACTGCCATAGGCTAGTCTCAAATCTTCCACCTTGAGAGAAAGAACATGTTGGTGAAAGAAGGAAAAAGCCATTTGGTTGGGGTGGGGACAGGGATCTAAATCAGCCTTGAATTTTGCAAAGGTAGTTTTTCACAAAGTCCTTTCAACCCATGTTCTATGCCAGGGTTGATAAATAGAAACATAAAAGCTAATAACTTGTACCACATCCCAATTTATGTGCTGAAAAATACACGACACTTTCCTTTCTCAACACCATCACACTCCCAGCCTCCGCATTCTCTATCTACTTGAGCCAGCATCGTACTTCAAGCAGTATGGTTGAGTAGCTGTATTCATGAGCTAGGAGTTCTGCCTTTTGGTCCTGGCTCTGCCTTTATTTGCTGTGTGACCTTAGGCAAGTCTCCTAACCTCCCTGTTCCAGCCTCCTCCCTATTTTCTGTAAAATGGTGGGGAGGAGGGCTGTAAATGGCATGAGACGGTCAATCGTTAGATGGTACCTTCCAGAATTATACCTCTGTGATGCCTTTCAGATAAAAATTGCCTCTGACTTGAATGAAGACAGAGTTTATGAGACCTCTAATAAATTTTTTTCAAGGGAGAGCAAAAGAAAAATAACATTGTTCATACTATAAAACTCAAATGAAGCCATCATCTCACAGTTCCAGGAGAATAGCACTTTGTTCTTAAATTAACAAAATTACATAGCAAAAGTACTTTAAAACCTTGACCCAAAGGACTTCCCTGGTGGCACAGGGGTTAAGAATCCGCCTGCCAATGCAGGAGACACGGGTTCAAGCCCTGGTCTGGGGAGATTCCCACATGCCGCAGAGCAGCTAAGCCCGTGTGCCACAACTACTGAGCCTGTGCTCTGGAGCCCATGAGCCACAACTACTGAGCCTGCGTGCCACAACTACTGAAGCCCGCGCTCCTAGAGCCTGTGCTCTGCAACAAGAGGAGCCACCGCCATGAGAAGCCCGTGCACCACAACGAAGAGTAGCCCCCGCTCGCCGCAACTAGAGAAAGCCCGTGCGCAGCAACAAAGACCCAACGCAGCCATAAATAAATAAATTTACTTATTAAAAAAAAACTTAACCCAAGACCTTATAGCTTCCTCTAAGCCTTAAGATTTTCATAGGTGAAAAAGCAGCTTTTAGTTTAAAAAATACAAAGCCATAGAAATTCGTTTGGATCTGCATTTTGCAAGATGTTAGCAATACAGGTTGCAATTTAAAGATGTGCCAGATCTTTCCAGTCTATAAGGCACACACACCAGTTTACCCAATGGTCTTCTATTGGCTGGAGACTGAGTTGACAGACTTCCCCAGGAGGCTAACCTAACTTGACCAGAGTAACCTTTTTACATACTGGGAGATTCTGGCAGAATCAATTCCTGGAAACATTTGAAATGGGGATGCATTACATTTATCTAAAGAAGAAGGAATTTTCCAAAACCTTACTTGTTTTGACACATCAGAGAGGAGGTCTGGTGAGGACCTGTACTGTCGTTCATGGTACTGAGATGGGTAATGTTTCCTGAAATCCCCAAACAGAGAAGGAATTTAAATAGTCTTCATGTGAGTACAGGATCCCTATAAATCTCTAAATTCAACTTAAAAATCAATGTGACAAGTGGGAAGCAGCCAGATAACACAGGGAGAGCAGCTCGGTGCTTTGTGACCACCTAGAGGGGTGGGATAGGGAGGGTGGGAGGGAGGGAGACGCAAAAGGGAAGAGATATGGGGACATATGTATATGTATAGCTGATTCACTTTGTTATAAAGCAGAAACTAACACACCATTGTAAAGAAATTATACTCCAATAAAGATGTTAAAAAAGAAAAAATCAATGTGACAAAGAGAAACAAAACCATGTACCTTTCAAATGGCAAGCTCTTCAACCTCCCCTTTTTCCCATATTCCAAAAGTTGCCTTTGGGTTCTTCCGCTATTATAAAAAACAAGATAAACAATTTTATGTACATTCTTTGTAACCCAGTAGGCTAACTAAAAGCCAAAAGTGTCATTTATTGTTGAAATCGAAAGATTCTGGATGAATGACATATGTCGTGAATCTCTGACCATCACATTAATAATATACCCATTTATCCGAGGATCTGGCAGAGCAACCTCAACTATTCAGAACCCAGAAATTTTTTTAAAGTTTCTGAACAGCGCTCTATAACAGTTACAAATTCTGGCCTTGAAAACTAATATACTTTCCTTTAAAGGCCTTTCCCCCTCCTCCAAACTTACACATAGTTTCTAATGAGGCTATTTGTCTGGTTTCCCAATCCATGACAGGAGAAAAACAGCTAACTAAACAGTAGAAGAAGGTTGCTCCAGTCAGACATACACTAGCAAAGAAAGCCAGCTGATTGCTGGGAGAAACACAAGAGCCAAAAAAGAAATCACTAACATAATAAAATCCAAAAAGTCTGGGCCATTTATCACTGTGGTGCAGGGTCTGACATGCCTCCCCCGCCCTGAGGCTGCCCCTGCACTACAGCTGCCGGCAGAGGATAATAAGTGATGTTTATAATAGGTCATTAAGAAAAGGGAAAAATATCCTCAGTATCATCTGTTTAAAAAGGCAGGGATTTGTAGAATACATTTTGGAAAGAGTCCATAAAAATATGTACATTGTAAAAATCTCACTTTTTACTGGGGCAGGCTTCTACTACTTGAAAAATCCTTCACAGGAAGCATTGGATTTGAATTTTTTATCTTAGCTAAGAGTTTGAAAGCGTCTTCCAAAGAACTCCTAGACTGGTGGGATCAAGTAAAAACAAGTTCTTATTTTGACCTCGCTTCCTTTCCTCCAAGGTGTTAACGTGTAGTAAGGAGCCTCCACTACAATATTGTTCCACCTCTCAAATCCCTTAGCCCCTCCAGTGCTTTCTCATCCTTTTGGTGGTGGTTAGGATGTTGTTGAGCTGTCCTTCCTATGGCTAGCATGTAAGTTGCACGTAAGGAAAACAGTAGGTTCATTGACTACGTTTTCTCAAACAGCATATGCCCCCTTATCCTTGCAGAAATTCTGATCTAACCCCTTAAGTGGGGTGTACACCTGCCCCTACCTCCCTGTTAGGAAATATTGACTTAATGAGTCACACAGAGAATGAGCAGTAAAGGGTATCATCCTTTATGTGATTGAAATCGATTCTTTATTGCTTCTAGAATTCAAGCTGCTCCTACTGCCTTCCATGTTATTGAAAAGAAGTTGTGTGTTTAGTTTGCCTGTGTGCAATATTTAATTACCTGTAGCGGAAACTGGAACCCTTGCTGCAGAGTAGGGTTTTGGGCTTTGATTTGGGCTCTTCAGAAAGTCTGAAGAAAGCATGGTACTCCACACAAGTCTTCCAGAAAGCCTTGCAGGCATCTCGGCTGGCCATGGTGAACTCCAAGGTATCCTTGCACAACACCTGTATAAACCAATTTCCATCAAGCAAAACATCCTTCAAGAATATCAAAGACCTTCACATCCCAACGCCTTCTAAACTATTGGTCCAGGGGCCCATCCAGCTTCTGATTTTCCACTTGGCTCCCTTTCAGCTTCACACCTACTGAAACCAAATGATTGGCAAACTTCCAAGGAACAGACAGGGCCACTGCTCAAAAACAGAACCTTCTCTAAGAAGCAAATCTTGCTCTGCACACCCTCCTCACCTCACACGCTTTTTTACCCCCTCTTCTCTGCCAGGAACATATTTATGAAGTTGTAAACTAGGTTAAAATGAACATCAAAGGACATCCTTTCAAAGTGACAAGAAGTTATAAATGACCAACAGGAAAAAGGGAGGGAGGAGGAGATCTTTCTTACAAATGGTAGGCTTTATAGGATGATTGTATATACATGAGTCTTTCTAACACACCAGCTAGAAACATTCTCCCTCTTTATGCTGCCTTGTTCTATGATGCTCTGTGTTGCTCATTTAGCGTATTCTAATTGGCTGTAGGGGAGCTTAGTCTTCCAGACCTAAAGTGCAAGGTTGCCCCATCTCCTGACTCACTATATACCCCCATTTGCCCATGCACGTGTGCAGTCCACTTTGCTGCTCCCCTTTTCTCATTCCTCTCCAGGTCTCTGGATGCAGCCCTGGGATTCGTCACAAGCTTCACACTGGCTTCAGTCTTCTGAACTGCTCAAATGAACACTTTTATCTAAGGCTAAGGTTCAGAGAATCAAGCCCAAACTACTGAATTATCTGAAGGTCATAAATGTAGTTGATACATATTTTTAATTTCCTTTATAGTCATAAAAAATTCTTTCTAGCCCCTTTGTCCCACCCTGTACAATGCAGTCTTGCCCAATAGTAGCTTCTTTTGCTTAATATATACCCACTCCCCACATCCTGCTTTGGGAAGGAGTAGGTGTTCAATTATTTGGCATGTAGTAGGTGTTCAATTACTTTTGCTTAAGGAAAGAAGATGAAAACACTTTATAAAAGGAAGCAAATAACGTTGAATTAATATGTCCACAGTCTTAGATCTGGGCTCTTTCATTTGACTTACCAAATCCCTGAAAAATGGTTTCTAAGGAGACTTATCTTTCATCCCAGCCACCCCATTTTCCTATTACTTTATTCATTTTGAACTGCCAATAGGATTTCTTAGTGTTTTGCCTTTAGTAAAAATATGACTAAAGCTCTGGTTTATTTATGTAGAAGCAAAAGAGGGAGAATATTATTGGTCAGGGCCAGGCAGCTTTCATCACTCACAATCAAACCATTTGCAGAAACAACCAAGAAATCTCAAGTGAGTAGAAAGTAAAAGAATTTATTCAAAAGCTACTTACCAAGGTGTTGGCATGAAGTTTGATGAGAAAATGTTTTCTCTTAAAACTCAACTTGCGGATTTTAGCCCAGTTGAAAGTATTGATCTTTGTATTTCCCTATGATGAAACACATGACAGATTTCAGGATGAATGTCAGCACAAGCTGGTTTGTAAGACAATGCAAACCTGTTGGAAAATGCACTTCATGAACAGGACTATCCTTGATCTATCTCTTGCACAGACTGATCCAGTTGTACTAGATAGAAGCTATGGCCAAAGAAGGCATTCCAGGTGGGACACAAGCCTGCTCTGAAATGCAAGTAAGAAGGGGCATGCCTGGGAAAAGTTTCTAACCAGGATAGGGGATCACAGTAGAAAAAGATTGCAGGTATCCGGGTATACCCCAGTTTTCGAAAGTTCACTTTAGCCACTTCGCTTTTACTTCGCTTTTACGAAAAACCCACATTATTACAAGTTTTCGCTAACTGAAAGAAATCCAAAGAGTATTTTTGCTTTTACTCCAAAAAAGGAGAAAATAAAAATCAGCATTTGTTTTGCAGTGAGCTGTTATAGAGGCAGCACACACCCTGAGCAGTGAGAATGGCACCTCTTAAGCTCCTTCCCCAGGAACTACACTCTGCTCGGCAGCTCAGCATCAAGCCACCATAGCTTTGAACTGTACATCGGTACTTATCTCGATTTATTTTGTGCACCCATTAGCAAGATGTGTCCTCAGGTAATGCTTCTTCACTTTACACTCTTTCAGCTAGGAAAGGTTTCATAGGAATGCTCTACTTTCAAATAGCAGGGGAAACCTGAACTGCAATAGTTCCTCTAATCTCACCCTCTTCCCATGTTTCCAAATTCAACTGCTTTAAAAAAAAATCCCATTTATTCTGCCACCTCATTTACTCAAACCCCTTCAATAGCTCTGCACCACCTACATCAACTCTAAACTATTTTGGCTTGATTTTCTTGCCCCAACTATATTGGCTATAACTTTGATCCCACTGCTCCCAGAAAACACCTTTCCATCCAACTCTGTACCTTCCCTCCCATAGGTCTCCTCATTCTCCATACCCAGAATGACTAGCGCCTCCTCTAGGATATTCCATAGCATTGCCATAGCCTACACCCATTTCTAACTCCTCTGAACTCCTTTAGCTCTCCTGGACTACTCAAACAGTTTAACTTTCTTGTTTGTTTGTTTGTTTGTTCACATAGTCCAAAACTCAAAGGGGGTACAAAAATAAATATATTGAGAAGTCTCACGCCCACCACTGTCACTCCTACCTCTGTCCCCATCTAACCACTGTCTACAGGTAACCACATTATTTTGTTGGGTATACTACTTCTGCAACTAAAGTAAATGTGATAGATTATCTTTTGATTACTCATTGTCTGATATTGATCGTTATTTCTCTGGTCTTTCAAAACAAATTGTGACTATTGTAATGACAGGAGCCATGTGTCATGCTTAATGTTAGTTTCTTGATTATGTCATCCTTTATCCTTCTCAGGACCTTTGCCTGTGTGCCCTTTCCCTGGAACACCCTCCTTCATCAGCCAACCCTATGCCGTTGGTCTGGATAACTTCCTCAGGTCTTGCTTAAATGTTAAGTCCCTTTCACATGTGTTACCTTAGTATCCTGTGATTCTTCTAGCACAAAGCACATCACATTTGTTTATAATTACTTGTTTAATTGTCTGTCTTCCTCCTATTAGAATTTAAGTTCCTATTAGAATTTAAGTCAGGGTCATACCTGTTTACCTCTACAGCTCTAGTACCTGGCACAGAGTGGATGTACAATAAATATACTGATAGAAGGATGAATGGATTGCTGCCCAACTATAAATATACTCAAACTCATTGAACTGTACCATTAAAACAGATGACTTTTATGTTATGCAAATTATAGCTCAATAAAGTTGTTTTTTTTTAAAGAAAGAATAGTACAATGAAGAACAGATAGAGGGTACTCAATACATAAATACACTTTGACTGGATTTCAGGTAGGACAAAATAGATCATCTATATTGTTCCCAACTGTCCACAGAAGTATTCACAATGAAAGCGATCACAAGTAACATGACGGTCTTGCTCTCATACCCTTCCCATTTTCTGAGGGTTGCAATAGGAAATAGCAAGAATCAGGGTTAGCAAGAATAGATACATGAAAGCAATCTTGAGAAAGAAAAATGGAGCTAGAGGAAGCAGGCTCCTGGACTTCAGACTATACTACAAAGGTACAGTAATCAAGACAGTATGGTACTGGCACAAAAACAGAAATATAGATCAATGGAACAGGATAGAAAGCCTAGAGATAAACCGACACACTTATGGTCACCTTATCTTTGATAAAGGAGGCAAGAATGTACAATGGAGAAAAGACAGTCTCTTCAATAAGTGGTGCTGGGAAAACTGGACAGCCACATGTAAAAGAATGAAATTAGAACACTCCCTAACACCATACACAAAAATAAACTCAACATGGATTAAAGACCTAAATGTAAGGCCAGACACCATCAAACTCTTAGAGGAAAACATGGGCAGAACACTCTATGACATAAGTCACAGCAAGATCCTTTTTGACCCACCTCCTAGAGAAATGGAAATAAAAACAAAAATAAATAAGTGGGACCGAATAAAACTTCAAAGCTTTTGCACAGCAAAGGAAACCATAAACAAGATGAAAAGACAACCCTCAGAATGGGAGAAAATATTTGCAAATGAAGGAACTGACAAAGGATTAATCTCCAAAATTTACAAGCAGCTCATGCAGCTCAATATCAAAAGAACAAACAACCCAATCCAAAAATGGGCAGAAGACATAAATAGACATTCCTCCAAAGAAGATATACAGACTGCCAACAAACACATAAAAGAACACTCAACATCATTAATCATTAGAGAAATGCAAATCAAAACTACAATGAGATATCATCTCACACCAGTCAGAATGGCCATCATCAAGAAATCTAGAAACAATAAATGCTGGAGAGGGTGTGGAGAAAAAGGAACCCTCTTACACTGTTGGTAGGAGTGTAAATTGATACAGCCACTATGGAGAACAGTATGGAAGTTCCTTAAAAAACTAAGAATAGAACTACCATATGACCCAGCAATCCCACTACTGGGCATATACCCTGAGAAAACCAAAATTTAAATAGAGCCATGTACCAAAATGTTCATTGCAGCACTATTTACAATAGCCAGGACATGAAAGCAACCTAAGTGTCCATCTATAGATGAATGGATAAAGAAGATGTGGCACATATATACAATGGAATATTACTCAGCCATTAAAAGAAACAAAATTGAGTTATTTGTAGTGAAGTGGATGGACCTAGAGTCTGTCATACAGAGTGAAGTAAGTCAGAAAGAGAAAAACAAATACCGTATGCTGACACATATATATGGAATCTAAAAAAAAAAAAAAAAGAATGGTTCTGAAGAACCTAGGGGCAGGACAGGAATAAAGACGCAGACGGAGAGAATGGACTTGAGGATACGGGGAGGGGGAAGGGTAAGCTGGGACGAAGTGAGAGAGTGGCATGGACATATATACACTACCAAATGTCAAATAGATAGCTAGTGGGAAGCAGCCGCATAGCACAGGGAGATCACCTCGGTGCTTTGTGACCACCTAGAGGGGTGGGATAGGGAGGGTGGGAGGGAGACTCAAGAGGGAGGAGATATGGGGATATATGTATATGTATAGCTGATTCACTTTGTTATAAAGCAGAAATTAACACACCATCGTAAAGCAATTATACTCCAATAAAGATGTTAAAAAAGATTAATAAAAAAAGAATAGATACATGTATATGTATAACTGAATCACTTTGCTGTATACCTGAAACTAACACAACATTGTTGATGAACTATACTCCAATATAAAGTTAAAAATAAGTTATTACAAGATAATGGCTATATTTCCCTGAGCTGTATAATATATCTTTGTTGCTTATTGAAAAAAAATAATAAAAATAACAAAGAATCAGTGTTTGAGTGGACTGGGTAAAAATTCCCTCCTGGGTGAACAGGTGTGCCTGTGATCTATTGGGTCTTTTGTCCATCGGTGTGGCTCTCATGTTGTAAAGTTTATAACCAAATAAATTAGAAGGTTAAGATTCTTGTTGCCAAGTCTGTACCTGATCTGCTTTGTGACTTATTTCAGTGCTCTAATTCGGTCCTGGGGGTCAGTGGGTCTGAAGCCACCCCTTTCTTTGTCACAGGTGATTCATTCCAAAACCTGTCTAGGTATCTGCCTATCATTCTGAAGCTTCTTGAACCTTAACTTGGATCTAAATTCATTGAATATTCACAGATATAAGAAGTCCAAATAGACTGAAAAACTGTTGAAAAATATGTTCTGGCCACATTGCAAGGAGTGAGAATTAATGGTGATGGAGAGAGCCCTCTCTGGAAAACAGAGTCCTGGGAAAAGGATGAGTCAGTAAACAGCAACCATTGCTTTCAGGGTTGGGCGCTAATTCCCTACTGGCTGGCACTGGGTACCTCCAACAAAACTGCTAACTGAATGAGAACAACCCTTCAGGTTGCTTCTGGTGGATTTGGACAGGCTGAATCACAGCCTAAGCTTTTAGGATGCCAAAAACCTATATTCTTATTTAAGGTCTAAAAGTTCCAAAGAGCCTCTTGACTTCATCTCTTCACCATGCTGGCCTGATCTAATGTGTGAGCTCCTGAGAATCAAAACAGTCGGTTCCAGACTGTAAATGGAAGCAAAGCACATCAAGGGGAGGAGACTTACCCTAAACTATTCCAAGCACTGCCTCCTTTTCTTGCTGGTGGTAAGACTGAGGGGTGGGGTCACCTTGAGAATGGACATTCAAGTTTGAGCCAAAATAACACCCAAAGCTGAAGACTTTAAAGGAAAAGAGCTGTTACCCGTAACACCAGTACGCCCATGTGAGCAACAGCCAGTTGGATCTGCATCCCTTCACCATCACTGGCGGGGTGCGGCCTGATGCCGTACATGTCCAGCTTCCTCGCTATGTCCAGTAGCAGAATGTCAGATTCAGCTGGGCTCCTGCCACTGCAAGGGGAAAGAATTTATGAGCCTAATAAATGCAGCAAGAATGACGCCTAAAAAAAAAAAGAATGACACCTCTACCCTGAGAGCTCGAAGAGGAACTCAGTGTTTTCTTGAGCCTGAAGTTTCTCTGACTTACAGCTTACTTCTAAGAGTCTGTCCTCAGCTTCAGTCTTCCCTGCCAGTAGAACAGGTGGAAGCAGATGCCAGGGAAGGTACTTACATGTGCTTCTGATGGAAGTGCACAATCTTGCTCTCTAAATCATCTTGGTTCGGTAAGTACCGGGTTTGTGCCAAATATTTCCTATCTGTTTCTTCATGAAAGTCTCCCAGTTCTGCTGCATGACAGTAAAGTGACATTTTTTACATTACCATTGATGAGTTAAGCAATGGAGCACCCAGAAGACCCTCTGACTTCCCCCAAACAGCCCTTTCTTTGCAGCCAGGGCAGCCCTAGACCTCCTGAATATATGTGTATTTGTTTCAGGATATGGGTGGTGGGGAAGGAACTAACTGGTTCTTCTTCAAATAAGAAGCAGTGGGTTGCTATGAAGTCACAGACACAGTGCAGGTCTTAAAGGCTCCCGGATCATAGATGAATATTTTGTTATTTTCTTCTCCCACATTCTGTTTATGATCTCTTCTACTTCTGATCAGTCCCTGTTATGAGTTGAACTGTGACCTCCCTCTCAAATTCATATATTGAAGTCCTAACCCCCAGTACCTCAGAATGTGACTGTGTTTAGAGACAAGGCCTATAAAGGAGTGATTATTTTAAAAATGAGACAGTAGAGTGGGCCCTAATCCAATTTGATTGGTGTCCTTATAAGAAGAGGAAATTTGGACACCAGGCACCAGGAATGCAGGTACACAGAGGAAAGACTAGGTGAGGACTCATCAGGAAGGCAGCCATCTGCAAGCCAATGAGGGAGACCTCAGAAGAAACCAAACCTGCTGACACTTCAATCTTGGATATCTAGCCTCCAGAAGTGTGAGAAAACAAATTTCTGTCCTTTAAGTCACCTAGTCTGTTGTATTTTGTTATGGTAGCCCTAGCAAACTAATTCAGCCCTCTAACCTCACTCTGCCTTGATCAGGCATTATTAAGAAAGGTGAATACAAATGCCAACTCCAATGCAAGACAGTCACAGCCATTCATCACTCTGTACATTGGGAATCTAGTAAAACGCTGCTATATGGAATCCCCAGTCGGTGAATAATTCTGGAAATAATTCTCACTTTTCCAAATCACTGGAAGTTTATCCCTGCTCATAATCTATTCTAGATGTATCCAATTTATTGTTATAAACACCTATTATAGCACTGTGCCTACAAAGGCAATTGAGGTATATAGGATTATCTGCCCCTACCGTAAACGGCTTGGAAGTGTTTTGATTTTTGAATTCTTGTGTGTTCTTTATAATTTTTATGCCTTTTCCCTCTCTGTCAGATTAATAGGAATCACTTCCTGGTCATTGACTTCCCCTGAAGAAGTCTCTACTTGGTTCCAAATTGTGACTTCTAATCTACCATAAAATGGGCACCCAAAACAATTTTTACAATTAAAATTCACATTTTAATATGAAAAAAGGGAATTCAGATATCCAAACCTGTTAGCATTTTATGAATTATAAGAGTAAATAGACTCTGCATGGAATCATGTGGTGCTCTCCTATTGAGTAAAATTCATGGACATGGGGGCATCAATTTTGAGTACTAGAAAGTTATTTTCTCTTTTGTCTTGGTTTTCTATTGTGTTTTAGACAGATGGCATGCTCATTTTTAGATAAGTGAAGTGTATTTGTATATTTCAAAACCACATTAGAATGAAAATCTTTATATAACAAGCTTTTTTAATAAGACCAAATCAGTGGCTCTTTTATCTATTTATTTTTTGCCCAAATTGATAAATGTACAAATCTCATTAAAACTTAATCAGGCCCACCCATATGGTTTCACTAGTTAATACTATCAAATATTCAGATAAGGTACAAATACCAATTTTTCACAAACTCTTCCAGAAAATAGAGTAAGGAACACTTACCAACTCGTTCATGAGGCCAGTATTACTTTGATACCAAAATAAGACACAGACATCACAAGAAAACTACAGATTAATATCTCTCATGAATACAGAGGCAAAAATCCTCAACAATATACTAGTCAACTGAATCCAGCAACATATAAAAAAGAATTATACATCATGACCAAGTGGGATTTATCCCAGGAGTGCAAGATCAGTTCAACACGTGAAGGTTAATTAATGTAATATGCTATGTTAATAGAATAAAGGACCAAAAAATACATTATCATATCAATAGATGCAGAAAAAAACATTGGGCAAAATCCAACACCAATTCATGGTAAAAACATTCAACAAACAAAAAATTGAAGGGGGCTTCCCTGGTGGTGCAGTGGTTGAGAGTCTGCCTGCCGATGCAGGGGACATGGGTTCGTGCCCCGGTCCGGGAAGATCCCACATGCCGCGGAGCAGCTGGACCCATGAGCCATGGCCGCTGAGCCTGCGCGTCTGGAGCCTGTGCTCCGCAACGGGAGAGGCCACAACAGGGAGAGGCCCACGTACCGACAGCAAAAAAAAAAAAAAAAAATTTGAAAGGAACTTCTTCAACCTGATAAAGTTGGAAAACCTACAGCTAACATCATAATAATACTAAATGGTGAGAAACTGAGTGCTTTCCCCTAAGACCAGGGACAAGACAGGGATGTCTGCTCTTGCCACTTCTATCCAACATTCTACTGGTGATTCTAGTCAGTGCAATCAGACACCATGGTCCTGTGTGTAGAAAATCCTAAGGCATCCAAAAAAGCTACTAGAAGTAATAGATAGTCAGCAAGGTAGCAAGATAGAAGGTCAATATACAAAGTTATTGGATTTGCATGTACTAGCAATGCATAATCGAATAAGAAAACTAGAAAAACAATTCCATTCACAATAGCATATAAAAAATAAAAGACCGATAAATTTAACAAAAGATATGTAAAACTTGTGTTCTGAAAAGTACAAAACATTGCTGAAATTTTTAAAAGATCTATGTAAATGGAGAGATTTCATATTCATGGATTAGAAGACTCAATATTGTTAAGATGGTAATTCTGCCAAAATTGACCTATAGATTCAATGCAATCCCCACCAAACTTGGGGGTAGAAGTTGACAAAAGATCTTAAAATTAACATGGAAATGCACAGGATGCAAAACAACCAAAACAATTTTGAAAAAGAACAAAGTTGGAGAATATACACCTCTATTTCAAAGCTGAATACAAAGCTAGAGTAAACAAAATAGTGTGATAATAGCGTAAGCACATATAGATCAATGGAACATAGTTGAGAATCTAGAAATAAGCCCTTACATTTATGATAAGTTGGTTTTTGATAAAGATCGCAAGACAATTCAATGCGGGAAATAATTGTCTTTTCAACAAATAGGAGAAAGGGACATCCACACGCAAAAAAAAAAAGAAAAGAAAATGAAGTTGAATTCCTACCTCACAACCATACACCATACAAACATACAAAAAAATTCAAAATGGATCATAGGCCTAAACCTAAGAGGTAAACCTAAAACAGTTGTTCTAGAAGAAAACTTAGGAGAAAAACTTTGGACCTTAGGTTAGGCAAAAAGTTCTTAGATACAACACCAAAAGCATAGTTGACTAAAACATATTGAGAAAGTGGAATTCCATCAAAATTAAAAACTGTCACACTCCAAAAGACAGCATTAAGAAAATTAAAAGTCAGGGGGAAGAAGGGATAAATTGGAAGTATGGGATTAACAGACATATACTACTATATATAAAATAGATAAACAGAAAGGACCTATTGTATAGCACAGGGAACTATATTCAATATATTGTAATAACTTCTAATGGAAAAGAATCTGAAAAAGTATGTATATGTATATCTATGTATCTATCTATATATCTATATGTAGATATATATATCTATATATATGAATCACTTGCTGTACACCTGAACCTAACACAACATTGTAAATCAACTATACTTCAATTTTAAAAAAAGAACACACACACACACACAAACAAAGAAAATGAAAAGTCAAGCCACAGATTGGAAGAAATTTCACAAATTATATATCTCATAAAGGATTTTTAATAAGAATATATAAAACTCTCTTAAAATTCGATAAGACAACCCATTTTAAAATTGGCAAAAATTTGAGTAGGCATTTTACCAAAGAAAACATAGGAATGGTTAATAAACACATGAGAAGGTGTCATTAGTCATTAGGAAAATGCTAATTATAATTGCAATGAGATTCATTGCACTAGAATGACCATAATCACAAAGATAAACAATACTAAATTTTAGTGAAGATGTGGAGAAATTGGAAACCTCATACATTTCTGGTTTTATTGTAACAATTTGGAGAACAGTTTGGCAGTTTCTTAAAATGTTAAACACAAATTTACCTTAAGACGAAACAATTACATTCCTAGAAATCTACCAAAGAGAGATGAAAACATGTGTCCACACAAAGACTTGTGCATGAATATTCATAACATTATTCGTAATAGCTAAACTGGAAACAATCCAAATGTCCCTGGCCAAGTAAATAGATAAATAAAATGTGGTATACCCATAAAATGGAATACTACTCAGCAATAGAAAGGAACAAACTGCTGTGATTCATGTTAGAACATGCATGAATTTCAAAAACATTGTGTTGAGTGAAAAAAGCCAGATAAAAAAGACCACATATTTTATCATTCCTATTACATGAATTGTCCAGAAAAGGCAAATCTATAGCAACAGAAATTAAATTAGTGGTTGAGTGACTGCAAATGGGCATGAGAGAGCTCTTTTGGCATGATGGAAATGTTTGAAAACTGGGTTGTGGTAATGGTTGCACAACTCTGTAAATTTACTAAAAACCATTGAGTTACAGACTTAAAATGAGTGAATTTTATGGTATGCACATTATACCACAATAGAGCTGTTTTAAAAAATAAATTAAACACACACACCCCAATCTTTCTGTTTATTAAGCACAAGTATTAAGCACAAGACCTTACGTTGACCCTAAGGAAAACATAGCAACACATAAGACCATGCTTCTTTTTCTCTCCATGCAGGACTATGACAATCTAGGAAGAGACCTATGGCATACAAATGAGTAAATATCATTAGTGATAGAAGGCAGCACGTGGTGTGAGCACCTTCACTGTTACCACACTGGTCCCAACTACCATCATCTCTCTCTCTCCTGCTGTTGTCTGTTATCTGATCTCCCCACTTCCACCATCCCTCATAAGGTCTATTTTCTCTCATTTTTAAAAATTGAATAAATTTGACATATAACATTGCAGCAATTTAAGGTGTACAGTGTGTTACTTTGATACATTTATAGATTGCAATATGATTGCCATTGTAGCAATATTTATCACATTACATAATTATAGTACAATATTATTGTCTATATTTATTATACTGTACATTAGACCACTATGGCTTATTTACTACTTGCTACAAATTTCTGTTTTCACCACAGCAGCCAACATGATGTAGTTAAAACCTAATTCAGATCATTTCACTCCTCTGTTTCAAATGCTACAGTGGCTTCCCATCACATTTAGAGTAATGTCCTAGGTCTTTAATATGCTTTTAAGGCCCTCCATGATTACTGTCTCCCTCTCTCCCTCAGTTCCAGACATCCACAAAGCCTGCTTAATGTTTCTTGAATACTCCTGGCATGCTCCTACCTCAGGCCCTTTGCACTGGATGTTCTCTGCCTGGAACTCCCTTACACCAGATTTCTGCTTAGCTTGGTCTTTTACCTCTTTCAAGTTTTGTTTAACTATCACCTTCACAGTGAAGCCTACCCTGACCACCTTATTTAAAAATTCAGTACCCACCCCCCGAATTTCCCTCTCTCCCTTCCATACTTTATTTTCTCCAGTGCACTTATCACCTTCAAACTTACATTATATATTTCCTTATTTTGGTCTGATTGTCCTCCACTGCCAAAATGTGAGCTCCACGAGAGCAAGGATCTTTTTATTTCACTGCTATGTTCCCAGTACCTGGCATGTGGTAGGTACTTAATAAAATTTGCTGAATGAATGACAAAGAAGAGTTATTGTACTAAGGGCATTCATAAAAGGGAGGCTTCATTTGGAATTGTACAAACTGTATTTGGGAGGAAGAGTCTGGCTAGAGCCAGAGGGGTGTGTAAGAGAGATTGAAGCAGGTGAGGTCAGAATGTGGAGGTTCTTGAACGCCTAGAACATACACATTAGATGAATAAATAAATGAGCAAACGAATGAACAGCCTGGCTGTGTTCTGCACGCTGTCTTAGCAACCAGTGAAATAATCTGACCTGGATGGATTGTGAAGAGCTGAGTCCTTGAAACTTTAGCTTTTTTTCTATGGAAAGAGCTTCTATCGACAAACAAAATATCCTCTAGAAAAGCTGAAGTGTTCTGTGCTATGCCTGAAATGGCCACTAGGGAATGCTCAAATCCATAATGTTGAACTATTAAGAATGAAATTGGGCTCCCCCATCAGAGGCTGTCTGGGGACCCCCAATCCTCTGACTGCTGCCTTAAACAGGCAGCTAACGGAGGAGGATAAGTCTTCCAATATTGTTTTCTCCACCTGCCTTACCCCATCTCCCGACCCCACCCCAAGAACAATACTGGACATATAGTTAGTGTCCTTGGCATTCAAGGCCCTTCAAAATGATGCTTAGTTTTTTGCCACCTCTCCTAAACAGACCCTATGCTCGAGTTGTACTTGAGCTGCATCCTCTGTATATACTTCTTCTTGTACCATCACCCTTTTTTCTTTTCTGTTTTCTCTGCTTATCATTACATATCCAATTTCTATGCATCACTTTCAGGACCAGCGGCAAAAGCTATCTCATCCATAAGCCTTCCCTGATAACTACTGCTCTCACTGCCTTCCTGAGATCCTGGGCTCTCATCCTGTCTCGCTTATGAGTCACTTGGTAAACATTGATTCAGATACTGTCTCTATCCAAGCCCTTCATTCTGGAGTTCCCAGTGAAATCAGAAATCTACCATTTCTGGACTGTCAGGAAGGCAATGGATAGAGGTCAAAAATGAACTTATGAAACAAAAAAATGAAGTTATGATCCTTCAGGAACTGTAAGGAACAGCCTATTCTTGGACGGCCTCTCTAGAAGAGAGAGGAAGTCCAGCCAGCCCTAGAAGAAGAGATACTATTTCCAGCTGCCTCAATCCTGCCCTCGGGGATACAGGAGCAGCCTGACGTGCCCAGCTTCACCCCCTCCCAGGCAAGGCCCCACTGTTCCCCGGGCCTCTTTTCCCTGCCTACATTACTCAGCCTAGTCCAACGACTTGGCTGCTAGGATATGGGGAACTCTAATAGACGCCTGGGGCCTTTTTCCCTTTTAGTCTCTCTCCACCTGCTGTACTCTGTGCTTTGTTCTCTGGAATCATGATAAAGAGCAACATGGGAATCACATTAAATGTGACAATGTGCCGCAGAAAGCACGTACCAGAAATGGATCCTGGGGCAAGCAGAGGGAGTGGGGGCCTGCCTAGCAAAGTCCATGCCCAGATTAGTCCAGACCAGCTCCTGGAGAGCAAGCCCGGGGCAGTGGGAGGCCAAGGTTAGACCGAGGTAGAAGAAAATCAGCATTTACTTTTAATCTACATAACTGCTCTGTGAGAAGGCATTCTTGTCACTCTTTTAAAGACTAGGGAACTCAGGCAAAGACAGATGAGGGGACTTCACCCAAGGCTACAAGAGTTAGAACGTACAAACAGGATTTGAATCCAAATCTCAATGACTACAGTAACCAGCCTCTTTCTACTGGGCCATGCCATTTCTATATACCTCATCCAGGCTTTCTCTCCTCTACAGAGAAGTGCTAACATGATGATAGGGATGTTGAGGGTGCTTTAGCCTCTTTGCTTGGTTCTCTAGCTGGCTGATAGGCCCCGAAGCCGACATTTGCTACTTACATTGTAAGATGTGAGATATCATCAATGCTGTACAGTTGTCACTGCATGGAAGCCTTCCCAGAGCCAAATCCTTCTTTATTTGAAGAGTAAAAAGATACCTGCAAAGAAGTGGGGGGAAATCTCTTGAGGAAGAAACAGGAACAAGAAAGAAGCATTTCCCTTCTCCCAGATCCAAGATGTTTCAAAAAAGACACGGTGCCCCCAGTCAGGGAGATGCCTTCTCGGGGTGGTGAGTAATGCATAGGCTTTGCTTCTACCCCTAACCAGCACTAGACCACAACTCGGCTGACCCAGCACTTCAGCAGGCCTCACAGCCATTAGGAACCACCCCAGCCAAATCCTCCCGCCAACTTGAGGGAGTTGGCCAACCATCCTCTGGTGATTTCTGCCACGTAGCAAAGCCACATACCCAGCCAGAGAGAAAGGGAGATTCAGCAAGAATAAGCCTACTCAGGAGGCCAGTACCGCTCTGTTTACAAAATGCTATCAATTACTCACTATCGTAACAACTTAGAAGGCTGGCATCATCACCGCATGTTCCAATTACAGAAAGGCAGAGGTTAGGCGATTTGGGCAGAGTCATATCACCCCAAGACAGTGAAACTGTGGCAAGACGTCAGGTCTGCCTGTCAATTCTAGGCTGCCTCCTATCCAAAAGACTGTGCTTCAGAAATCAAGATTCTGCCCCTTCACCTGGACCACCGTCTCCGTATCACCAGAGCCCAGCCTAACCCTTTGCACAGAGCAGGTATGGGATTACTGTGTATTGAATAGAATGAAGCCAGACCACCCGTTTTCCTACCGATAAGCAGGGACCCATAAAGTACACATTGGTATCCAGAACTTTGCAAAACAGACGGCATTTGTCCCACACTTTTAAGCCCTTATCAGAGGCAATCAACTTTTGAAAAGATGTGTATAATTAAGATTCTACTGCCGACTATGTTCCTTCTTGGTTCAAAATTGGTTCCAATGTTTTATTTTAGATATTAGAACATTTACTATCTACTGTGGGCATTTCCCTATATAAGATGTAATTTTCTGAGTAAAGTTCTATCTAGATTTTTTTAAACCAATTAAGACTTGACGGCAATGTGGTGAAACAGAATTAATTGCACGTGATAGGTGAAAATCAGACTGGGAAAAAACAGGTAAATTAGTAGGTGATTATTCAACTTACAAAGCCATTCATTATAATCCTTCAAATTGTGATCTCTCTTAATGGATTAGAAATGATTCAATTAGAAAAGTTATATTTGCACACCACTCTGAGAAACTCACGGAGTGGCCCCAAACGAGGCATCCTTGTAAAATCAACTACAGTTAAGTATTCTCAAATGGACCAATGGGGAAAAAATAAAGGAAGTCTAGCCCTTGCCATTACCTGCTTTCAAATATAGATGTAAATGAGAATAATCAACCTCAATTGCTAAAGGGGACGTGAATTTCATTTTATTCCTAGCAAGAAAGAAAATAACCTTCTTGTCATTTGACACATTCCTTGCTGTTAAGAAGGCAGCTGCCTGCTGCAAATACCAAATCCTTCCTCTGAACAGCTGATGAATCATTTATCATCACATTGATTTTCTCATTCTTTTTTTTTTTCCCAGAGAAAGTTTATCTCCATCAAAATTGGTTACAATTTGAGACTCGACTGAAATGAGTTAGCAAAGGCAAACTGATAGAGATACCAAGACATCAAGTTTTCTGGGAAAAGGGCCTACAACTCACAAATTTGGAGAAGGTTGGGAGAGAGAGAGAGAGACTGACTTTTTAAAAGTGACTTCTACAAAGACCCCTCAGAAAAGAACCCCCCGCCTTTACAAAAAGGGTGAAGAAAAATTGGCCATGAACCATGATGGGGAATATTTCAGGTAGAATAACTGCCAACACGCTGTGACCTGGATCAAGTCACTCTAGTTCCCAGGACCAGTTTCTGCATCTGTAAACCAAAAGGTCTGGACTAGATTATCTCTTACATCCTTTCTATGTGTAGGAGTCTGGAGTCTAAAGTCTAGAAAGCAGAGTAAGGTTTGGGGGAGTGTTATGTTGACAAAGTATTTTTGAAGAAGTAGGTTTACATTGTCATTTTAAAGGGCATTTTTATAAATATAAAAATACTTTAAAATGTTTTTTACTTTTTAGCTTTTTAATTTTTGTAGGTATAAAAGTATTTTACTTATATAAATTATTAATCATTTGTAACTATTAATAATTATAATAAAATATCAATAATGTATAATTATGCAAAATAATTTATTAAATTATTTTTTATATTTTTTACTTTTCTACTCTCAAAAAGGTTTTATAAGTGTATGTCATCATCACTTTCTACCTATGGGATATATACAAACACACACACACACACACACATGTGCACACAACCGTTTTCAGTATGCAGGGAACTTAGTTGTCAAGCTGCCCTCTGATTAGAACACAGATGCAATGAAGGCAAACACTTTAACTGTTGTAGCAGTTAATGGCTTAACCCCCAAGTGGGCACCCAGGCTGGTTACCACTTTTAGAACACCACCCTTCCTTCTCCCTGAAGTCCCTATCCTTTGGAAGATTAACACTGGGGACCAGCCAGGTCCTCCTTGTCACCAACTTCTTACCATCTCCCAGAGAGTGACTGAGAGCCAAGCCTTCCAAAGAAGGCTAGAAGCCCATTCCCTGATAAATGGAGGATAATGATTAAGTAACATCATGCATCATGCAAGTACTATACCTTGTAAGCTCTTCTCGCAGATGTCCAGGGTCCACTGGGAAAAATTTCACCATAAATTTGAAAACAACCTCCTTAGGATCTTAAAACACAATATCTCCATAAGTTTTATTTAAATGTCCATCACAACAATTACAGGTCTTCTCTCTCTCTCTCTCTCTCTCTCTCTCTCTCTCTCTCTCACACACACACACACACACACACACACACACGCACTCCCCTCTCCTCTTCCCTCCTCTCCCCATCACTCTCTCGCACAGACTTTTCATTTAAATTTCAATTTTTCACATTTGCGAGATGTTGCTATTTTTGAATTGTGCCTCTATGTGGATAACAGTTGGGAAAGTTCTCCTGCCCCTCTTCCTCCCTTCTCTTTCTTTGAGTTTCTTTTTGTAAAGATGTGCCTCGTTTGGGGCCTACTGTGTTCTCTCTTAAGAAGTGTTCCATTTAGAAAAACATACCACTTGCTACTTGGGATTCTGCATTCCTGGCTGAGAGAAGGGCCCAGCTATAGAGGCAGATGAATATCAGCTGGCTCAAGGATTCCTAAAGGGAACTAGAAGTAGTAGGGACTGAGGTCTCTGTGTATCTTAAAATCTACATGAAGAAAACATATCTACTTGCCTTCACTCCTACTTGCATTTGAAAATAAGAAACTCTCTGTATCAAAAGCAAATACACACATGCAGCATTAGCACCATTCATTCAGTAAATATTTGTTGAGTGCCTATTGTATGCTAAGCATTGTACTAGAGGCTCCTGGAAATAAAAATACAGTTAAGCACTCAAAGGTTGGTAGAAGAGGCAGACACCTAGACAGACAATCACAGAACCACAAAGTGTTATAAGCCCCGAGTACTGGGTAAGCACAAGAGGGAGAAAAGAGTTTGGAGGAGGTCAAGGAAGGCTTCCTGGAAGAGCTGACATCTGAGTAGGGCTGCCAGATTTAGCAGATAAAAATATAGGACTCCCAGTTAAATTTGAATTTCAGATATACAATGATTGCCTGGGACATACTTATACAAAGAAATTAGTCTCTGTTGATCTGAAATTCTAATTTAGTTGGGCAACTTCTATTTTATCTGAGAAGCCTACACCTGAAGTTAGTTTTGTTCACATTAGGTGAGGTAGGAGTATGAAGTGGTCAGAGGCAGAGGTAAAGGCTCAAAAGGCAGGCAGAGTCTGGTGCTTTGAGGATCATGTTAAAGAGTTTGGACTGGGCTTCCCTGGTGGCGCAGTGGTTGAGAGGCCACCTGCCGATGCAGGGGACACGGGTTCGTGCCCCGGTCCGGGAAGATCCCACATGCCACAGAGCGGCTGGGCCCGTGAGCCGTGGCCACTGAGCCTGCGCGTCCGGAGCCTGTGCTCCGCAACGGGAGAGGCCACAACAGTGAGAGGCCCGCGTACGGCAAAAAAAAAAAAAAAAAAAAAAAAAAAAAAGAGTTCGGACTTTATTCTAAGGACAATAGGAAGTCATGGAAGCATTTTAAGCAGGAGACTGATGTGGTCAGGTTTGTATTTGCAATAGTTCCCTTTGGGAGTAGTGTACATGATGGACTGAGGGGAGTCAGTTGGGAAGCTATTGGGATTATGTGACAGATTATCAATACGTGGTGGGAAAAGACAGAATTGTGGGAGACACCAACACGAAGAGAGCAGGAGGGGGAAGTGACACGAAACAGCCTTTCCCAAAGTGTGGACTGAAATCCACCTGCAGCGGAAGCACCTATGGAATTTTTTTAAAATGCAGGTTGCTGGCCCCCAACTCGGGGATAAGGCCCAGGAATATGCATTTTAACAAGAACGGCCCCCTCCTCCCGGCCCGTGATCCTAATACACACTGAAATTTGAGAACCACCACACTAGATTGTGACATATAGGGTTCGGGGGAAAATTTCATGCATAGTAAGCACTCAAATATGACCTGAAATGGATGGACAATGTCTGTGACGGGATTAAACTGAAACACCTCCTGGAAGAAGGTGCATGGCATTGCTGCTTGACATCAAGGATGCTCGAAGATTTGCAGGTCTAGAGTCAGAGATGTATTCCTAGAGCCAATTCACAGAGTGCTGTCATTACCAGGGTTCTCGAAATTTACTCAAAGATCCAGCAGCCTGATTTTCCTCATCTCAGGCAAAGTTAAAATGATTTTTTTAATTGTTAAATTTACTGGATGGATGAAGGATTAAAATAATACATCAAAGCCCTTTTCTCTGCTTATATTAAGGCGAGGAACAGTGTGGTATTGTTGAAATGTTTTCAAGTTGTAACTGGGAATTCTATTCCTTAAGTGATTTTCCATACTTACTTTTTACTTGCTTTGTAATGGACTTCAGAAGTTCCAACCAGACCTGTAATAACATTAATGAAAGAATTGGTAGAACATGGCACTGAGTATAGCTTTTTGTTTCTTTGGGTTTTTTTGGTAACAGATTAAAATCAACATGAAACAAACAAATATCAAGACTCTTTAGACTTCTAAAGATAGTAAGAAACAGCAATGTCAAAGAAATGCTGTGCTTCCACCACACTCAATCCGTCCCCTTCTATTTTCCCAATGACAGTGCACATTGTTGATCTATAAACTCTTTGCTGTTGACATTTGAGTCAGTGCTCCCCTGCCTCAGGAGAATGACAGAGGTGTCATATACAAGGCTGATTAGTTGCCACAAAGACTAATGAAGGCACTTGGCTCCACATTTGAATCCTACAGCCCCCAAATGCCAGCTTAATAGTCATAATGAGCCTTTCTGGGAAGGAGCCAGATAACAGATCCGCCAAGGCAGGACACAGCGGGCAGAACACCGGGAATGTTAGGATGTGAGAGAGGGGCAAGGAGCGTTCCCGAATACTACTGGTGAGGTTAGGAGTCTTCAGTTTGGAGGTTGAGGTCCAGCCTCTGGAAAGTCAGAATAAAGCACAGAGACCTCTTCACACAGTGGCAAAAGAGGAGCAGAGGGTGGAAGAGTTTGTGCTTGGCAAACTGAGGTGACTTTTAATAGACAAGGAGGGGAAATAGTTATTAAATCCACTCATTTTGCAAGGGTTTAAATGGTTTTTCCTTTTGCAGTTGGGGGTTTGAGCCCTGCATATCTAGCTGCAAGCTGCATTTAGAAGCAATTCTAGACACAAAGAACCCTATAATGAAACCAACTTACATTATTTCCAGAATGGCTACAGAATTCTAATCCAAAATATTCCTTTTCAGCAAGGTTTAGATGGCTGCAACTCAGGTTAAACAGCGCCTTCCCGGATGACTTTTGCTAAACAAAACAAAGAGACCATAGCACAGTTTGCGATCCTAAGCTGATATGGTTGCTGCAGTGTGGAGTAAAGGGTAGAAGCAACTAGACTCTCTTCCGTTTCCTTTAAGCACTGTTTTCAGGCCCTGTATCCTCCCAAGTTTTGTTGAGTTTTACACATAAATACATGCATCTATCTGTAGATTGTTTTAGTGGTACCTCTTAAAAAGCCTCAGATTAATGACAAACCCTCTTGGAAAAAGACAGCCTTGCACTTCACTACGTGTGGCTAGATCTGCAAATCTACCCTTTCAGTGGAATTCTTTCATCAATTCATCCCACAGGCAATTTGAAAGATTTTCCCCAAATTGACAGATAGTTTAATCAAGATGCAAATCTGACCTGCTTAAAATCCTTCAGTGGCTCCCTTCAGGATAAAGTCTCTACTCCTTAGCAGGAAGGCTGGGCCCTTTCCCTCATGTGGCCCTGCCTGCCCCTCCAGCCTCATCTCTTTCCCTTCCCCCTTCCTTTCTAATAATCGCAGCCTGCTCATGTTTCCCCACACGTCAAGTAAATTCATGTCTCCATGCCTCTGCTCATGTCATTCCTTCTACACAGAACGCCCTTCCCACCTTTCTTTGCTTTGGCTTCCTCCTACTCAGCTCAGATGCCACTCCCCGGGAGAGCTTTGGAGCCAAGGGCAACCTCTGCGCTCCCAAACACTCTTGCTTACCTCAGACACGGCACTTCCCACACGGGATGTCTATCTTCCCCGTTAGACTGAATTCCTTCATAGCAGGGGCCTTGCTTTAATTGTCTTGTTGCTCACCAGGTCTAACTCAGAGCCTGGCACATACTAGGGGTCTTGAATGTTGGTTGATCCAACATGAAATTGACCAACTTCCTCCTCCGAGCTCTGTGAGGAGATTTCATTCTACAGCTTTTCCCACCATAACTGCATCTAGCATACTCCTTTCACATAAGGCCACACATAAATTTTTTTTCATAAAGCCCGCATACACTGGGAGCACAAAACAGTCCCTTTCTCAGGCTTCTCTGAGAATAGGAGCTGTAAAGAGCTCTCTGTGAAAATCTCTATGAGCTGAGTGGGGCTGCAGCTGATCTTCAGCCAGCATTGCTGAAGTCGAGGGTTGCAGTTGCAGGGAGGATGGTGATGGGAAAATTGGGCCCTGGCTGATAGGCACAAAGACACGCTGCTGAAAACCCCTAGTTAAAGCCAAGTCACACGGTGCCTCTGGTGCTGCAAAGGAAGCTGGGTGCAGGGAAATGTAGTTGGAAATCACCGACGCATAGAATTAATGCCAACCTTGAGAGGTCAGAGAGTCCAGCCGCCCTCCTCCCACACCCCACCCTCTCCCTCAAGGCAGTCCCACACGGAACAGAACCCACATCTGGGATTTAATAGCTTCCAGGAAGGCGACCTCCCCCATCCCCTTCCCCCAACGACCCCAAATGCTCCCCTCTCCCTTGAACTTCTCTCCACTTAGTTTTGTAGTCCAAAGCTCCACCAACTGAGATTCATGAGGGTTAACCAGGGTCCTATTTTTAAATGCAAATAGGATGCAGAGGGTGAAAGCTACTGCATCCTTAGCGCCTGGAGAGAGAGCTGAGGGAAAGGGGGTTTGATTTTATGTGGGAGGTCACATTGGAGCTGTGATCCAGGAAAAAGGGGTCAGACCATGGTGGGGTTCGTGGGCTTGAAGGGCATTAGGGGGCAGTGGGGGAGGGGGTGTCTGGGAGGGAGGAGGGAGGGGGCGCTTCTGCCTATGTGGCAACCTTGCCTAGGGCAAGTCCTGACACAGACCATTCCAGACAGATGAAATCGCTCCGATTTTCAAAGTCCTCCAGACAAGGAGCTGTTACGGGATTTTTATTATGAATTAAAAAAAATTCTAAAGAGAGAGAGAGATGACAGCAATACTTTTTCCAACACCAAAGAAACATTTCAGTCATGAGGACCAAATTCCGTCATAGACTCCAGTTTCTTTGCAAACAATTTAAGAAACTCAAGATTTTCCTTTTTCCTCCTCATTTTTTCTTTCTTTTTTTTTTTTTTTTTTTTTACCATTGGGGTGCTTAATCATCGCCATCAATGCTGCCACATTCCATGTGCTCGTATATTTAAATGTTTCTGCAGTCACAAAGAATATATAGCCATTCCTGTAAGGTTTCCAATCCAGGCTGCCTTTTTGCTCCCTTCTGTAAGATCTCATACCATGTTTATAAGAATAATCCCCTGATTCGTCCACCCCTGTACATCTTGCCAACTGGCTCTAGAAGCCTTTGGCATTTGTGCATTAGGAGGTCAGGAGCTCATGTGGCTCAAGCTCTCTACCCACATCTCCGGGAGAGGCATTTCCCTTCAACCCTCCGTAGTGTACGTTGAAATTGGCCAGCCTAGTGGAATGTGTTGCACAATAGGTAAGGTCTTGGTTCTGTCTTAACATGCAGCCTTTAATTTTTTTCAACCAATTCCTCAACTTTTATGTTATGATTATTTTTCTTATAGTATCTCTATATACAACTTCCCTATTCTCTTTTCGGGACTTCTGATTCTCTTTTCCATTGCTTGTTCTTGTTTAAGCTGACACTTTTCAACATTCTAATCAAGCTCCTTAGTGGATCTAAATTATTTATCACCGGTCCTCCCACTCAAGGAATTGGAACTCCAATCCTGAACCCTGTCTTATATTCATCTCCCTTGGATTACAGTAGAGCAGTGTTTGCCTTTAAAAAAGTCACACTCACACATATAATTTAAAACTTTTCAGAACTTGTATTTATAATCTTCAGCTTACACACTCGGTCTTAACCATTGGACACTGATTTCTTGGGGCTCCAAACTCATCTTCTCATGGAAACAATAAATATTCAAGGTGACTGTTTCCAAAAAACAGCCCACCAAATCTTCTATGCACATAGGGCTGTCATATAACAGTTTATTAAAACAAGCCTGTATTGTAATCCTGCTCTACCCACTTACTAACTGGATGAATTGGGGCAAATGTTTTAGCTCACAGATTGATCTCCCTTTTCCAGGTACCTGAAGACAGAAACCATGTGTCTGAGTACCTGGCATT
The DNA here is from genome assembly GCF_964341445.2 of Mesoplodon mirus. Classification (NCBI taxonomy): domain Eukaryota; kingdom Metazoa; phylum Chordata; class Mammalia; order Artiodactyla; family Ziphiidae; genus Mesoplodon; species Mesoplodon mirus. Next base: position 113,351,227 of record NC_138981.1, read on the forward strand.
ATATACAGTGATTGGAAAAGAGTGGACATTCCATAAATGTTTACTGAATAAATAGATGAATGGATCCAAACATTTAACTTGATTCATGTGCATTAGCAGGACAGTCCTCTCAAGAGGAAGAAATTAGTTACTATGTGACCTAGGGCAAATTACTGGACCGTTCTGAGCCTCGGTTTACTCATCTGTAAAATGGGAGATAATAATAGTATTATGTTACAGAGTCGTTGTGTGGATTAATCAAGATAATTCACATCAAGGCCTTAGTACTATGCCTGGCACATCACAAGACATAAGTAATACACACATATATTTATAGATACATAGAGAGAAGAGTCTGGAAGAATACATACCAAACTGTTAACAGCATTATTCCTGGAGAGGGGTTTAGATTAAAGGGAACCTTACCTTTTTAGTTTGTACATATCTGGATTCTTTTTTTAAATGAGCAGGGACAGTAGAAACTCTCTTAATAAACTTTAACTCAACAACGCACAGAGAATGCTTTCCATTCCCCCTTTAAAACATTGACAGATGCCTAAGTCATGATGAAAGCTCATGGCTAGTAAGCTAATATGACTTTGCACTTGTACATCCATCGACTGAGTCTCAGGCTTGATAATAATTATTTTCTTGAACATATTTTAACAATTCTACTTATTATTGTAATTATACAATTTAATTATATTGTATGTATATCACAAGAATCATGATCACTAATAACAAGAGTAGTTTCTATGAAAACTAAATTTAAAAAAATTAATAAGGGGGGAATCCCCCAAAATATGCTGTCCAATTAGTTTTGGGTAGGACAGCAGTAAAATATTGGGGGATAAAATCTGGAAGGATTCTGTACTCAAGTTTTTCCACATTAAATGAACAAATACTGGAAATCATAGATGATGCATTATGGGTATGAGTCAGAGAAGAAAAATGGAAACACCGGTCAGAAGTCCTTACTCAAAAAGCCCTTGACCCTGCATCAAAAGCTTGGCATATGAATATAAATGTATACGTTTTATGTCGAAGTAAGAAGTTTAAGGTGTTTGTGTGTAAATGTACATATTTATATGATTTTCTGCTTTGGCAAATTTTATCAATTAACTGATCAACAATCACCTTTGATCACATTAGATAACAGAGATTCTAATGCATCCACATAATGACTGTGTACTTCAAAACAATGTAGGCTACAGAATTAAGGTTTCAGAAAAGGATAAGCTGGAACAACAGCATATTATTAACAGTAGCATGATAGGCCATTTTAATTTTTCCTTATATTTGTTATATTTTCCAGAGAAACACAATGCACATTATAAAATTTAAAAGCATAGTGCCATGCAAAGAGTCTTATAGATGCTTCTCTTGTTTCCAGTGCTGATTTCCCACATTCAAAATATTTCTCATGCTCCCCTCAGGAAATTGTTTTTGAAGTCACAGATAATAATCACCCATTCTCCTGATTTTATGGTTATGCCTCATTTTTTAATCCCAAAATATGACTATAAACTCCGGTGATGACAACAAAATAGCAGAGAGAGAGAGAGAGAAACCTGTCTCTTCCTGTTTTATAAAGCCATCTGTCCTATCAGGTTAGGGCCCCACCCTTATGACCTCATTCAACCTTAATTACTTCCTAAAAGTCCTATCTCCAAATACAGTCAGATTAATCACATGGGGAGTGGGGTTAGAGGTTCAACATATGAATCTGGGTGGGGGGGGATATAATTCAGTCCATAGCAGTGACCCAACTTGATAGCCCACTTTAGTTACCATACTTGCTCTTTATGATTTTTGACTCTTGCCAAACATGAAATCCACTCTCAAATAATGAAGATTTGTGAGTCATTTTGGAAGCAATGTGCCCAGTTACAGAAGGCCAAAAAGGAGTTCCAAAATGTGCTGAGTACCTGCAATACATAGGAGAAGGCAGCTAATCACGGTGGCTAAGAATGTGGGCTCTGAAGCCAGACACAGCTGGCTCTAGTTCTGACCTGTCTACCTGCTAGAGGGGTAATCTTGGGCAGACTATTTAATCTCCCTGAACCTTCGCTTCTTCAGTTGCAAAATAAGACTGTCAGACACAGAAGGGCCACATATTATATGATTCTATTTATATGAAATGTCCAGAACAGGCAAATCCATAGAGACAGAAAACAGATTGGTGGTGGTCAGAGACTGCAGGGAGAGGGGAATAGGGAGTGACTATTAAATAGTATAGGGTTTCTTCTGGGGAGGATGCAAATATTCTGGAATTAGTTGTGATGGTTGTTCAACAATGAATATACTAAAAAACACTGAATTGTACACTTTAAAAGGATGAATCTTCTGGCATGTGAATGGCATCTCCATTTTAAAGAAGGGTCATAGTGAGCATCTAATGAGACTATTCTTGTCAAGTACTTTACACAGTATCTGGTCCAAAGGAAGAGCTCAAGAAATGTTGACTGTTTAGAGGGCGACTACATAATTTATCATCCAAGTTGGGACGGTTTTGAGAGTTGACAGGGCACTAGTAATTATTATATTGTCACAACAGGTGTAAATCAGGACTGTCCTGGACAAACTCTGCTGTATGGTCACCTAGTTATTTGCATTTGGACCACTCCAGGGGGTCTGTTTGGACAAGGGTAGCATTTATTTGAATATTCAAAATCTGGAATATTAAGAATCAGAGACATGACTAGCAGTTTCCCCTCATAGAAACCGGTGTCTGATGATCATTCCTCCAGTACCAAGTGAATGAGGTGCCTTTCAGTCATGTTAACCCTGGTTCCGTATTTTTATAGGTAAGGCTCAACCGTAACAACCACACAAAAAACCAGAAACAGAGAACTGCCTCACCAGTCTTAACCTTCTCCCTAATAAACATTTTAAAAGTCGATCCCTCTCTTTTAACATGTTTCCTCTCCATTCTTTATTCTCTTTTTTCAGTTCTTTTTGTTTTCCTGTTGTAATTTTCCCCTGCGTGAACTCCAGGCTTACTTTTGATGCGTTTGCCCTTTTCCTCCTGTATATGCCTTTCCTCTTTTGTGACACTTTCTACCACCCCTTCAATTCACCACACAATACTGAGTGCCTGTTCTGTGCCAGGTACTTTCCTGAACTGCAGAGATACTGAGGTGAACAAGACCCAGGCATTACCACCAAGGAACACATAGGCTGTCAGGAAAGGCAGACGCATCAACAGGTGATCACAGTGGTCGTGGCTAAGTGTGCTTTTAAGCTTGTATGCAGGGGGTAATGTGATATCATACCCAAAGGGCACCTAACCCAGAAACGTGGATGAGGGTATAGCACAATGGATTCTTTTTTTAAAATTAATTAATTAATTAATTTTGGGGAGGGCTACATTTGGTCTTCGTTGCCACTCAGGGGTTACTCTTTGATGCGGTGCATGGGCTTCTCATCACTGTGGCTTCTCTTGTTGCAGAGCACGGGCTCCAGGTGTGTGGGCTTCAGTAGTTGTGGCACGCAGGCTCAGTAGTTGTGGCTCGCGAGCTCTAGAGCGCAGGCTCAGTAGTTGTGGCGCACGGGATTAGTTGCTCCACGGCATGTGGGATCTCCCCGGACCAGGGCTCGAACCCATGTCCCCTGCATTGGCAGGCGGATTCTTAACCACTGAACCACCAGGGAAGTCTCTGCATAATGGATTCTTAACAGAGGGAACACCTAATCCAAGATAGGATGCAAGAGTTGGAGTTAGCCAGGTGAAGAGGAGGAAAAGAGAAGGGTGTCAGAGGCAGAAGAGATTAGAAAACAGGGTGTGAACAACTCGATTGTAAGCAGCGTGGTGTTGCTAAAGGAACGAGGGAGATACAGGGACACTGAGCAGGAGCCTCACCAAGACGGGCAGAAATCTTGTAGAAAGTGTAGACCAAGATGCAGAAATCTTGTTCTGCATCTTGGTCTACACTCCCTCACCTCCATCCAGCTCTCTGTTTATAAGCAGCAATAGGCACACACTTCATTTACAGAGTTTGGACCCTTCCGAAGGAAGGTAAGTCTTTCTCCATTCCTGTTGTCTGCAGGCTACATCCAGAAACCTCAGAACCCTTTAAGTGTTAAACCCTGGGACTGCTCCTTTTAAAGGGCTGTTTCACTTTTCATTAAAAATGCAAATATCCTGGGGCTTCCCTGGTGGCAGAGGGGTTAAGACTCCGCCTGCCAATGCAGGGGACAAGGGTTCGATCCCTAGTCCGGGAAGATCCTACGTGCTGCGGAGCAACTAAGCCCATGTGCCACAACTACGAACCCGCGTGCCAGAACTGCTGAATCCCGTGTGCCTAGAGCCCGTGCTCCACAACAAGAGAAGCCACTGCAATGAGAAGCCTGTGCACCGCAATGAAGAACAGCCCCCACTCACTGCAACTAGAGAAAGCCCACGCGCAGCAATGAAGACCCAACGCAGCCAAAAATAAATAAATTTAAAAAAATTTTTTAATGCAAATATCCTGACATTGCAACAAACAACAGCAAAAATCCAACACATATCTTACTTATCTACCAATATAGTCAGATGCAACCAGTTTTCTAAAAATGAAGTTGAACATACTTTCAAAATTTACACTGTGTAAACCACCCAGGGAACTAGGAAACAGAGCTCCTTTGGGGCAGGACAGAAGAAATTACTGGCCAAGCTATAACCCTCCTGGGGGTTCAACTCCTGGCAAAAAGAGAACTGCTGGGAGTGGTGAGAGGCTAATTACCAGGTAGCTGCAGTTCATCCTAAAATGGAGCCCTCTCTGCAGGCAGTCTAGTCTTTCAGCATCTGGTAGAGAGCAAGGTGCAGTTAGACACATCAAAGAACAAAGAATAAGTAGGAAGTCAAGGGAGACCCTTTCCCCAGAGCCCAGAGGACTCAGCAATAAACCCTGGAGGGAAGAACAGTTTAAATGGGTACTTAAGACTTCCTGGTGGTGGTAAGCAGAGAGAACAAGCCTTGTAGTTGCTTGTGCACGTGTGAAATTCACACCAAATTACAACTGGTTTTTATTTTATTTCTGAAAACATAAAGCAGTTCAAAGTACTGCCTGTGTGATTGATGGAAGGCTTAACGTTGCTTAAGATTAACAGCTCAGAAAGATTTCCGGCCCACGTGGCTGTCCTAGGGGGGTCCTGAAGGATCAACCTGAGCAGCTGACTGACCACTCGCCTCTTTTTTTTCTATTGAAGTAGAGTTGATTTACAATGTTGTGTTAATTTCTGCTGTACAGCAAAGTGATTCAGTTATACCTGTATACCACCCTCTTTACCTGCAGCCATGTTGATACTGATTAAACTAAGTTCAGAAGGGAACTCGGGAGTCAGAGAGCTCGTCTAGGCCCTGATAGATGATACTTCCTAGCAGACACCCTTTTCAAGCTCTAAGAGAATGATGTATTACTGCCTGAGGCCTTAGGTTGATTTGGCAATGATCTGGACATGTTCCATCTGATTCATACACTTTGCTGGAGTGTGTCTAAGAGACTATCCTTGCTCAGAATTGCTCTTCATACTAAGGAAAGAAAAAAGAAAACAAAACAAAACAAAACAAGATTACCACCCTAATAGCAATCTTGCCCCCACTACTGGGACATTGAAATTACCATGCCTACATTGGAAAAGCTGTTCAAAAGTGACAGTGTAATAATGGAATTCTCAAGGCAGTGCTCCCAAGTCCTGTCAAAATTACTAGCTACTCGGGTAATTAAAACAATTATAATTGTTTGTTTCCACTTCATGCTTTAGCACTAAAACCACGTGCTGTGTGTGATGCACAACCAGCTTCCAAATGGTAGTCGGACTTTTCTTTTAAACTTCAGGTTGATAAGACATTCTGTGCATATCTATCAATCTGAGACATTCAGGACACAACAGAGATCGTTCAATGTCATGTAATCTGGGCCCTTCATTTTACAAGTGGGGAGATTTAGATCCAGACAAAGGAAGAGACTTGTCCAAGATCTTCCAGCAGGTTAATAGCAGATCTGGGATTGGAACCCAGGTCTTCTGGCCTCCAGTAATGGGCTCATTTTATTACACTGGGCTGTCCTTAAATATAAAGGGAAAACTAATATCTGGGTGTATGAAGGACAAGAAAGAGATAAACACTGAAACTTGTTCCTTTGATTCACTCTTTCCTTTCATGTTCACTGTTTTTTTCCTTTACCATCTTTTCTCAACTTTGGACTGTACTGTTAACTCACTTTTCTCTCCTTCTGCTTATTACTCCAATGTTTCTCCTTCTTTAGCCTCCCTTTCCTTGATTGTTCTACATTCCTGACTCTTCTTTCTAGAATCAGTTTTACTCCGTTTATAAAGTGTTCACTATGTTGCCCAGCAAGGCTGTGAGCAGGTTGGAGGCCACTCTGTTCTGACAGGTTGTGCATTTCACAGAAAATCTATAAAGAAGCCATTAAACAATAATTCCTTTTAGAACGTCTACTTAATAAGAGGCCATGAAACCCAATGTATCAGGGTTACTATGGAGAATCCGTGTTGGCTGAACAAAAAATCTTTTAAAAAAATATTTCAGAAACTATTCCAAGTTAAATGGAGTCAAGAGACACATGTGGAGTTTAGGGTTCCATAAGAAAGTAGTATTTCAATGTATAAAATATACACCAGAATGTTAAAATCTGGATGATGGGATTATACTTGCATTTTATTTTCTTCTTTGTGCTTACCAGAATATTCTAATGAATTTATGTTCTGTCATATATGGAAGCTGGATTTGAAACTTGAAAAAAAATCAGAAAGAGAAAGACAAATACCATGTGATATCACTTATATGTGGAATCTAAAATATGACACAAATGAACCTATCTATGAAACAGAAACTGAATCACGGACATAGAGAACAGAATGGTGGTTGCCAAGGAGGAGGGGGTTGGGGGAGGGATGGAGTGGGAGTTTGGGGTTAGCAGACGCAAACTATTATATATAGAATGGATAAACAACAAGGTCCTACTGTATAGCACAGAGAAGTATATTCAATATCCTATGATAAACCATAATGGAAAAGAATATATAAAAAAAGAATGTATATATATATGTATTACTGAATCACTTTGCTGTACAGCAGTAATTAACACAACATTTTTTTTTTTTTTTTTTTTTTTTCCGTACGCGGGCCTCTCACTGTTGTGGCCTCTCCCGTTGCGGAGCACAGGCTCCGGACGCGCAGGCTCAGCGGCCATGGCTCACGGGCCCAGCCGCTCCGCGGCATATGGGATCCTCCCAGAACGGGGCACGAACCCGCATCCCCTGCATCGGCAGGCGGACTCTCAACCACTGCGCCACCAGGGAGGCCCAACACAACATTTTAAATCAACTATACTTCAGTTTAAAACAAAAGAATCTTAGCATCAAATTTTGAAAAAAAAAGAAAATTGAAAAATAAATGAACCTCTAAAGGACTTCTGAGTAGCAAAATAAGTGGTCATGTGAGCCATCACTCAGGCTAATCTGCCTGTCATGAAGTGTCTCATCCCCCCACCCTTTCAACACCCCTACGTTAGCCAGGTATGCATGCTTGTCAACACCTGTGGACTAGGTTAAGGGACCAGCTCTGCCTCCCAGCAAGAAGCCTATAAGGGCTTCCTGCCTGAGTCTCAACTTGGCTTCTTGCCAAGCTCCACTCTTGCAGAAGTCACTTAGGACCTGTGATTTCATTCCTCTTTCCCTATGCAGACATCTGCCTTAGTTCTTGACCCTTGTTCACTTAGTCTGTTTACTTGGGTCCCTGCTGTTTGGTTCTGGATTGGACCTACAATGCCCATGGGCTAGGCTCCACTCAGCTCTGCTCTCCCCTTGACTGGTCTCCACCTCTGTTGTGCACACCATAGGGATTTCATGAAGATTGTGGTTTAGCAATATAACTTAACTCCTGGGCCTGCTTGCAGCCTTTTATCCCTTTCCTCCCAGCTACCCTGGCATACAGTCATGCAAGTCCTGAGTGCTAACTCCCTCCTGTGGGCCTTGGGGCGACTTAGGCTCTACAACCCAAAGCCTAAGAGTTGCATACTCCTCTCAGTCTGGCTTAGTCTGGGCTGATACCAGGTTTGCAGAACACTGCCATCCTCCCTCCACAAGGCTACTTCAATATGGTGGATCTATGGTTAGGGTGTGTAACTCAAAACAGTTGTCTGGGATTCTCTAGCTGTACTCAGGGACAAGCACAGCCAAGCCCAGAAAAATGTTAATTCATACATTTTATTAAATACTGTACATCTAAAATTCTAATGAACAAGAAAGAAAGGCATGGTATTCTTTCATTGAAATGAGAGAATTCAATCTTTCATTGCTTCAGCAGATAGTTATTGAGCATCTACTATGTTTCTGGTTAACTATACTACAGACCATACTACAGACTGTCACTGATGTCACTGAATTAAGAGAACCTACTGTGTCCTTTTGGGTGCATAACCCCCTCCACTTTGAGCCCCAAAGAAGGACCTAGCTTTTTTGGCTTCATGCAATTCTCAGATGCCCTATACCTTATCTTCCTAACCCTGTCCACGTCTCTGAACCGTTTCCATTGTTCAGCTGTCCCCTGAAAGCTCCCCAACAGCTCTTGCAGGTCCTCCTTACACCAGGTCAGTTTTTCCCTGAAATAGCCAATCCTGTTGTCTGCATCACCACTCCCAACACACACAAGAGCTAACTGCTTAAGATGTAAAATGCCGAGATAACTCCAACACAGTGGTTCTTGAAAAACAAACATTAAAGAGATTATAGTGGTCGAGTGCATCGGCTCTTAACCCAGAGTGGCCCATTCAAATCCTGTTTCTACCACTTACTACTCCGTGACTTTGGGCAAGCTACTTCACCTCTCTGCCCAGTTTGCTCATCTGTCAAACATGGATACTTCACTGAGGATTTCAGTGAGTTAATATATGTAAAATTTAAATTAGTACCTAGTAAATGATAAACATTCTTTTGATATATATTAGCTAGTATCATTACTATTTAGGATGGAAAGGAATTGAGTAGTAATTGTGGGCTAGTGGGCAACGGGGCTGATATTTGGGGGGCAGGTGCCATTTTGAGTGGAGCCTCTATTTTGACTGCTTATGCAGCAGCCATTTTTTTGTTTCTTTTGTATTTTTAACAACTTTATTGGAGTATAATTGCTTTACAATGGTGTGTTAGTTTCTGCTTTATAACAAAGTGAATCAGCTATACATATACATATATCCCAAAATGCCCTCCCTCTTGCGTCTCCCTCCCGCCCTCCCTATCCCACCCCTCTAGGTGGTCACAAAGCACCAAGCTGATCTCCCTGTGCTATGTGGCTGCTTCCCACTAGCTATCTATTTTACGTTTGGTGGTGTATATATGTCCATGCCACTCTCTCACTTTGTCCCAGCTTACCCTTCCCCCTCCCCATATCCTCAAGTCCATTCTCTAGTAGGTCTGTGTCTTTATTCCTGTCCTGCCCCTAGGTTCTTCAGAACCATTCTTTTCTTTTTTTTTAGATTCCATATATATGTGTTAGCATACGGTATTTGTTTTTCTCTTCCTGACCTACTTCAATCTGTATGACAGACTCTAGGTCCATCCACTTCACTGCACATAACTCAATTTTGTTTCTTTTTATGGCTGAGTAATATTCCATTGTATGTATGTGACACATCTTCTTTATCCATTCATCTGTCGATGGACATTTAGGTTGCCTCCATGTCTGGCTATTGTAAATAGAGCTGCAATGAACATTGCGGTACATGACTCTTTTTGAATTATGGTTTTCTCAGGGTATATGCCCAGTAGTGGGATTGCTGGGTCGTATGGTAGTTCTATTTTTAGTTTTAGTTTAGTTTTGTTTTGTTTTCTCTTTGCAGTATGTGGGCCTCTCACTGTTGTGGCCTCTCCTCTTTTTCTTGATGAGTCTGGCTAGTGGTTTATCCATTTTGTTTATCTTCTCGATGAACCAGCTTTTAATTTTATTGATCTTTGCTATCATTTCCTTCGTTTCTTTTTCATCTATTTCTGATCTGATCTTTATGACTTCTTTCCTTCTGCTAACTTTGGAGGTTTTTTGTTCTTCTTTCTCTAATTGCATTAGGTGTAAGGTTAACTTATTTATTTGAGATGTTTCTTGTTTCTTGAGGTAGGATTGTATTGCTATAAACTTCCCTCTTAGAACTGCTTTTTCTGCATCCCATAGGATTTTGGTCATCGTGTTTTCGTTGTCATTTGTTTCTAGGTATTTTTTTATTTCTTCTTTCATTTCTTCATGGATCTCTTGGTTATTAAGTAGTGTATTGTTTAGCCTCCTGTGTTTGTATTTTTTACAATTTTTTTCCTGTAATTGATATTTAGTCTCATAGTGTTGTGGTCAGAAAAGTTACTTGATACGATTTCAGTTTTCTTAAATTTACCAAGGCCTGATTTGTGACCCAAGATATGAGCTATCCTGGAGAACGTTCCATGAGCACTTGAGAAGAAAGTGTATTCTGTTGTTTTTGGATGGAATATCCTATAAATATCAATTAAGTCCATCTTGTTTAGTGTATCGTTTAAAGCTTGTGTTTCCTTATTTATTTTCATTTTGTATGATCAGTCCATTGGTGAAAGTGGGGTGTTAAAGTCTCCTACTATGAGTGTGTTACTGTCGACTTCCCCTTTTATGGCTGTTAGCATTTGCCTTATGTATTGAGGTGCTCCTATGTTGGGTGCATAAATATTTACAATTGCAATATCTTCTTCTTGGATTGATCCCTTGATCATTATGTAGTGTCCTTCTTTGTCTCTTGTAATAGTCTTTATTTTAGAGTCTATTTTGTCTGATATGAGAATTGCTACTCCAGCTTTCTTTCGATTTCCATTTGCATGGAATATCTTTTTCCATCCCCTCACTTTCAGTCTGCATGTGTCCCTAGGTCTGAAGTGGGTCTCTTGTAAACAGCATATATATGGGTCTTGTCTTTGTATCCATTTGGCCAGTCTATGTCTTTTGATGGGAGCATTTAATCCATTTACATTTAAAGTAATTATCAATATGTATATTCCTATTACCATTTTCTTAATTGTTTTGGGTTTGTTATTGTAGGTCTTTTTCTTCTCTTTTGTTTCCTGCCTAGAGAAGTTCCTTTAGCATTTGTTGTGAAGCTGGTTTGGTGGTGCTGAATTCTCTTACCTTTTGCTTGTCTGTAAAGCTTTTAATTTCTCTGTCGAATCTGAATGACATCCTTGCTGGGTAGAGTAATCTTTGTTGTAGGTTTTTCCCTTTCATCACTTTAAATATGTCTTGCCACTACCTTCTGGCTCACAGAGTTTGTGCTGAAACATCAGCTGTTAACCTTATGAGGATTCCCTTTTATGTTATTTGTTGTTTTTCCCTTGCTGCTTTTATTTTTTGTTCTTTGTATTTAATTTTTGATAGTTTGATTAATATGTGTCTTGGTATGTTTCTCCTGGGATTTATCCTGTATGGAACTCTCTGCACTTACTGGATGTTATTGACTATTTCCTTTCCCATATTAGGGAAGTTTTCAAGTACAATCTCTTCAAATATTTTCTCAGTCCATTTCTTTTTCTATTCTTCGTCTGGGACCCCTTTATTTCAAATGCTGGTGCATTTAAAATTGACCAAGAGGTCTCTAAGACTGTCCTCAGTTCTTTTCATTCTTTTTTCTTTATTCTGCTCTGCAGTAGTTATTTCCACTGTTTTATCTTCCAGGTCACTTATCCATTCTTCTGCCTCAGTTATTCTGCTATTAATTCCTTCTGGCGAACTTTTAATTTTATTTATTGTGTTATTATCATTGTTTGTTTGCTCTTTAGTTCTTCTAGGTCCTTGTTAAACGTTTCTTGTATTTTCTCCATTCTATTTCCAGGATTTTGAATCATCTTTATTATCACCACTCTGAATTATTTTTCAGGTAGGCTGCCTATTTCCTCTTCATTTCTGAGGTCTGGTGGGTTTTTACCTTGCTCCTTCATCTGCTGTGTGTTTCTCTGTCTTCTCATTTTTCTTAACTTACTGTGTTTGGGGTCTCCTTTTTGCAGGCTGCACGTTTGTAGTTCCCATTGTTTTTGGTGTCTGCCCCCAGTGGCTAAGGTTGGTTCAGTGGGTTGTGTAGGCTTCCTGGTGGAGGGGACTAGTGTCTGTGTTCTGGTGGATGAGGCTGGATCTTGTCTTTCTGGTGAGCAGGACCACATCCAGTGGTGTGTTTCAGGGTGTCTGTGACCTTATTATGATTTTAGGCAGCCTCTCTGCTCATGGGTGGGTTTGTGTCCCTGTCTTGCTAGTTGTTTGGCATAGGGTGTCCAGCACTGTAGCTTGCTGCTTGTTGAGTGGAGCTGGGTCTTAGCATTGAGATGGAGATCTCTGGGAGAGCTTTCACCGTTTGTTATTATGTGGAGCCGGGAGGTCTCTGGTGGACCAATGTCCTGATCTTAGCTCTCCCACCTGAGAGGCACAGGCTTGACACCTGGCTGGAGCACCAAAACCCTGTCAGCCACAAGGCTTAGAAGAAAAGGGAGAAAGAAAGAAAGAAAGAAAGAGAACAAATAAAATAAAATAAAGTTATTAAAAAATTAAAAAATTGTTAAAAATAAAACAAAATTAAAACATAATAAAAAAAGACAGAACCCTAAGACAAATGGTAAAAGCAAAGCTATACAGACAAAATATATATATCTATATATAAAAAAAGAAAAAAGAGAGCAACCAAATCAATAAACAAATCTACCTATGATAATAAAGTCTAAATACTAAACTAAGATAAGCATAAAACCAGAAACAAATTAGATGCAGAAAGCAAGCCCCAATTCCACAGTTGCTCCGAAAGTCCACCGCCTCAATTTTGGGTGATTCATTGTCTATTCAGGTATTCCACAGATGCAGAGTGCATCAAGTTGATTGTGGAGATTTAATCCACTTCTCCTAAGCCTGCTGGGAGAGATTTCCCTTTCTCTTGTTTGTTCGCACAGCTCCTGGGGTTCAGCTTTGAATGGGCCCCACCTCTGCATGTAGGTCACCTGAGGGCATCTGTTCCCGTCCAGACAGGATGGGGTTAAAGGAGCAGCTGATTAGGGGGCTCTGGCTTAGTCAGTCCTGGGGGAGGGAGGGGTACAGAATACGGGGCAAGCCTGCGGTGGCAGAGGCCAGTGTGACGTTGCACCAGCCTGAGGCGCACCTGCATTCTCCTAGGGAAGCTGTCCCTGAATCATGGGACCCTGGAATGGCGGGCTGCACAGGCTCCCGGGAGGGGAGGTGTGGATAGTGAGCTGGGCTTGCACACAGGCTTCTTGGTGGCTGCAGCAGCAGCCTTAGCGTCTCATGCCCGTCTCTGGGGTCTGCACTGATAGCCGCGGCTCGTGACCATCTCTGGGGCTCGTTTAGGTGGTGCTCTGAATCCCCTCTCCTTGTGCATCCTGAAACAATTGTCTCTTGCCTCTTTGGCAGCTCCAGCTTTTTCCCGGACTCCCTCCCAGCTAGCTGTGGCGCACTAGACCCCTTCAGGCTGTGTTCACGCCGCCAACCCCAGTCCTCTCCCTGGGATCCGACCTCCGAAGCCTGAGCCTCAGCTCCCAGCCCCCGCCTGCCCCGGTGGGTGAGCAGACAAGCCTCTTGGGCTGGTGAGTGCAGGTCGGCACCGATCCTCTGTGCGGGAATCTCTCCGCTCTGCCTTCCGCACCCCTGTTGCTGTGCTCTCCTCTGCGGCTCCGAAGCTTACCCCCTCTGCCACCCGCGGTCTCCGCCCGCGAAGGGGCTTCCTAGTGTGTGGAAACCTTTCCTCCTTCACAGCTCCCTGCCACTGGTGCAGGTCCTGTCCCTATACTTTTGTCTCTGTTTTTTCTTTTTTCTTTTGCCCTACCCAGGTACGTGGGGAGTTTCTTGCCTTTTGGGAAGTCTGAGGTCTTCTGCCAGCGTTCAGTAGGTGTTCTGTAGGAGTTGTTCCACATGTAGATGTATTTCTGATGTATTTGTGGGGAGGAAGGTGATGTCCACATCTTACTCTTCTGCCATCTTGAAGGTCTCCAGCAGCCACTTTTAAGTGAAGTTTCTTTCACTGTTTTGTTTTTGAACCTTTTCCCTCATTCAGAAATATGCTCATTGAAAATCAGGGCAAAAAAGAAACAAAAAGCAAGAAGAAGAAATAAAGTGTTTGTAATCCCATCCATCAAGAAATGGACAGTATTAAGACCTTAGTGTAAAGCTTTATTCAGGTACAGAAATATTGAGATAATTCTCAATGCACAAACACACTTTTGGGTGACCAATTTTTAAAAAAACTTTGTATTATATTATGAAAATTATCATTTGTTACTGTATAGGAAACTATCTTATGGAACACGTGAATTTTTTTCTCCTTTGAGGTATTGCAAACAACACTAAGACAGACATCTCAGCACACAAAGATGTACATCCATCTTTGCACACAACCTTAATCATATTCTTAGGATAAGTTTTTCCAGAAATTGAATCCCTCAGCTTATTTAAGTTGTATTGCTAGCTGTTTGTCTCATTTTTGTTTAAGATTTTAAATTAAATTCTAAGATGTTTAATTTTGTGTAAAATTGGAATTAAATACTGAAAGACAAACAAATATTGTGGAAAAGATTCATGACAGTGATGGGCCTTGCTTGGTAAAGCAGTGAAAGGAGTTTCCTACTGGGTATGAGAAGTCTCATACTGGGTATGAGAATTCCTGGGTACGAGGCAGCAGTCTATAGGGGAAAGAGTTGGGACTCTGCAGTCAATACATCTACTTCTAAATCCTGGCTCAAGTACTTGCAGTTGTATGACCATGGGCTCATAGTTAAACTTGCTGAACCTTAATTTCTTCATATGAAAAATTCCTTTTATGACTTGGCCCATGCTTATCTTTCCCATCTCATGGCTGTCGCTCACGTTGCTCGTAGTACTCTCTGCCCTCAGTTTTAAGATCCAATCAGATTGAGTGTCTCCACTGGCCTTTCCCGATGATTCTACCTTTGCCTGGACCAACCTTCAACTCTGCTCCCTTCTATTCCCCCAACACATCTATATAATTAGTACTGGTCATTCGGGCTCAGGTTAGATATCTTCTCCCTCTATGCAGGAGCACAGGCTCTAGGATCATGGGCTTCAGTAGTTGTGGCACGTGGGCTCAGTAGTTGTGGCTCATGGGCTCTAGAGCGCAGGCTCAGTAGTTGTGGTGCACAGGCTTAGTTGCTCCGCGGCATGTGGGATCTTCCCACACCAGGGCTCGAACGTGCGTCCCCTGCATTGGCAGGCAGGTTCTTAACCACTGTGTCACCAGGGAAACCTGTCTGACTATCCCCGCAACAAACACACTTCAGTCTGGGTTAGGTGCCCCTCTCCTGTTGTGCCATTAAAAAACTCTTTGCCGCTGAGTTTGTATAGATCGTGCTGTAGTGTACCTGGTTTTTTACATTCTGATTCTTCCACTAAACTATGCAGTCTTTGAGGCCAGGTACTATTTCTTATTTTTCTCTGCATCCTCATTAGCCAACACAGTGTATGGAAGCAATGAGGGCTCATAAGAAGTTGTTAAATGAGTGATGAATGAATGAAGCAGGATAGTAATACCTATTTAACACACTTATTAACTAATGATTGTATGAAATAATGTAAGTGGAAATTTCTGGAACATAGGCCAGGAAATGGTATCTCATAGCGTTAAAGGCAATTGACAGTAACTTTGTGGCAGATCTCGTGAAATCAATTGAAATATTCTGAGTACGAAATTCTGGAGAACCTTTGTCTTTGTTTAAGTCTGTTGAAAGGTGAATTTCGTCATCATAGAAAGAATCTCAGAGGACAAGAGACCTCTTGTTTAAGACAGCTAAGCCCAGCGATTAGTGGTGAGGCGCCATGCCTAAGTGCTTTCAGGGCCTGGGGTCAGCTAACCCAGACAGACCCCCCACCCTCCACCCTAGCTCCACACCTTGGACCCAGAAGAGAAGGAGGAAGTGGGTAAGGAGAAAGACAGGGAATAAAGAAAAGGAGGCTGGAGTAAGATTCTGTGGGGGGTAATAATTGTAGCTTTTGCATAGCAGCTGTGTTTAGAACAGGCAAGCTATACATCAGAGAGTTCCACAGCCCCCAGGAAGAGAAGTGCCCCCCTGAACGCCTCTCACTTTGCATGCTTCCTGAGCTCTGCGGCCTTCAGCAGATCTTCCCTGTGGTGCCTTGCCCTGGCATTTCATTGGCCAATTCCTTCCTACCTCCTGTGGTGTCAAGGATCTGTTCAGGGTGAATCTCTCAGCAGTAGAACTGGTCTAACCAAATGTTTTTCCAGTTCTGACAGTCTGGCACACAACTGCTTAGTGGCACCCAGTATCACAAAGGCCAGCGTCGCTCCCTGCTGCTGGGATAACATGCTCCAGGCCCTTTTAGGAAATTGCTGGGTCAGTCCTGCCACCTCCTGGGTGGTTCTGCCCCTCAGGCCAAGCCCTTTTGACCCCAAGATACTGGACTCAGCTCAGCCAGTTTGAAGAATTTCTGTCTCTAAGTTGCAAGTGACAACTTCACTGTCTTAACCCATAAGCTAAGGCTAAGCTCTTATTAGTGTAATATATTTGTATTTGTGACTGGTCAAATAAGGATGCAAATACAGAGTAAATGACATTTAATAGAAAGAGAGAAACTCCTGTAGAATCCAGAGGAATCTTGCCCTCGGGCAAGTTTCACTCTGAGAGAAGCTCTGCAGAGAGCTCTTGCTACAGGGTAGGGAGCCTCAGCTGGTCCTCCCCAGCACCCAGGCAGCAGGCGGGACCCTGCACTGTTCTGAAATGTGAAGGGGTGGCAAGGCCCCAACTAACTGAAACCCTTCACAGAGGTTCCCACGAGTGCAGACTTGAACAAACGCCCAACCGCCACCCACCCAGCTCCAAAGACAGTTCCCCAATCCCCACCTCCAGCACCTCGAATGTTCTTGGCTTCAGGCTCCCTCTTCCTGTCAGCTGTGGGCTTGGGAAGAGAAGGGGCAGGAGAGGGGTGGAGTGGGAAGGCTTGAGTCCAGGCCTCTCCTCTGAGCTCAAGCATCAGGAGAGCAGCCTGACAGCCAGGTGACCGCAGATACGATATGGGAGCCCTAGAGGGTTATGACAGGCAGCACCTAAACCACATTTGGCCCACAGTTCCACCTGGCCCCTCGCCAGACAAAGCACAAGCACTTTCTTTCTTTTTCAGTTCAATTTATTCTCTGAATCAACAAACCTTAGGCTATGAGGGGCAAAGCAAATTCAGGAGTTTAAACAAAGGCATTCATCAGGCAGCTGGGGCCCCCTGCAATGAAAAATAAATCCCTGGCAAAGAAATGGTCAACATTGGCTAGCCTGGGACATTATGACTCCAGGATGATTTTCTCTGATGTGGTTTAGAAGCTCCTTTGCTTGGAGTATTGTATTTTGTACAGGCAAAGGGGTGGGGATGAGCTGATATGGTCAGCCTGTTGGTCAGTCTGTCATCAAACAGTGATTGAGCAACTAGTGTGTGGCAGGCTGCTTGGAACTAGAGGATACGTTATCATGTCCTGGAAAATGAGGACGCTTTACAACACATTACAGCAATCCCACTCGAGTCACAAGCACACCACCAAACCAATGACTAGCCAGGGTTTTTTATTTTTTTCTGAAGTGTGAATTTATTCCATAAATGTATGCTTTATATTTAAGTTATATTTCACAATACAAACATAATGCTTTTAAATGCATAGTTTCAAACAATTCTTTTTTTAAACTTGTTAAAAATTGAAGTATAGTTGATTTACTATATTGTGTTAGTTTCAGGTGTACAGCAAAGTGATTCAGTTATACATATACCTATATATGTATATTCTTTTTCAGATTCTTTTCCATTATAGGTTATTACAAGATATTGAATATAGTTCCCTGTGCTTTACAGTAGGTCCTTATTGTTTATCTATTTCATATATAGTAGTGTGTATATGTTAATCCCAAGCTCCTAATTTATCTCTCCCCCCTCCTTTCTCCTTTGGTAACCATAAGTTTGTTTTCTGTGTCTGTGAGTTTGTTTCTGTTCAGCCAGCGTTTTGAAACTAGACAGACTGGGGCTTGAACCCCAGCTCACTCATTAACTTAAATAGCAATGTGACCTTGGATAAGTCAACCTCTCTGCACCTTGGTTTACATGCCAGTAAAATAAAGATAAAAATAACGTTCTAGGCCCCATCAGCTTGGAATATTGCTGCTTGGACATAAGTATCAGGATGTGTATCCACCACCTAAATTTGGAGCCAAATTCCACAAGGCATCAATGTAGCAAATACCTTTATAGCACTTGCTAGCACTGTTCTAAGTGTTTTACATATATTAATTCATTTAATCTTTGTCACAATCTTATAGAATGGGTACTAATATTATTTCCATTTTATAGATGAGAAAGCCCAAGGCACAGACAGGTAATGGAACTACCCTAGATAGTGACACTCATTTGATTTGTGTGAACATTACATGAAGTAGTGCAGCAAAATTCACCTAGAACACAAGCTGTTGACAAATACTATCTATGATTAGTAGTCAGTAGTATTGCTGTTATCATTATTATTAACTGTGTTAGTGTTGCTATGAGTAGTTACCACAGAGTAATTAAAATGTAGTTAAACACACTGGCCTAGAGGCCAAGATGGCCGAGTAGAAAGACCCTGAGCTCACCTCCTCTCATGGGCACACCAAAATTACAACTATTTATAGAATAACTATCAATGAAAAAGACTGGAACCTATCAGAAAAGATATTCTATAACTAAAGATATAAAGAAGGAACCATAATGAAACAGGTAGGAGGGGTGGAGTCACAGCATAGTCAAGACAAATACCCCTAGGTGGGTGACCCACAAACAAGGGAATAATTACAATTGCAGAGGATCTCCCCAAGGATCCAAGGGTCTAAGCCCCACATTGGGCTGCCCAGCCTGGGGTTCCTGTGCCAGGAAGACAAGCCCCCAGAACATTTGGCTTTGAAGGCCAGCAGGGCTTACTTTCAGGGGACCCAGGGGCTGTGGGAAATAGAGACTCCACTCTTAAAGGGCACGGACAAAATCTCACATGCTCTGGGACCCAGGGCAGAAGCAGTAATGTGAAAGGAGCCTGGGTCAGACCCACTTGCTGATCTTGGAGAGCCTCCCAGAGAGGAAGGAGGCAACTGGAGCTCACCCTGGGGACATAGACACTGGCAGCACCCATTTCTGGGAGGTCCTTCTACCACGTGGAGACTGGTGCAGGCAAATGCCATTTTGGAATCCTACCTCTGGCTCGTTAGCCTCAGGACCCAGCCCCTCCCACCTCCACCAACCTGTAAACACCAGTACTACTGGGATGCCTCAGGCCAAACATCTAGCTGGGAGGACACACAGCTCCACCCACCAGCAAGCAAGCTGAGACCACAGCCACCCCTGAACATGGCCCTATCCACCAGAGGGCCCAGGACTCAGCCTCACACACCATTGCACAGGCACTAGACCTGGGACCCTCTGGGCCCTGCAGCCAGAGACCCCAGGACCCAGATCTACCCACCACTGGGCAGGCACCAGCCCCAGGATCTTTGGCTCTGCCCAACAGCAAGCCTGTTCTAGCCTTGGGACCAGCCTCACCCACCAGCAGCAGGCTGACTCCAGCCCCAGGACAACCACAGACTGCCAACACAGCCCACCTACCAACAGACCAGCACTAGCCCAAGGACCAGATGAGCCCAGACCCCACCTACCAGCAGGCCAACACCAGCTCTGAGACCCCTGGGTCCTGCAGCCAGACCCCTGGACTCAGCTCTGCCTACCAATGGGCCAGCACTAGCCCCAGGACTTGGCTTCACCCTGTGGTTGTCAAGCACCAGCCCTGGGATCTCCTGGACCCTGACTCCAGTGAGCCAGCACAAGCCTTGGTGCCCCAGGTATTCCACAGACAGCCACCTTGTGACCCAGCCCCACCAACCAGCAGCCAGTAGTCTCCACACAAGGAAAAACCTGGCAACCAACCAGACTTAGGGCCAGCCACACCGACCAGACCACACATTGTGGTCAACCTGCTACAACAGAAGGACCCACACAGCCACATGGGGGCACCCCTAGAGCATATAGCTGGTGACTAGAGGGGAGTGCACTGCTCGGACACATAGGACATCTCCTACAAAAGGTCACTTCTCCAAGATCAGGAAACATAACCAACCTATCAGGTACATAGAAATAAAGAGCAAGTTAGGCAAAATGAGGCAACAGAGGAACATATCCCAAATGAAGGAACAAGACAAAACCCCAGAAGAAGAACTAAGTGAAGTGGCAATAGGAAATCTACCCAAGAAAGAGTTCAAGGTAATGATTGTAAAGATGATCAAAGAACTCAGGAGAAAAATGGATGAACATCAAGAAGTTAGGAGTTTTCAATAAAGAGTTAGAAAATGTTAAGAACAACCAAATAGAGATGAATAATATGATAACTGAAATAAAAAATACACTGGAACGAATCAATAGTAGACTAGATGACACAGAGGAATGGATCAGTGAGCTGGAAGACAGAGTAGTGGAAGTCACTGAAGCTGAAAAGAAAAAAGAATGAAGAGAAATGAGGACAGTTTAAGAGACCTCTAAAACAACATCAAGTGTACTAACATTTGCATTATAGGGATCCCAGAAGGATAAGAGAGAGAGAAAGAGGCATAGAACATATTTGAAGAAATATTAGCTGAAAACTTCCCTAACCTTGGAAAGGAAACAGGTGTCCAAGACCAGAAAGCACAGAGAGTCCCAAACATAGTCAATCCAAAGAGGCCCACACCAAGATATAGTGTATGCAGATGACATGATACTATACATAGAAAATCCTAAAGATGCCACCAAAAAACTACTAGAGCTCATCAATGAATTTGGTAAAGTTGCATTTCTATACATTAACAATGAAGTATTAGAAAGAGAAATTAAGGAAACAATTCCATTTATGATTGCACCAAAACAACAAACTTACCTAAGGAGGTAAAAGACCTATTCTTAGAAAACTATAAGACACTGATGAAAGAAATCGGAGACCACACAAACAGATGGAAATATATACCATGTTCTTGGATTGGAAGAATTAATATTGTTAAAATGACCATACTACCCAAGGCAACCTACAGATACAATGCAATACCTATCAAAATACTAATAGCATTTTTCACAGAACTAGAACAAATAATTTTAAAATTTGTATGGAAACAAAAAAAACCCAAATAGCCAAAACAATCTTGAGAAAGAAGAACAGAGCTGGAAGTATCATGCTCCCTGACTTCAGACTACACTACAAAGCTACAGTAATCAAAACAGTATGCAACTGGCACAAAAACAGACATATAGATCAATGGGACAGAATAGAGAGCCCAGAAATAAACCCACAAACTTTTGGTCAATTAATCTATGGCAAAGGAGGCAAGAATATACAATGGAGAAAAAACAGTCTCTTCAATAAGTGGTGCTGGGAAAACTGAACAGCTACATGTAAAAGAATGAAGTTAGAATATTCTCTAAGACCATATACAAAATAAACTCAAAATGGATTAAAGATCTGAATGTAAGATTGGAAACCATAAAACTCCTAGAAGAAAACATAGGCAGAACAGTCTTTGACATAAATAGTAGCAATATTTTTTTTGGATCTATCTCCTAAGGCAAAGGAAACAAAATAAAAAATAAACAAGTGGGACCTAATTAAACTTAAAAGCTTTTGCACAGCAAAGGAAACCATGGACAAAATGAAAAGTCAGCCTACTGAATGGGGGAAAATATTTGCAAATGATTTGACCAGTAAGGGGTTAATATCCAAAATATATGAGCAGCTCATACAACTCACTATCAATCCAACAAACAACCCAATTAAAAAATGAGCAGAGGACCTGAATAGACATTTTTCCAAAGAAGACATAAAGATGGCCAACAGGCATGTGAAAAGATGCTCAACATTGCTAATCATCAGGGAAATGCTAATCAAAACAACAATGAGATATACTGACAGAGAAAGACAAATATCATATGACATCACTTATATGTGGAATGTAAAGAAATGATGCAAATGAACTTATTTATAAAACAGAAACAGACTTACAGACATAGAAAACAAGCTTATGGTTACCAAAGGGGATAGCAGGGGTGAGGCGGGGGAGAGACATAAATTAGGAGTTTGGGATTAACATATACACACTACTATATATAAAATAGGTAAACAACAAGGATCTACTTATAGCACAGGAAACTATAGTCAATATCTTATAATAACCTATAATGGAAAAGAATCTGAAAAAGAATATGTGTGTGTGTGTATGTGTGTGTGCGTGTGTGTGTAACTGAATCACTTTGCTGTACACTTGAAACTAACACAACATTGTAAGTCAACTATACTTCAGTAAAAAATATTTTAAAAAACAATGATATATCACCTCACACCTGTCAGAATGGCTGTCACCAAAAAGAACACAAATAAACATGGACGAGGATGTAGAGAAAAGGGAACCCTTGGACACTGTTGGTGGGAATGTAAATTGGTGCAGCCGCTATGAAAAACACTATGGAGTTTTCTCAAAAAACTAAAAATAAAACTACCACATGATCCAGCAATTCCACTCCTGGTTATACATCCAAAGAAAACAAAAATACTACTTTGAAAAGATACATGCACCCCAATGTTCATAGGAGCATTATTTACAATAGCCAAGACATGGAAGCAACCTAAGTGTCCATTAACAGATGAATGGATAAAGAAGATGTGATATATATATATATATATATATATGGATGGACCTGGAGGGTATTATGCTTAGTGAAATAAGTCAGATGGAGAAAGACAAATACTATATGATATCACTTATATGTGGAGTCTAAAAAAGAAAACTAACTAGTGAATATAACAAAAGAGGTACAGACTCACAGATATAGAGAACAAACTAGTGGTTTTCAGTGGGGAGAGGGAAAAGGTGAGGGGCAAGACTGGGGTAGGGGATTAAGAGGTATAACCTACTATGTATAAAATAAATAAGCTACAAGGATATATTGTACAGCACAGGGAATATAGCCAATATTTTAAAATAACTACAAATGGAGTATAATCTATAAAAATTGTGAATCACTATGTTGTACACCTGAAACTAATATAATATTGTAAATCAACTATGCCTCAACTTAAAAGAAAAGTATACCTCAATTTTTTTTAAGTATCAAGTTAAAAAAAATTTAAATTAAATGTCGTTAAAGATAAAGAGTTTGGCTGTTTCCATCTGCTTCCTTAAAGGAAGCCCACCATTATTTTAGGTAACTCTAGACAGTTATTATGGACCCTCTCAGGATTAATGACTCCAGGGGGGAAGAGCAAATCCCCTGGGGCTGCTGACTAAGCAAAGGGCAAGCCGCTCAGAAAAGCAGGATGAATTAACCCCAGGAAGCCCCAGAGGAAGAGCAAATGAGGGGAAACACAGCTCTGTTTTGCTTGGAGGTGGGCTGCAACATCAAGTGTTATCAAAAGAAACTTCAAATTGAGGGCGAAAGACTGTTCTCTGTTGGTTTGCAAAGTATAGAAATAAAGAGGTGTCTAAGCAAGGGAGAGGGGAATTAACATGCTTTGAGCACATTCTTTGCATCAGGAACCTTACTTCTGGTATTTCATTCATCTTTACAATGATTTCATGAGGTAGGTGCTATGATTATTGCAATTTTAGTGATAAGCGCACAGGCTCAGAGAGGTGAAGTGACTCACATAATGTTCCACACCTTAAGATCGTTAGAGCTGGCAAGATATGGAAAGAACCTAAACGGCCATTAACAGATGAATGGATAAAGAAGATGTGGTATATATAGACAACGGAATATTACCCAGCCATAAAAAGAATGAAATAATGCCATTTGCAGCAACATGGATGGACCTAGAGATTATCATACTAAGCGAAGTAAGTCAAAGACAAATACCATATGAAATTACCTACATGTGGAATCTAAAATATGACACAAATGACCATATGTACAAAACAGAAACAGACTCACAGACATAGAAAACAGACTTGTGGTTGCCAAGCGGGAGGTGAGGTTGGGGAGGGGTGGATTGGGAGTTTGTGATTAGTGGATGCAAACTATTATATATAGGATGGATAAACAACAAGGTCCTACAGTATAGTACAGGGAACTATATTCAATATCCTGTGATAAACCATAATAGAAAAGAATATGAAAAAGAATGTATATATGTATAACTGAATCATTTTGCTGTATGGCAGAAATTAACACAACATTGTAAATCAGCTATATTTCAATAAAATAAACTTTAAAAAGTTTTTTAGAGCAGAGACTAGAACTCAGGTCTGCCCAAATCCAGATATATTTCTCTTCCCATACTCCCATCAATAAATCCAAAACAAAACTCCTCGCCCACCCTAAACTTGCTCCTTTTATTCTGTTTCTCTGTCTTGGTGAATGGAGGCCACCATCCACACCATTACTTAAGCCAGAAATTTGGATGTCATCTAGACTCCTCAACTCACCTCCTGTATCCAGGCTGACATCAAATGCTTCTAGAAATTCTACCTCATTAACATCTTTTGTATCCATCCTTTCTGTCTGTCTTCACCATTCTCTATTGGGCTGGAATATTGATGTTTGGGCATATGTGTCAGGATAGAGGCTGGCTATCTAAAATTGGAGCCACTGAACTTGAAACTATTATTCCTATTCTACCTGGCATCTCCAGCACTTAGAATGTATATTTCATTAAATATTGGATGAGTAAATGAATGCATAAATTAATGAGTTAACAGATGCTAATATCCCCATTTTGAGCTTCTTAAACTCTTTAGTAATTCTCTATCACCTTCAGGATAAAGCCCAAACTTCATATATATACCACTTGACCCAAATGATATAACTGCTGACCACATCTGCTTCAGCTTGAATTCAAGCTACTCTCCATCTTCCTTTCAACACTCCATTCTTCACTCACACTGACCTTTTTTTTTCCATGAAAGGGCCATGTTCTCTTTTGCACATTGGCCTTCAACCTTTCCCTTGTGTAACCACCATACAACCCTCTTCCCCCTAGCTTCCACTTTTCACCTCCTTAGCTCCTACTCAGCAACTTAAATGTTATATTATTTGGAAAGTTTTTCCTGACACCCCAAGTCCAAGTTTTTAGCATTGATAGAACTAAATCCAAGATAGGTTAAGTGACTTGCCCAAGGCCACACAGCTTGGAAGTAGCAGAGTCAAATTTTTGTCCTGCTTTATCAGACTCCAAATATACATTATATCCTTTATATCACTCCTCACAACTCAGGGAGATAATAGGTTAAGTGACTGACCCAGGATCACACACCTAAAATGGTGCAGTTTTTGTAGCCCCAAATCCAGGTACATTTTGCTACATCAGAGCAATTCCATTTCACTGGTGTTAGAAGAGTTTTCTTTATGAAGGGGAGGGGTATCTATTTCGCTATTGACAAAACTACAAAAGATTCCTCATCATTATAAATTGAAAAACCAGCTCCTGGACAAATATCCCAAGGGTAAATACCACTACCAATAAAAAAATCACTAAGCAGTTCTTGGCTTTCTTATTCAGCTTGAATAGTGCTCAGTCCTGGCAATGCTTCCCCTCTGCCTCTTTCAGAAAATGAGGCCTGGTGGCCTTTATGATGGGCTCCCAAGGGAATGGGGTAAGCTGACTCACTATATTCTCTCACTGGGTAAGCCACTAGGTACCCACTGTGCTGGTCAATACAGTCACTTAGCAATCAGGTAAATGTAAGTCTTGAGATGTTTCAAACCCCTTATTTTGACCTTAGCTTCCAAAAATCATCAAACTAAAATGTGCTTTTGGGGGCTTCCCTGGTGGCGCAGTGGTAGAGAGTCCGCCTGCCGATGCAGGGGACAAGGGTTCGTGCCCCAGTCCAGGAAGATCCCACGTGCCGCGGAGCGGCTGGGCCCGTGAGCCATGGCCGCTGAGCCTGCGTGTCCGGAGCCTGTGCTCCGCAACGGGAGAGGCCACAACAGTGAGAGGCCCAGGTACCGCAAAAAAACAAAAAAAAAATGTGCTTTTGGGAATTCACAAACAACAGCTGCTCTTCCCTTTCACTATGCTTCTACAAAGATAGAACTGCAGCAGGCAGAAGGCATATCAGACAGAACTGTGTCAAGTATGGTGATGGGATTATTGTTTTGAAAACTCTCCATCTAAACCTCAGAGAAGCAAACAGTTCAGGCTTAAAAGGAGGTCACCCTCCAAGGATGCTCATTATTACTACTGGTATCTGTGGCTATTGGAAGGTTCCTTGTAAAGCTAGAAACCTGACCTTCTCTATTCTTTCTGAGTGCTCAAAAGCCTTAGCTTTGGTCTTATCTTCCCTTTTTCTATCCAGAAAAGTCCCGGTCCCCATGTTGAAGAGGCAAAACTAAAACACTAAAATCTTCAATTTTTTTTTTTTTTTTTGGCCATGCCACGCAGCTTGTGGGATCTTAGTTCCCCAACTAGGGATCAAATCCATGTCCCCTGCAGTGGAAGCATGGGGTCCTAACCACTGGACCGCCAGGGAATTTTCAATTATCTTTAAAATCATTACCATATTCCATTTCTCCTCCTGCTTACCCACTCCCATCATCATTCTGGAGAGTCCTACCAAGTGCAACACTAGAGATGCTGTTGATATTTAACAGTGATCAATTTCATCAAATAAATTGACTTGAAAAGTAAGATGAGGTTATTACCAAATACATTTTCTTCATTGGATTAAACTTTAGTGGGCACATTCCAGCAATTCTGGAGTCCCATATCTATCCTGCATCCCCAAAGACTCTTGGAAATTCAGAAAGGGAAAGTTTGACTAATATTCTCAGAGAGTTCATATATAAATATCAGCACTCCGTATCTCAGATTACAGATATGCAAAGAAGCTTCAAAAAACCAGGATATTTCAGGGGTCAGACGCTCTTCTCAGAAGGCATTAATAAATTAAAGACATGTCAATCACAAAGGGAGTTTGTCAACCATGCAATGAGAGGAAAAGGAATCACTGAAGCCCAAGTTGGCAGCTCCCAGCCAGCACTGCCCAGGTGAGAGTGTTCCCTTGCTCAAGAACTTTACTTACCCATATGGTAGAGTCGACCGTGCCCGGAACAGGGCCTGGAACATACTAGGATCTCAATAATAATTTGTTAATGAAATGACTAAATGAATGAATAAGTGACTAAAAGGTGTCAGTGACAGGGCCTTTGTAGAGACGGATGCATTATCAGGCTATCCAGTACTAGGATCATAAATCTAACTCCTTTAAATCTGACTCTTCTGCCCTTTGACATATTATGTAACTGATGAGAGAACCCTAGTGTTCCCAGTCCCACTGTAAATGGTAACACTGGCCTCCTGACTTTAAAATATCAGTTTCTGACTTCAGATTTGTGGAGTGCTGACAAATCAGGCTTCTGAGTCTGTAGTCCTGAGCCAGATCTTGGACACCAGCAAACTCACTAAGATAATGCTACTGGGGGTGGAATAAAGAGTTCTGGATGTCAATTAGCCTAATCCAGGTGACGTTATTCTAACTGATCAGCGTCATTTTCATATTTCTACTACGGTACTTTCTGTAAAAACAACACTAATGCCCAAGATGCCATTATTTCCCCCTATGCAACCAATTATTTTCTTAAATCTTATCTTGAAGAACAATTGTCCCTGGGACTGATCCATGCCTCTTGAGACTTCTACTAATTGGTTCATAACAGTCATTGAAGCCTTTCTGTATGCCAAATTCTATGCCCTTTGAGGGCCACAGAAACTAATGTGCAGTGGCAATATTACAGGACTAGGCAGCTACTGACAGATGAGTCTTCGGATACAATTGTACATGGGGTCGTGGGAAGAGTCCTGGATTGGAAGTCCCAGCTCCGCATTCATCTTTTCCCTACTTTCACTCACAGGGTGGAATGGAGGATCAAATGAACTAATGGATGTGAAATTGCTTTTTAAATTTTAGTGTTATCCATTGGCGACCCTCTACTACTACTATCATTATCATCATCATCATCATCATCATTTTCATTATCATTATCATCATCACGATTATCAGTCTACTACTGTTAAGGAGAGAAGATACAGTTAGATGGCTGTATGCTAACTTAAGGTTCCATTTCCCTCAAGACTAAGCTGCCCATGGGACCACAGTTAGTGCTAATGCCACTCTCGGTAATGCCACGATTGCTACTTACAGAGCAGCCCTCCACAGAGCAAACGGGATCAGATGCTGTGACACCCAAATTGCTGGGTATCAAATCTCTCCCATTATCTTCCCAAGGAACACGGTGTGTTGCAGCTGGAAGGAGACCGTCTGACTTAAAGCCAAATCATGCTGGCTTCAAGTTGCTAGAATCAGCTCCTCGGAAGGTGAATTTTGTGAAGCTAGGGTACTGTGCCTCCCACCAACCCCCCCCATTTAATTGGATCTGCATTTGAGCTGTACATTCAGAAAGCTCTTCTGTCACTTTCTGTCAAAGATTGCTCTTTGAGTAGCTTGAAATATCTATTAAAAATTTAGCCTAAAGCAGTGTCTTTTGAATCCCCAGCTCACTAATTCAGGTACTGGAGCACTGCGAGCGTACACCACCAGCCTGCAAATGGATAAACTACTCAAAAGACATTTTCCACCCCTTAAATACAGTTCCAAGAAAGAATAGGAAATGCCTCATACCTCTAATGGAAGCTATTTGCTACAAAACCAAATCATCAGGTCCGTGGAGCTAGAAATGCCTTTTGCAAATAAAAGTGAAAGGAAGAGACAGCAAAACAGCAGCTGAAACCATGCAGTCATCACCCACAAAGCACATGATTCAAATAAAAATGAAATACTTATTTGAAAAATGGGTTAGCTACACACCCAACAGCAGTTGTCAGTTTATGTATAAAAGAAAACAGCCAGCATTTTGTATGAATTTCAAAGGAAATGAACTATTTGTTCCTTGTTAGTAGCTAATGTAAATATCAGAGCAAATAGCAAATGCTATTTTTTGATTCCAATAAAATTGTAGAACATTTCCAAATGCTCCTACGTAAGTCTTGACATCAAAATGTACATCTCTTAAGATACTAAAAGATGAGCCCCAAATTATGTGCTTAATACATTTGTTCTTTCTTGAAGAGATGAGGTATAATTGTATCAATCATCTTGTAGCTAGGAATTATATGAAGAACCCTGAACCATAAGTACTAAATCAAACTAAATAGTCTCTTATCCTATTTTTCTCTCTTATACTTGTCATTACTTCCTGAAGTCCTCATTACAACTGCATAATTCTACCCACCGCCCTCCACCCTCCGAAACCCCATAGGTTTTCTTCAGAAAAGGAGGGTAGCTTTCCCCTTCTCCTTTCCCTCAGAACCACAGTTTTCTCTCCACAAATATTCATGGGATGAGACTCACAGACAAATTATTTCAATGAGCAATAATACCTTTTTGGGTAGGACAACTAAGTTATTCCTGCTTTGTCTTCTTACATATATTTAGCGTATCTTTAAGATTTGCTGTTGTTATCCCTTGAGAAAAGAGAACCTGTTCTAGAAGAAAGGTTAGTGGGAAAGCATGAGCTACATTGTGACATTAAATACAGATTTCTTTTTCCAAAGCTAAAACCTACAGTCCTCCTTTGTTCGGTCCTAAAGAAGACATAATATCTCCAGCTAATGGGCTGTCCACAAATGACCATTATTGAATGAATAATAAAAGAATAATAGCAACGTGATTTCCACTTACATCAACCACAAAAATCTTCTGGGAATCATCCAAAAACTGCACTTTTAAATGTAGCATCCTCGGAGAGGCCGTTGGGCTGCGAGCAGGCTCAGAGTGCCGTGAGTGCTGTGACAGGAAGGGGGCTTTCTCAAGGAATTTCACTCTTAGCTGGAGGCAGTGTGCTCGGGTCCCCCCACCCCCATCCAGGCACACCACCCCCCCAGCAGGGCACACTTCTGTTTGCTTGAATTGATGCACACTCAAGGGCATGTGTGCTGCCGTGTCCTGGTGATCAATAGCATCTGGGCTACCTCCTATTTGGTCAACGTCAAATCCAACTGGACTCACTCTAGCCCTCTTAAACTCGGTTCCTTTCTTCAAAGAAAAAGAAGAAGAAAGAAAACAATTGCAACCCCTGGGGATTTTCTTTATTTCACAGGAGCACGATTTGAAAACCCTAGATGAAGCTTTGATAAACTGAGAATAGCCATTCTCAAAAGTAAAAGGATTAGAGTTAGTCTCATATTGTACTAGAAATTTCATGGCTGAACTAGGAAACTTTATGTATAATAATTGTAATTGTTTTGAATGTACGTGATTTAAAAATGAACATTATATAAAAAGGAATATATGGAAAAGCTCAATTCCACTTCTGTCCCCTCTATTCTGTGCCCCCATACATCCCTATCAGTAACAAATTTTATTAGTTTTTTGTTGTTGTTATTTAGCCTTCAGTGTTTCTTTATGCAAATACTGTACAAGAAAATACGAATGTATTTCTCATACATATGTAGCATGCTGTTAAACTGTTTTGTGCCTTCCTTTTCTTACTTCATATATCATGGTTGATTTCTCTTTAGCTGTGCATGGAGAGCTTCCTGATTTTTTTACAGCTGCATAATTTTTCACGGTGTAGGTGAAATACAGTTGACTGAAATAATCCCCTATTTGTGGACATGGGTTGTTTCCAACTCTTTGCTTTTATAAACAATTTTGAAATGAATATCCTCATATATATGTCATTTTATATGTATGTCATTTTATCTGTAGGATAGATTTCCAGAGGTGGAAATGCTGGACAAGGGTAATGTACTGGTAATTTTTATAGCGACTTCTATTCCCTTCCATAAATGTTGTTATTATTTGATTTGTGTCCCCCCAAATTCAAGTGTTTAAGTCTTAACCCCCAGTTACTCAGAATGTGACTCTATTTGGAGATAGGGTTTATAAAGAGGTAATTAAGTTGAAATGAGGTCATTAGGGTGGGCCCTAATCCAGTATGACTAGTGTCCTTATAAGTAGAGGACATTAAGACATAGACATGTACAGAAGGAAGACCATGTGAAGACACAGGGAAGAGAAGATGGCCACTTACAAGCCAAGGAGAGAGGTCTCAGAAGGAACCAACCCTTCCAGCACCTTGATCTCAGACTTGTAGCCTCCAGAATTGTGAGAAAATAAATTCAAATAAATTTCTGTTCTTATAAGCCACCTAGTGTCTGGTACTTTGTAATGGCACACCTACCAACCTAATACAAGTGTTGTACCAATTTGCAGTCCTACTCACAATGTATGAGCGTTCCTATTTTCCCCAGGCTCACCAACAGAGTACGGTGTCAAACTTTTTGATTTTAGACAAATTGATAAGTGAGAAAAAGAATCTCAGTGTAGTTTTAAATTTGAATTTTTCATATTATAAGAGAAGTTGAGTATCTTTTCAGATGTTTCAGGGTATCCTTTTTTTCTTATAAACTATCCTTCCATGTAGTTCCACACACTTTTTGAAAAAAAAATTGGTTATTGTCCCTTTTCCTCAAACTCTAGAAACTCTTTAAAAACTAGGAAAATTAGCCCTTTGTGATATGAATTACAAATATTTTCCCCATTTATCCTTTGTCTTTGCTTATGGTGTATGTGTTATTTGCCATGATAAATTATTTATTTTGGTGAAGTGAAATTTGTCAATCAGTTTTTAAATGGCCTCTGGATTTGTGTCATAATTAGAAAGGCCTGCTTCACTTCAAGGTTTACCATTAGTACTTTTATGGCTTCATTTTTGAAAATTTAAATCTTTGATCTATTTAGATTTTATCTTGATATATGGTGTGAAGTATGGATCAAATTTAATCTTTTTCCAAATAGCTACCCAGTTGTCCTGATGTCATTGATTAGAAAGTTCATTTTTATCCCCATCGATTTGAGAAGATGCCTTTATCATATATTAAATTGCCATATGCATTTGGGCCTGTTTTGGGATTTTTGTTTCCTTCCATGTACTAGTTTCACATCGTTTTAAGTTTTGAGGCTCTAGAGTATGTTTTAATATCCAATAAGGCTGCTCTACTCCACATTGCTCTATATTTACAGAGTTTTCCCTGCTATTCTTGTTTACTTAGTTTTCTGTATAAGCTTGTACGGTTTCAGGAAAAGAATCAGGTATATTTATAAAGATGTGTTAACAATTATAAATTTATTTATGGAAAACATATCTTTCTGATGGTGAGTCTTCTTATTCATGGGGCATGTATGTCAATTTGTTCAGGTCTACTTTTATGTCCTCTTCTACAAGGTTGTATTTAATATAAATTTCCAAACATACACAAAACCAAAGAGTTTAGTACAATAAACTCCCATACATTCATAATCCAGATTAAAAACTGTTATGAGATGAACTGTCTTCCTCCCAAATTCATATATTGAAGCCCTAACCCTCAGTACCTCAGAATGTGACTGTATTTGGAGATAGGGCCTTTAAAGAAATAAGTAAGTTCAAATGAGGTCTTTAGGATGGGCCCTAATCCAATCTGACTGGTGTTCTTATAAGAAAAGAAAATTTTTACACACGAGAGAGAGGAGGGATGCACACACACAGAGGAAAGTTCATGAGAGGGCACAGTGAGAGGGCAGGCATCTGCAAGCCTAGGAGAGAGGCCTCAGAAGAAACCAAACCTGCCAACACCTCGATCCTGGATTTCTAGCCTCCAGAATGGTGAGAAATAAATTTCTGTTGTTTATGCCATTTAGTCTGTGGTAATTTTTTTTAATTTATTAATTAATTTATTTATTTTTGGCTGCGTTGGGTCTTCGTTGCTGCACGTGGGCTTTCTCTAGCTGCAGTGAGCAGGCGCTACTCTTCGTTGCAGTGCGTGGGTTTCTCATTATGGTGGCTTCTCTTGTTGCAGAGCACGGGCTTTAGGCGTGCAGGCTTCAGTAGTTGTGGCATGTGGGCTCAGTAGTTGTGGCTCGCGGGCTCTAGAGCGCAGGCTCAGTAGTTGTGGTGCACGGGCTTAGTTGTTCTGCAGCATGCGGGATCTTCCCGGACCAGGGTGCAAACCCATGTCCCCTGCATTGGCAGGTGGATTCTTAACCACTGCGCCACCAGGGAAGTCCCATACTATTTTTAAACTTTCTTTCTTCACTGATCTGTACAACATGGACATTTTTCCATATTAGTACATTAGATCTATCTAGTTTTTTTTAATGCACTATTATATATTTTCTCAGTTCCTATATTAATAGACATTTGGGTTGTTTTCCCTTATGAACAATACTGCAATAAACATCCTTGTACATAAATCTTTGCACATTTGTGGTGACGTCTCTATAGGATAAATTTCTAGCACTTGAAATGGTGGATCACTGGGTCTGAAAATTTATCTTTTTTTTTTTTTTTT
The DNA here is from genome assembly GCF_964341445.2 of Mesoplodon mirus. Taxonomy (NCBI): domain Eukaryota; kingdom Metazoa; phylum Chordata; class Mammalia; order Artiodactyla; family Ziphiidae; genus Mesoplodon; species Mesoplodon mirus. The sequence continues at coordinate 113,384,574 of NC_138981.1, forward strand.
TTTTTTTTTGCAGTACGCGGGCCTCTCACTGCTGTGGCCTCTCCCGTTGCAGAGCACAGGCTCAGTGGCCACGGCTCATGGGCCCAGCCACTCCACGGCATGTGGGATCCTCCCAGACCGGGGTACGAACCCGTGTCCCCTGCATCAGCAGGCGGACTCTCAACCACTGCGCCACCAGGGAAGCCCTGAAAATTTATCTTTTAATAGATACTATCAAGTTGCCCTTTGAAAATGTTATACCAATTTTCACTTTCAGCAAGGGTGTGCTAGCTAATAATACATCCAATGAAACATTAAATAATAGTGCCAATAGTGGGCATCATTTCCTTTCTCCTGACATTAACAGGAATGCTTCCAGGGTTTCCCCATTAAGTAAAACTCTGGCTTTTGAAGGAGACATTTTCAAAAGTACATTTAAACCTGATTGGGTAAGAATGCCCAAACAACACTCTTTATCTATATTGAACCAACTTATCCTATGTCACTAAATAAATAGGCTGGTAAAATTAGACCAATGAAATGCTGTTATCTGATGGACAAGAGAGCATACCTTTGCTAATATTTTGACAGCTCACAGCACAGTCTCCACAACAACTCCAAGTGGAGAGTCAGCTGCAAGGCTGGTGGGAAAAGCTGTAGCTCTGGTGACCAAAGAATCTATTTAAAATCTTACCAGCAATGTTACCTGAGACATGTCACTTCAGCTCCCTGTGCCTCAGTTTCCTAACTTATAAAATAAGGTGACAATTCTAATTCATAGAGTTGTTGTGAGAAAGAAAAGATCTAGATATATGAAATCATAAAATTCAGTGCCCGGCACACAGTAGGCACAAAATAAACATTTGCTGAATGGGTGAGTATCAAGGAAATAAATATAAATAATTCACTGTTTGCTGAAGTTTAAAATGGTAAACGAAGAATGAGTTCTCTCTTTTCCTCTCTCTTTTTCCACCTAGACTTCAGTCCTTCAGTTATTACTGGCAAAATGTTACTAATTGACTGTGATCCAAAACAGGAAACTGTCTTAAAGGAAATTTTCATATTCTACTTTAAAGTAAAAATCCAAAGTTGGGCTCACCCCTGGAAAAATTAGCCTGGCCAGTCTGTCTTCACTTTAGTCCCTCCACACATAAGGAGGTGGAGAGGGAACTCTGAGCAGGAGGCCAGAATAGGAGCAAAAGGAGATTGGGCGATGGATCCCAGGGTTGGTGAGCTAGGATGTAAATGGAAGAGTATACTAGATTGCTTTTACCCTTACCATTTAAAAATAAACCTAAATCAAAAATCAAAATGAAAAGCACCACATCACTGTTTTTTCCTAAGATCCAAAGGGTGAACTGTGATATGACTTTAAGGGTAAGAGTTAAGAATTCTGACCAAAATTAGGACATTTCCTGGCATTTCATCATTAGTATCTTATTTCTTTGTGGTTAAAGACTGTTCCTTTTCAAAAGTTCCTTATTTTTTCCAGCTTTATTGAGATATAATTGACATAAAACTTTGTGTAAGTTTAACGTGTGCATGTGATGATTTGATACATTTATACATTGTAAAATGTTTACCTCAGTAGGGTTAGTTATCACCTCCATTACCTCATGTAATTACCATTTCTTTTTTGTGTTGAGAACATTTAAGATCTACTCTCTTAGCAACTTTCAATCATATAATACAGTATTGTTAACTATAGTCACCATGCTATACTTTAGATCCCCAGGACTTATTCATGTTATAAGTGGAAGTTTGTACACTTTGGCCGACATCTCCCCATTCCCACCACCCCAGCCAGTTACAACCACCATTCTACTTTGTTTCTGTGAGTTCGGGTTTTATAGATGCTACATATAAATGATATCATACAGTATTTGTCTTTCTCTGTCTGACTTATTTCACTTAACTTAATGCCCTCAAGGTCCATCCATATTGTTGCAAATGGCAGGATTTCCTTCTTTCTCGTGGCTCAATAATATTCCCTTGTGTATATATGCTTGATTTTCTTTATCCATTTATCTGTAGACTGACACTAAGGTGGTTTCTATATCTTGGTTATTATGAATAACATGGCAACGAACATGAGAGTGCAATATCTCTTTGAAGACTTGATTTCATTTCTTTTGGATATGTACCCAGAAGTGAGATTACTGGATCATATGGTAGTTCTATTTTTAATATTTTGAGGAATCTTCACACTGTTCTCCATAGTGGCTGCACCAGTTTACATTTCCACCAATAGTACACCAGGGTTCCCCTTTCTCCACATCCTTGCCAAAATTTATCTGTCTTTTTATAATAGCCATTCTAACAGGTGTGAGGTAACATCTCATTGTGGTTTTGATATGCATTTCCCTGATGACTAGTGATATTGAACATCTTTTCATGTACCTGTTGGCCATTTGTGTATCTTCTTTGGAAATGTGTCTACTCAGTTCCTCTGCTCATTTTTTTTTTTTTTAAGAAGATGTTGGGGGTAGGAGTTTATTTATTTATTTATTTATTTTTGCTGTGTTGGGTCTTCGTTTCTGTGCGAGGGCTTTCTCTAGTTGTGGCAAGCAGGGGCCGCTCTTCATCGCAGTGTGCGGGCCGCTCACTATCGTGGCCTCTCTTGTTGCGGAGCACAGGCTCCAGACGCACAGGCTCAGTAGTTGTGGCTCATGGGCCTAGTTGCTCCGCAGCATGTGGGATCTTCCCAGACCAGGGCTCGAACCCGTGTCCCCTGCATTAGCAGGCAGATTCTCAACCACTGTGCCACCAGGGAAGCCCCCCTCTGTTCATTTTTTAATCAGATTTTTTGTGTGTTTGTTTTTGCTATTGAGTTTTATGAGTTTCTTCTGTTTTGGATATTAACTCCTTATCAGATATATGATTTGCAAATATTTTCTTACATTCCATAGGCTGCCTTTTCATTTTTTAAATTATTTCTTTTGCTGTGCAGAAGATTTTTAGTTTGATTTAGTCCCACTTATTTACTTTGGCTTTTGTTGCTTGTGCTTTCAGTGTCATAGCCCCCAGAATCATTGCCAAGACCACTGTCAAGGGGCTTTTCCTCTATGTTTTCTTCTAGAAGTTTTATAGCTTTAGATCTTATGTTTAATTCTTTAAATCCATTTCAAGTTAATGTTTTGTGAGTGGTGTGAAATAGGGTCCATTTTATTCTTCTGCATGTGATTATCCAGTTTTCCCTATACCAATTATTGAAGAGATTATCCTTTCGCCATTGAGTATTATTGACTCCCTTGTCAATATTAGTTCACTGTATAAGCAAGGGGTTATTTCTGGGTTCTTGATTCTGTTCCATTGGTCTTTGTGTCTATTTTTATGCCAGTACCACACTGTTTTGATTACTATACGTTTGTAATAACATAGTTTGAAATCAAGAAGCGTGATGCCTCTCGCTTTGTCCTTTTCCGGATTACTTTGGTTCTTCAGGGTCTTTTGTAGTTCCATACAAATTTTAGTATTTTTTCTTGATTTCAGTGGAAAATGCCATTGGAATTTTGATAGGCATTGCATTGAATCTATAGATAGCTTTCAGTAGTATGGACATTTTAACAATATTAATTCTTCTAATACATGAACATTAGATATATTTCCTTTTATTTGTGTCCTCTTCAATTTCTTGAAATTGAACAATCTCATGCAAAATGATTCAGTATTTTTGCAGATTATATTATATTATAAATTGTTACAAGGTAATAGCTAAAAATTCCCTGTTTTCTACAATGTATCCTTGTTGTTTATCTATTTTATTCATAGTAGTTTGTATCTGTTAATCCCTTACCCCTAGTTTGTTCCTCTCCCCTTTGGTAACCACTAGTTTGTTCTCTATATCTGTGATTCTGTTTATGTTTTGCATATACATTATTTTTTAGGTTCCACATATAAGTGTTATTATACAGTATTTGTCTGACTTATTTCACTAAGCATGATATTCTCTAGGTTCATCCACATTGCTGCAAATGGCAGAATTTCATTCTTTTTATGGCTGAGTAATATTCCATTGTATATATATACTGCATCTTCTTTATATATTCATCTGTTGATGGGCACATAGTAATCTCTAATGGTTTTTCTAATTTCTGTGGTATCAGTTGTAATATTTCCTTTTCATTTCTGATTTTATTTGTTTGAGTCTTCTCTCTTTAAATTTAGTCAGTTTTTGTTGTCTTCAAATTTAAAAACAGCTCTTGGGCTTCCCTGGTGGCGCAGTGGTTGAGAGTCCGCCTGGCGATGCAGGGGACACGGGTTCGTGCCCCGGTCCGGGAAGATCCCACATGCCACGGAGCGGCTGGGCCCGTGAGCCATGGTCGCTGAGCCTGTGCGTCTGGAGCCTGTGCTCCACAACGTGAGAGGCCCGCGTACAGCAAAAAAAAAATAAAATAAAATAAAATAAAAAATAAAAAATAAAAAATAAAAACAGCTCTTAGTTTCATTGATCTTTTCTATATTTTTTTTTTTGGTCTCTATTTCATTTATTTCTGCTCTGATCTTTATTTCCTTTCTTCTACTAAATTTGGGCTTAGTTAACTCTTCTTTTTCTAGTTCTTTGAGGTGTAAAGTTAGGTTATTTATTTGAGATCTTTCTTTTTCTTAATGTAAGTACCTATTGCTAAAGATTCCCTCTTATAAGTGCTTTTGCAGCATCCTATAAGTTTTGGTATGTAATGTTTCCATTTTTGTTTCTTTTCAAGATATTTTTAAATGTTCCTTTTGATTTCCTCCTTGACCCATTGGTTGCTCAGGAGTGTGTTGTTTAATTTCCACATGTTTGTGTGAATTTTCCAGTTTTCCTTCTGTTATTGATTCCTAGTTTCATACCTTTGTGGTCAGAAAAGTTACTTGGTATGACTTCAGTCTTCTTAAATTGGCTAAGAATTATTTTGTGATGTGATCTTTCCTAGAGAATATTCCATGTGGAACTTGAGAAGAATATATATTCTGCTGCTGTTGAATAGAATGTCCTATATACGTCTGTTAGGCCCATTTGCTCTAAAGTATAATTCAAGTCCAGCATTTCCTTCTTTTATGTCTGGGTGATCTATCTATTATTGAAAGTGGGATTATTGAAGTCCCCTACTATTATTGTACTGTTGTCTATTTCTCCATTCAGATCAGTTAGTGTTTGCTTAATATATTGGATTAGCCAAAAATTTCGTTTGGGTTTTTCCATAAGATGTTACAGAAAAAGCTCATCCCAGACTGCCCTCAGCCCACATGCCAGCCAGCTCCGTTATGGTGACCCACAGCCCCAGCATTGTGGACTGAATGGCTGGCTCGAGATGTGATGAAGGAGATGGGAGGCCATCACATCATGGGCGTCTCTGTGCTCAAGTGGGGCTATAAATTCTTTGCTGACCTGCTGGATTACATCAAAGCACCGAACAGAAATAGTGATAGATCTATTCCTATGACTATAGATTTTATCAGACTGAAAATCTACTGTAATGACCAGTCAACAGGTGACATAAAAGTAATTGGTGGAGATAACCTCTCAACTTTAACTGGAAAGAATTTCTTGATTGTTGAAGATACAATTGACACTGACAAAACAATGCAAACCTTGCTTTCCTTGGTCAAGTAGCATAATCCAAAGATGGTCAAGGTTGCAAGCTTGCTGGTGAAAAGGACCCCTCGAAGTGTTGGTTATAGACCAGACTTTGTTGGATTTGAAATTCCAGACAAGATTGTTATAGGATATGCCCTTGACTATAATGAATACTTCATGGATTTGAATCATGTTTGTGTCATTAGTGAAACTAGAAAGGCAAAATACAAAGGCTAAGATGAGAGTTCAAGTTGAGTTTGGAAACATCTGGAGTCCCATTGAAGTCACCAGTAAAATTATCAAATGTTCTAGTTCTGTGGCCAGCTGTTTAGTAGAGCTTATTGCATGTATCTTCGAAGAATTGTATCTGTTTTGTATTTTAGAAAGGTTAGGTGCTGCATTCCTGAACTCTTTATTTGCACTGTGAGTCTATAGACTATCAGTTCCCTTTGGGTGGATTGTTGTTTCACTTGTGAATGAAAAATCTCTTAAACCACACCAGTATTGAATGAAAATATTGAAATTGTATCTGTAAGAAACATTTAAAGAGTTAAATATGTTAGTTTTTTAACTGAGATTTTAATTTTTATATAGTCAGGAAAGAACAGAAGTGATTGAATACTGTTAATTATACCACTGTGTGTTTAGAAAAGAAGCAGTTTCATATCAGTGACAGCATTTAGAGGTCATCATGTTGTATAAACCGTATGTCCTGCAATTATTTTAGTAGGCTTCAGTAGTATTAACTGTATTTTCCCGCTTGTTCAGATTATTTCTGGTGAACCTTTGTCAGCAGTTCCTTTTAAATACAGGTCAGTAAGTTCCAAAAACCTACCACTTTTTGAATTCTTCAATGTAAAAAACCCTTAAAAATAAAGGCTGTCTCTTTAAAAGAAAAAAAAAAGGTTACAGAAAAACCAGAAAGAACTTTTTGGCCAACGAAATATTTAGGTGCTCTGAGGTTGAGTGCATATCTTTTTTTTTTTTTTTTTTTTTTTTTTTTTTTTTGCGGTACGCGGGCCTCTCACTGTTGTGGCCTCTCCCATTGCAGAGCGCAGGCTCAGCGGCCATGGCTCACGGGCCTAGCCGCTCTGCGGCATGTGGGATCTTCCTGGACCGGGGCACAAACCCATGTCCCCCGCATCAGAAGGCGGACTCTCAACCACTGCACCACCAGGGAAGCCTGAGTGCATATCTATTTATGACTGTTAGGTCCTCCTGATGAATTGACCCCTTTGTAATTATAGAGTGAACTTCTTTGTCTCTTGTTATAAATTTTTTCTTAAAGCCTATTTTGTCTGATATAAATATAGCTATCCCTGTTCTCCTTTCGTTTCCATTTGCATGGAATATCTTTCTCCAATCCCTTTGCTTTGAGTCTATATGTGTCCTTATAGCTGAAGTGAGTCTTCTATAGGGAGCATATTGTTGGTTCTTGTTTTTTTTTTATCCATTCAGCCACTCTATGTCTTTCGAGTGAAGAATTTAGCCCATTTACATTTAGAGTAATTTTTGATAGGTAAGGACTCACTAATGACATCTTATTAATTGCTTTCTAGTTGTTTTGTATTTTTCTTATTCAGGAGTCCCTTATAAAAGTGCCAATAGTCTTGAAAGTTAATCAACTTTTTACAATGGATTTAATAGAATGTCAGAGCCTAAAGGACCTTTCTTAGGTGTATTGACTTATTCTTTTTCTGTGTCTCCCATGAAAATAGATTTTTATGATCATATAAAAATAAATGTTCATTTTTTAAAGTTTAGCAACATAAAAACACAAAGAAGGAATTAGAGCCACCTGAAATTATTCAACAAACCTGAGATATTCCCCATCAACATCTTGGTAACTATCTTCAAAAATTATAGTAGTAGTCCTGGTACCATAATTTGCCAACTGGATGATTTTTCTAGGTTGTTATCTAAGCCTGTTTCCTCACCTATAAAATAGGGATAATACCCCCTGGGTAGCAAACCTTGTCAATGTGTCTGTGCTTTGCCCAGATCCCCTCAAATACCTTTTACTATTTTTGTGTGCCCATCTTCCCAGCATCTATGTATTTTGCTTTTAAAGGCCAGCACTTGTGAATGTTTTTACGAAGCCTGTCCCTGGGAGACTGGAGCCACTTTTCCTAAAAGTGCAGACAAATCAGAAAATTCTGTGAAATTTAAATCTCTCCAGGGCAGCCATTAACCAATGGCTGATGCAGAAGTATAAAAGCTCAGCTCTGATGTATAATTTACATGTTAGAGCCTCCCTGAAGGATAAAACTAAGGTTGGGACTTAGCCCAAAATTGTACCTTTTTTTGCTTCTTCTCCTTCTGTATCCTACTTGCCCCACTCTTTCCAGTTCTTCCAGGAGTAATTACTTAATAAACCACGTGCACATGAAACTATCTCAGTGTCTGCTTGTGGCGAACCAGCTTAAGACACTCAGGTTGCTTACTTCACAAGTTGTTGTCAAGATAACCCAAGAAAGTGAAAGTGACAACTTTTGCTAGGTAAAGGGCCCTCCCATGACCATCTTTCTACTTTCCTTTTCAAGAATGAGCTCTATATAAGACTGACACTCAGGATCCATGCAGAACCGCCTCTCTAGAAATGAGTCTTTGCCCCTGTTTAGAGTGGAAGAAACTGCCGCTCTTTCTAGTCCAATCTTTCTTTCCAGGTATGTTAATCCCAAGAATACTAATAATTACAACTACTATATGTAGAGCTCTTACCATATTCAAAAAGTTTTAATGTTATCACATTTTATCCTCAAAACAGCCCCCTGAAGCAGGAATTCTTACTATCATCCCCATATTACAGATGAGAAAATGGAGGTCCAGAAAAAATAAGTATCAACAAATGTCAGTGCTGGAGTTTTAACTCAGGTCACATATTCATGACTTCAGTGTCCAACTCTTGACCACTACACATATTGCCTCCCACTTTTTGCCTACCTCTCACTTAGGGAACTCAATAATCCTGGTTTTCCTCCCCATACGAGCATCAGGATTTCACCACTTAAAACATGCCTCCATTATATCCTAACATTCACCCCTGAGCGAGTCTCTGAATTTCTGTAGTATACATCTTTGATCTTCACTTTGGGAAGATCTATATAAAACCGTTTATTTTGACAGGATTGTTCTGAGACTTCTGGGAAAATGAGCTTTTGTGGAGTGTTCATTATGAGCTAGGCACTTTGTTAATCAATTAGCTAATCAGCTCATTTAATTTCCACATAAACCTATGATGTGGGCACTATTTTTATCAGAAAAGGAAGGAAGATCATTTTGTAGGTGAAAAAATTGAGGATCAAAGAGGTCTTACCCAAAGATCACCCTAGCAGTAGCTGGCAAACATGGAACTTGGGGCCTATTGACTCCGAAGTTTTAATTTGTTCTTTTTCCATCAGGCTGCCTGTTAACTTTATTTGTCCAAATCTCAAATTTGACTTGTTGGCTACAGAGCCAAATGTGTTGTGTCTGTTCTTAGTGATGCACTGTTACTGAAGAGGGTGTTTGGTGAATATTCTTGTTTAACCAGGTGCTCAGTCTGATTTTTGCAAGCTCTGTCATATGCCCAGTTTTTAGGAAGTGAGAAAGAAGTGATGAGGCCAAAGGCACTCCGTCTGGTGCCTTTTTTGCTCTTGGCATAGCCAGTCTCCCATTACACACCTAACTGGTCTAAGAGAATAGCAAGAGGGGTAAGAAGACGGGTGGGTGAGAAGGGAGGACATAAGTCTTCTCCCACGTGTGAGCTCAGCTTCCTGCAGGGTTTTAGTTACGTAAGAGGCACTAAGATTTTCTTGGGTGCCTATTATGTGCCAGGCTTCTTCTTATGCTATTGCTCCATCATTCATTCAAAAACCTATGTTGAGCCCTGTTAATGTAAGGCATTATTTATTTTAGACATTGGAGATATAGCAGTGAACATAACAGGCAAAATACCTGCTGCTCTAGAGCTTGCATTCAAGTGGAAACCAAAGAGAAACTTGCTTTTCTTCCCACAGCTCCAGCTGCAGCTCCACCCCGGGCATATTTGCTTTTATTTATTCAATACATCAGGGTTCCAAGTGAGAATTCATTTGAAAAAAAAGGACCCTGCTGCCTAGAAGAAAATGAAGTTTGAGAAAGACCATGCTAAACAAATCAGATAATTAGATCTAAAGTATATCTGTAATTTAAACACAGTCCTTTGGGTTAAAAAAAAAACTTTTGTTGGAAACTAAATAGATGCTTTTTTCAGAGAACATCATTCTCAGTATAAATCAGTTCTGAGTAAAGGCTTCTGGCTTAGAGAGCAAGAAAGAGATTTGAACTCTTTTGTTGTCAAAACTGCAACAAAACCCCAAATAAATTAAAATATTGTATTTTAAAATTATCAAGTGAGGGTTAATGACAGCAACATTGCTCTCTCATTTCATTTTCATTGGAACTGCATAAAGTAGATGCTATGATTATCTCATTTCTCAGATAAAGAGACTAAAGCTCAGAGAGATTGAGTTCCTTGCTGCTGTTTCTGTGCTTCATCCACACAATCCGTATGTGGAAGAGCTGGGATTTGAATCTAAGTCTGTTTAACTCCAAAGTCCAGACATTTTTTACTTGAGCAGATACTGTCTTTTAGAAGTGAACATGCTTGTGTTTCTGCTCCCTACACCCATACTAATGAAAGACAGTGTTCATGGAATTTAAGAGGAAAAAAATGTCATGAAGAACCTAGGGGTAAGACAGGAATAAAGACACAGACCTACTAGAGAATGGACTTGAGGATATGGGGAGGGGGAAGGGTAAGCTGGGACAAAGTGAGAGAGTGGCATGGACATATATACACTACCAAAGGTAAAATAGATAGCTAGTGGGAAGCAGCCACATAGCACAGGGAGATCACCTCGGTGCTTTGTGACCACCTAGAGGGGTGGGATGGGGAGGGTGGGAGGGAGACGCAAGAAGGAGGAGTTATGGGGACATATGTATATGTATAACTGATTCACTTTGTTATACAGCAGAAACTAACACACCATTGTAAAGCAATTATACTCCAATAAAGATGTAAAAAAAAAAAAGAGAGAGACTTCACTAATGCTTTTCGGCTAAGAAAGAGGAAGAGCAGTGAGGATCCCACAGCATGTGTCTCAGCTGAGCTTCCTGGGGGTCATCTGACCCAAGGTCCCTGGGCTTCACCATGCCAGCATGGGCCTGCATTTGAAGGAAGGCAGTCTTGCCTCCTGTCAGATTCCAGGGATTGAATTTCATACAGCTACAAAGGAAGCAGCCATTTATTAGATCCTTTCCACTCCTTGAAAATGTCCTGTGATCCCTGTGAAGACAATCCAGGTTCAAGGAGGTGCAATGAAACTCTTTAAGAGAAGGGCCACTGGGGGCACATTGTGCTGCTGAGAAAAGCCAATCAAGCCATAGAGAGAGAGCTGACAGTGTGCCAAGATTTCAGCTTAGAAGCATGAAGCGTAGAACATTCTTCCTTATTTGCCCCTCAACTCTGGCTTCCTCAAATACCAGTCTCAGAGCCAGTGTAGCTGGCTGAAACATCCAGCAAGTCATGGATGCCCTCAATTGTCAAAACACAGCCAGGTCTTTGAGAGCAGATACAGTGAAATCCACCAGATGGTGATGTTTCCAAACAAGGTGATGTGGAGCATGACTCGGAGCTGCCTGGGAGGTCTGGAATGTTCGCTGATGCTGGACTAAAAGAAAGCTTCACATGTTGCTCAAAAGTCAAAGGGCATCTCTAAAAGCCTTGAAGATGATGGGTCTATGCAGAAAGGAAAAAACAACTTGGGACAGGCTGCTTGGGGCCAGGAATCATTTGTTCTCTAAACAAGGAGCCCTTTAGCCTCCTGGGGACTAAACGTACCCTCCCTGAGGGCCCCAAGTACTTGATGTCTTGGGGAGAGGGATACATGACTAAAAATCAGAGCTGATGTCAGACATTTCAGCAAGAAAGCAAGTTCCAACGTCGGTCCTAAGATCAGCCCAGAAGAGGCCCCATGTCCCACATGATCTATATCAGTGGTTGGCAAACTTTCAGAAAGGGCAGGCCACAGCTTTATTTAGCCCCTCTAATTTAAGGTTGTGCATGCCAGGAATACATTTGAGCATTTGAGGTCTCTTGACTCAACTCTTCACATATGTACAGCAAATATGATTTCTTAAGTGTTCAAAGGCCTTCTTTTAAAATTCAGCTGCAAAAGCAATTTGGCCACTTTTGTGTGATTCCTTGCCTTGACTTTTCCTTGCAGAATATCTTCATGGATGCTTTAATCTACCTTGACAAAATGTAGCCTCCAGCAGTCACCTCCCCGCCACCTCCCCCCACCCCCGCCCCAGGGTTGTGTCCCTCTGTCTTGCAATTTCCCAGGGGATTAGAGGATTTGTTTCCATAGGGCAAGCCACTGGAATTCTCTTTTCCCTGGTCCTCAAGGTCCTTCTCTCTTAATTGTGAAGCACATGCAGTCCTTCCCTGTAGGTGGCCTCAATTCCTACCAGGAATGTGGACTAGCAGGCTGAGCACCCTAGACCTATCAGAGACCAGCCAAGCATCCTGGCTTCTCTCAGCCTCCTCCTCTTTCTCTTAGCTCTCTTCCCCAGGCTAATTTACTCATTCTCCATGCTGCAGTGGAGGTGTCTTGCCTGAATACCTGGACTAGAAGAGCTTTCTCTCTTAAAGCATGCTAATCAGCCCCTTTGTAGCACTAATCGTAACTCTAAATTGAAAATTACTTAAGTTTTTAATGCCTACCCTCTGTACTAGACTGTAAGATCCATGAAGGTGTGGAAGTATCAATTTTATTCACCATTATATCTCTAATGGGTGATAAAGTCAAGCATTATAGCGTTCACTTATAGTAAGCCCTTCCTTAAATGTGTCAGACATTGCTCTATGTGCTTACGTGTGTGCTCTGTGTATATTAATTCATTTAATCCTCACAACAATCCTATAAGTTGTGCACTATTATCATCACTGTTTGAGAGGTGAGGAAATGAAAGTGTGGAGAGGTTAAATAGCTTGCCTAAGGTCACAAAGCTAGGAAGTAATAGGGCTGGGATTTAAACTCAAGTAATAGGGCTTCGGAGTCCGTGTTCTTAACCATCACACTCTAGTGCCTCTCCCTGAGACTAATACATGAATGGAAATGAGTGAAATGAAATAATCCACCTCTAACATATTCTCCAGTTATGATCAAAAGTAGTGCTTTTCTTGGACCTCAGAAATAATCTTTTGTGTTTAAAACTGGAAGCCAGATGAAAGTAAGCACACAAGTATTGGCAATCTTGGTTTAGAGGGGTCCATCCAAGAATTGTCCTTTGCCTGGCTAACAAGAGAATACCTTGGACTCAACTCATTTCATATCACACATTGAAAAACACATTCTTAAAACTCAAACAGGGATTTAGGAGGATCTTATCTTTAGGACAAGGCAGAGAAGGCTGAATAATACTGTATTATTGGGATTAGGTTTAGTTATGAGCAATAGTAAATCCCCAAATAAGAGAAGTTTATTTCTCTTTCATGTTTAATAAGTCCTGAGATCATCAGTTCAGGATGGGGGCATGGTGTTTCTTAGTGACAGGGACTGTGAATGGAGATGTAAGTCAGGGAGCAAGAAATAAAGGACTGGAGTTCATGGCAGAGAAACTCCACTACACTGTTGGTGGGAATGTAAATTCGTGCTGCCATTATGGAAAAGAGTCTGGAGATTCCTTAAAAAATGAAAAATAGAGTTATCATATGATCCAGCAATCCCACTCCTGGGCATATATCTGAAAAAGGTGAAAAACTTTAATTCAAAAAGATACATGCACCCTAATGTTCATAGCAGCACTATTCACAATAATCAAGACATGGAAGCAACCTAAGTGTCCACCAACAGATGAATGGATAAAGAAGATGTGCCATATATATATAATGGAATATTACTCAGCCATAAAAAAGAAAGACATATTGCCATTTGCAGCAACACGGATGGATCCAAAGTGAAGTAAGTCAGGCAGAGAAGGAAAAGTATTGTATGATATCACTTATATGTGGAATCTAAAAAAGAATAATACATATCAACTCAATTACAAAACAGAAACAGACTCACAGACACAGAAGACAAACTTATGGTTACCAAAGGGGAAAGGGGAGGGAGAGGGATAAATTAGAAGTATGAGATTAACATATACACACTACTATATGTAAAACAGATAACCAACAAGAACCTACTGTATAGCACAGGGAACTATATTCAACATCTTGTAATAACCTAAAATGGAAACGAATCTGAAGCTGTACAGCTGAAACTAACACAATATTGTAAATCAACTATAGTTAAATTTTTTTAAAAAAGAAGAGAGGTTGGGGGTGGGGCGCAGAGGGGAGATGATGCTGAATTTGAAGCACCTCTGGGATATCTAGATGAAGATGTGTATCAGAAAGTAAGATATAATGTCAGAGGACTGGACTATAGATACCGATTTGAGAGTCTTCATCACAGAAACAATAATGAAAGCCCTTGGAGGGATACTATTTCAGAATCTGAAAGTATAAAGAGAGAAGAGAATAGGCCAATATCATGAGGTTTTCCAAATAAGAGTTTCAAGGAGGAGAAGGAAAATCAATAATGTCAGCTGTTGTAGAAAGCTCAAAGAGGATGAAAGCTAAGAAAGGAACATCAGAGACAACCAGCTGAAACTGCCCTGAGCAGTCTTGGGTGGTGAAGAGCTGTGGGAAGTGTTGAGAAGGTGCGGGTATGCAGGCAAAGCAAGGCAAGGAAGAAGGGAAAAGACCCCGATTTCAGGGTACCTAGTGTGGGCGAACGGTGAGGAAGTTTGGGTCCAGGTTGTAAACCATGCATTAAGGTTTTGATGTGTGAGTGAGGGTGGGCAACAAGGTATGCTCACTTTTACGAAAAACATGGAATTTCAGAATTGGAAGTGCCTTTCGAAACTTCATCTAATCCTCAGCTGAGCAGTAATAAGAACAAAATTTATGCCCACAAAGCAAAACCTAACCACTTCTGTCCTCGGCTGTTACTAACCAAGGCACCAGCCTTTCCTTGGCGCTATAGGAACCCATGTGAGCAAGACTACAAAACACTCTTCAATCCCATTTAATAAAACAGGGAATTTTTCCAAAGATTCAAAGTCTGACACCAGGGAATTAATTATCAGTCTTCTTTACAGAGATAAAGTATCACCTGTGGAGACACCTATAGAGAGAAATATTTTAATTACTATTTGGGTACCAGAAAACAACATCTGGAATCCCAAAGCAGAGAGAATTTTTGGAAGTCACTGGGCCTTGAAAACTAGAAAGTGGGCCTAGTCTATTGACTTACCACAAGGCTTACTCTGACCAGTCATTAGATATTAGGGATGCAATCAAGGATGGGGATCTCTGTGAGTTTCCAGAAAGCACCCTTAGCTAGTTCATAGTAGAGGACCTAGAGAGCTTTATTCTTTACATATGTTCCTTTCTGAGAAGTTACAAAGGGAAGAATCAGGCTCCAAGGCCCAGTAGACCCTGATAGAAGGCTATGCATTTACAGGAGGAAATAAAGGCCACATACAAGGAAAGAGCAATGTAATTTTTAAAAAATTAAATAGTGTTCCACTCAGCTGATTTTTTAAAATTTAGAAGAAGAAACAAAAATTCTATTCAATAAATTCAAAAACAAAAAGCATACCTTAGGTGACCCAAAACAGAAACTCTGTACCATAAGCAATAACTCTCCATTTCCACCTCACCTCAGCTCCTAGTAATCTCTCCTCTACTTCCCAGCTCTGTGCATTTGCCCATCCTAGATATTTCATATAAATGGCATCATGTGACATGTGGCCTTTTATGTCTGCCTTCTTTGGCTTAGCATAATGTTTTCAGGTTCAGATGAGTGGACAGAATTGAAATTCGGCATGGGAGTAGGGGATCACAGAGTGAGGGACAGGACATGCAAGGCCCTAAGGGAGATTAAAGCAGAGAGATAGAGACAGAAATGTTACAAAGTGAACAGAGACAGAGAAAGAGGAGACTGGAAGGAATGTCCTTCTTGGAGTTGTGACAGGGTATAAGTCTATGGAGAGGGTGGCTAAAGATAAAATGCAAGTCCCAGACTTAGCAAAGACATATCAGAGTCATGACTTGACCTCTGAAATGCTCACAAGCTCTGCAACAATTCAGGAACCATCCTTTCTTCACTGGGAACATATCTCTGCATTTATTTTCAAATCGAAGGTTTATTTTTAAATAAAGGTGCAGGGCTTCCCTGGTGGCGCAGTGGTTGAGAGTCTGCCTGCCAATGCAGGGGACACGGGTTTGAGCCCTGGTCTGGGAAGATCCCACATGCCGCAGAGCAACTAGGCTCGTGAGCCACAACTACTGAGCCTGCGCGTCTGGAGCCTGTGCTCCACAACAAGAGAGGCCGTGATAGTGAGAGGCCCGCGCACTGCGACGAAGAGTGGTCCCCACTTGCCACAACTAGGGGAAGCCCTCGCACAGAAACGAAGACCCAACACAGCAAAAATAAATAAATTAATTAATAAACTCCTACTGCCAACATCTAAAAAATAAAAAATAAAAAATAAAGGTGCATTTAACCATGGAATTCTGAAGGTTTTATATAGTTACAAAGGAATGGCTTAAGTTATAGAAGTCTCCATTAGAATCTTAAAGGAGTCGATTTTCTAGCTTTAATATTTTTTTTTCCCTTGGCTGCATTGGGTCTTCATTGCTGTGCGCGGGCTTTCTCTAGTTGAGGCGAGTGGGGGCTACTCTTCATTGTGGTGCACGGGCTTCTCATTGCAGTGTCTTCTCTTGTTGCAGAGCACAGGCTCTAGGTGCACAGGCTTCAGTAGTTGCAGCACGTGGGCCCTAGAGCACATGGGCTTCAGTAGTTGCAGAGTGTGGGCTCAGTAGCTGTGGCGCATGGGCTTAGTTGCTCCGTGGCATGTGGGATCTTCCCGGACCAGGGATCGAACCCGTGTCCCCTGCATTGGCAGGTGGATTCTTAACCACTGCGCCACCAGGGAAGTCCTCTAGCTTTAATCTTAAACTAATTATTCCTGAAACGTTTGCTTCCTGAAAGAACAATGAGATACCACTACACACCTTTAGAGTGGATAAAATCCAAAGCACTGGTAACACCCAATGCTAATAAGAATGTGGAGCAACAGAAACTCTCATTCATTGCTGGTGGGAATGCAAAATGGTACAGCCACTTTGGAAGACAGTTTGCAGTTTCTTATAAAACTAGACACACTCTTACCATATGATCCAGCAATCACACTCCTTGGTATTTACCCCAGTGAATTGAAAAATTACATCCAGACCAAAACCTGCACATGAATGTTTATGGCAGTTTCATTTATAACTGCCAAAACTTGGAAGTAATTAAGATGTCCTTTGATAGGTAAATGGATTAGCCAATTGTGGTACATCCAAATAATAGAATATTATTCATTCTAAGAAGTAATGACTTAGCAAACTAAAAACATTGAGGAACCTTAAACACATATTGCTAAGTGAAAGAAGCCAAATCTGAAAAGGCTACATACTGTGTGATTCCAACTAAATTACAGTCTGGAAAAGGAAAAACTATGGAGACAGTAAAAAGATCAGCAGTTGCCAAGGGTTCTGGGGGAGGTAAGGATGAATAGCTGAAGCACAGGGTATTTATAGGGCAGTGAAAAATCATTCCACATGATACCTTAATGGTAGATAAATGACATTATCCATTTGTCAAAACTCATAGAACCGTACAACACAGAGTGGACCCTAATGTAAACTATGGACTTTGGTTAATAATAATGTATTGATATTGGCTTATCAACTGTAACATGTATCACACTAATGCAAGATGTTAGTAATAAGGGAAAGTGTGTGCAGGGTGGTGAGTAGGGGAGTGGACAGGGTGGGTATATGGGAACTCTCTGTACTTTCTGCTCAATTTTTCTGTAAACATAAAACTGCTTTGAAGATAAAGTCTGTTGATGAAAAATGAAAGGCAAATAAAAAGGCCATGCACCCTCCAAAAAAAGTTTATGTCCTCTTTACATATTTTGTGGTTGTTGCTATTTATTATCTCTATAAAAATACCACCTCGACTAAAAATCTGGATTTGATTTGTAACAAACCACCCACATTAAGACATCAATTTTGATTTCCAGTTCAAACTTTGGGAATTATGGACCAAGCTATCTTAAATATCTCCAAGAGCAAAGATCATCTAGAATCCATGGAATGACACCAAGATTTTCACCACTCTTTGTAGCTTGTCAGTTCTTCTGTCACATAGCCAGAGGTTTCGGCCTGAGTGGAGTATTTACAGTAACCCCTCTTGTGAGGGTTTATTCTCGACTGGAAGCTTGTCCCTGGAGTAGTGGTATTCTTCTATACTTGCTAACTGTATTTGTTTTCAAGGGCTGCCCTAACAAACTATCACAAACTGGGTGGCTTAAAACAATAGAAATTGATTCTTTCTTAGTTCCAGAGGCTAGAAGTCTAAAAATCAAAGTGTCAGCAGGGCCATACTCCTTCTGAGACTCTGGGTAGAGTCCTACCTTGACTCTTCCTAGCTTCTGGTGGTAGCCACCAATCCTGGGTGTTCCTTGGCTTAAATCTGCATCACACAACCTCTGCCTCTGTCATCACATGGCATGTCCCTATGTATCTCTCTGGGTCTCTTCTCCTCTTATGAGGACACCAGTCATATTGGATTAATGGCCCTACTCCACTATGACCTCATCTTAACTTGATTCCATCTACAATAACTACTACTACAACTCTATTTCCAAATAAGTTCCCGTTCTGAGGTCCTGGGAGTTAGGACTTTAACATATTTTGGGGGGGACACAAATCAAGCAACAATACTAACAGAATAATTAGGTCAAGTTGTGGGCACGGTTTGACTTTTAACCTGAAGCAAAGCATTCTCAGAAATGACATCTTCTACTGAGAACAGCCTTGGGATTCTACATAGACCAAAAGTCCAACTCTTACTACCATGTACAGTCATGCTTCCTCGGACATCAGGTAGAACATTCATTCAGGGACTCTTTACCTATAGGCTAATAGCTCTAAAGAGGCTTTTTTTTTTAAATCAGCCTCACTGGGCAGGACTGTGTAGCTCTTTGAAGCCATCAAACCTGACAGTTCACACCACATAGGTAGCATCACCCAAAACCAGGCCTCGATCTGAATTATTCACAGCCTCAGTTCTGAACTTTCTGCCCTAGACTTTCCTCCCCACTTATATCTTATTCTTTCAGCTTCTGATCTCATGATTCCTCTTACTGATGATGGTTATACTTGTTCTTTGGACTTGATGTTTAGCACCATTTCTCTGGCTCTGACCAATATCTTTCTTCCTGGACCCCAGTTTGAACTTACCAAAGACCGTGTTGTAGTCAGGCATGGTGGGCAAATACTCTATAATGTCCACCCATATGCAGCACAGTCATCTGAAGTTAGTGCTCCCATTGAACCATATGAATCAGAGCCAAACATCAAGCCATGACCTCTAAGGTTCTAGGCCATCCCTTGTGCTGCCATGAAAAATTGGACCTTCTTTGACCCAGACAGAACCATCCTTTTTCCACTGGGAACATATTTCTGCATTTATTTTCAAAACTGAAAGTACATTTTTAAAAAAAGTACATTTGAAGGTTTTACACAGATTTGATGGAAAGTCTTAGGAACTTAGAACTCTTCTTCAGGTTCTTAATGGTGTCAGTCTTCTGCCCTCATATCTTGCCAGGAACAACCCTAGGAAATGTCCCCAATAACCTCTTAAGTACTGCATTCAATCACTTGTTTTCAGCCCTCACACTGCTTGACTTCATAATGCTATTTGACACTATTGACCCCTCCCCATGTCTCAAAAATCAGCTCTCTCTTGACTTAAGAGATAGAACCTCTGCTATTTTCTCCAACTTCACAGTCTCCTTTGCGCTCTCTCTGGCTTCAACCATCCTTTAATCATTGGTCATTCTCCAGGCTCTCTCCTTGGCTTTTTGCTGTCATGCTATACCTTCTGTGGGTGATCCCATTTCCTGTCAAGTCTTCAGTTATATGTTAATGATTTCCAAATCTGTATCTCCAGCCTCGACTTCTTTTCTGAGCTCCAGACCTGTGTATCCAATGACTGGGCACCTCAAGTTCAACGTGTCCAAACAAATCTCATTGCTTATATTGCCTACCTCAGTGAAAGTACCATCATCCTAGATTTGTTACCCCATTTCACCCCTCACCTCTAATCTACATGTTCTCTTTCTCTTAAACGACCCTGTCTCTTTGTACTCACTAGCTTTACCCTAGTTGGAGGCTTTACTACACTTTGGACCATTTTAATAGCCTTTTGCCTAGTTTGTCTCTCACTTCATACCGTTCTCCACCTGGCATTCAGAGTGAAAATGTCACAGCATGAAAGTCTTCAGTCACTTTCCATTGCCTACAGGATAAAGTTCGGTTTCCTTAGTAAGCCATTCAAGGGGTGGCCTTTCGCACTTTGAACCTCATCTTTTGCTTGCTACGCCTCCTCCCCAAAGCTTCAGTCATATCAAACTATTTCTAGATCCCAATGTGTATTATTGTTTTATGCCTTTACTTCTTTTTCTCTCTGCCTGGAAGGCTTCCCCTTCTCCACCCCCGACTACTTAGAAAAGGCTCAGGGCCAGACTTCCTTTCTGAATACGAGGTAAGAAAAGTGGACCTCTGTAAGAGCTCATCCTTGCGGACATCCCAGCAGACACTCTGTTGGGCAGTTGGTCCCTTTTTCATCTGGGCCCTGAGAGAGAGAGAGCTGTGGCATGGTGACCCTGGATCCCTGCCAGAAGCTGCAGGGCAAAGACAACTTCTGTGGTGGACTCTTCCGGATGTGTGTCAGTTCTGAGTGAGGCTTTGAGGCAGCCAGGTTCTCAGGTTGGATCTCCTCTTGGCAGGCAGACAGCTTCTCCATGCCCTAGGTGCCAGCATTGCAAAGGTTTCTGCTGAGGGGTTCCAGTTTTCCACAGTTACACAGATAGCTAGACCTACCCTTGTCTTTGGCCTGACTCAAAACAGATGGGTGAATGGGACTGTTCCCAGCCCCACTGGCTCCTGGGGTACATTGTGGCTGGCCCACAGTATCCGTCATGCAAGAGGCCTCTTTCTCGAAATAACTTATAGGATGATCTCTCTCTCTCTCCTCAGCATTTATTCAATCAACCAATATTTATTGACCAAGAACTATACACCAAGCACTCTACTTAATACTGAGGACACAGCAATATACAAAAAACAGGCAAAGAAAATCAGTGCCTTTTTTGAGCTTACAGTGTAATGTGGGAGACAGACATTAAATACAAAGACATGTAAATATTTCCTTAGTAGCCTTTGTGAAGGAAACCGTGCAATGAAGGAAAAGTGCAGGGTTCTATGAAAGAACTGAGTCTTTGTCAGCCTGATTTGTTGGAGAAATGAAATCCCTCAAGTGAGTACAAAGCAATTGCTTTTCTCTTGAAGTTTTAAGTTTTTCTTCTCCATTTGTATGAGTTTCTTATACGTTAAATCTATTAATCCCTTGTCTACTATATTTGTTGCAATTGTTTTCCATGTTAAAAAATTCTAATTAAATCTAAAAACTCTGACACATTTGAGTATTACAGGCTAGTTATGTAGGTGTCCCCTATTTGAATTTGTCTCATGTTTTCTCATGACTAGGTCCAGGTTATGCATTTTTGGCACAGTTGTCATAGAAGTGATGCTTTCGACTTTTCATTGCATCCTATCAGGGGCACGTGATTTCAATGTATTCTGTTACTGATGGTGTTCACTTCCATCACTTGGTTAAGGTTTTCCACTATGAAATTACTCCTTTTCCCCTTGTATTATTATTTTGTGGACTCCTTTCTCACCCTGCATGGACTCCAACACCCCACACCAGGCTGCTCATCCATGCATGCCTTCATAACCCAGGAATGGACAACCTTCTCACCCCGTTCAGGCTCTGACAACCCATGCCTGGCCACTCCCATGTGTGGATGCCCTCCTCACCCTCTCTGGGCTCTGACACCCCTTGCCAAGCCTTTCCTCCACACGGATGCCCTCTCTTACCCTGCTCTGGTTCTGATGCTGAGTATTCCCCCTTCATGGAGGCCACTGTCATTCACTTGGGTTCCAACATCCTATGGCAGGTGCTCACCTCGCAGATGGACACCCTCCATTTGGGCTCAGATGTCCCATTCTGGGTCCTCCCCCTGCATGGACACCTGCCCATGCCGCTTAGATTTTGAAACTTCACCTGCTTGGAGTCTGACTCCGAAAAAATGCTGGGGCTCTGCAGGGATGCCCTTCTGACAGTGACCTGGCTCTGACTTCTCACTCCAAGCTGCCTTTCCATGCACCTTGCTCCATCCCTCTTAATGGCATGGGGACTGAACTGCTCAGACAGAGAAGAAAAAGGAACAAAAGAGGAAGAAGTAGAGCTCTACCCACTCTGCTACATCCAGAGTCTAAAGCCACGGTCAACTCTCATTGAGATTATCTGGATTATTTCAAAAAGCTCCACCTTTTTAAAGGGTGCATTTAAATGCCATCTCTTTATGAAGCATTTTCTTTTCTAAAAAAGAATTATTTTATTGAAGTATAGTTGATTTACAATGTTGTGTTAATTTCTGCTGTACAGCAAACTGATTCAGCTATACACACACACACACACACACACACACACACACACATATATTCTTTTCCATTACGATTTATCACAGGATATTGAATATAGTTCCCTGTGCTATACAGTAGGACCTTGTTGTTTATCCATTCTATATATATTAGCTTGCATCTGCTAATCCCAAACTCCCAATCCATCCATCCCCTCTCCCCTCCCCCTTGGCAACCACCATTCTGTTCTCTATGTCCGTGATTCAGTTTCTGTTTCATAGATATGTTCATTTGTGTCATATTTTAGATTCCACATATAAGTGATATCATATGGTATTTGTCTTTCTCTTCTGACTTACTTCACTTAGTATGATAATCTCTAGTTGCATCCATGTTGCTGCAAATGACATTATTTCATTTTTTATGGCTGAGTAGTATTCCATTATATATATGTACCACATCTTCTTTACCCATTCATCTGTCGATGGACATTTAGGTTGTTTCCATGTCTTGGCTATTGTAAATAGTGCTGCTATGAACATAGGGGTGCGTGTATCTTTTTGAATTATAGTTTTGTCTGGATATATGCCCAGGAGTGGGATTGTTGGATCATATGGCAACTCTATTTTTAGTTTTCTGAGGAACCTCCATACTGTTTTCCATAGTCGATGCACTATTTACATTCCCACCAACAGTGTAGGAAGGTTCCCTTTTCTCTACTCCCTCTCCAGCACTTGTTATTTGTAAATTTTTAAATGATGGCCATTCTGACCAGTGTGAGGTGGTACTTCATTGTAGTTCTGCTTTGCATTATGAAGCATTTTCTTATCAATTCATCCAACTATTAGTGATCTTTCCCCTTATTCAGAAACCTCAAGACTCCCGTGACATATTCATTTATTCAACAAAGGTTTACTGTGTGCCAACTCTGGCACCAGGTGCCGAGCAGGATGCTGAAGATAGTGTGGCAAGTGAGCCCCCAGCCCTGATGGAGCTTACAGTGTAGTTAGAAATACAGGCAAATGAACAGAGAATAATAAAGTGTGCCAAATGCTCAAGTGAGAGAAATGCATAGTCTGTAGGTCATTAAGGGGTGGTGGAGAAATGAGGATGAAGAGATAGGTGAGGCCAGCTCGTGTAGGGCCTTTATAGCAATTCATTCACCATACACTGGTGTAGAATTTACTGAGTGCCAGCCATGGTTCTGCACACTGGGAATACAGTTATACAAAACAGATAAAACTCTGCCCTCATGTAGTGTATATTCTAGTGGGAGGAGACAGCTGATGAACAAACTAAACAATGGTTTTAAGTACTATGGAGAAAAATAAAACAAGGAAGGGGATAGGAAGTGTCAGTGGAGGCAGGGAACTTAGCAGAGGGGGCAGTAACCATTTTAGGGTGAGCGCAGAAGACCTCACTGATAATAGTTTACTTCCTCAATTGGTGTAAATGCAGGAATGAGCCATGCCTACATAAAATGTGGGCATTTCAACCAGAGGGAAGAGCAGGCATAAAGGCCCCAAGGCAGAAGTGAGGAAGAACGAAGCTACCTTCTAGAACAGAGGAAGGAGGGGCGGTGGGAAATCGGGTCAGATGCTAATAGGGAGCCAGCACCCTTAAGGCCTTGCAGGTCAACATAAATCTTTCAATTGTATCCTATTCTGCGTAGAATAGAAAGTCATTGTAGAGTTTTGAGAAGAGTGGCAAGGTCTGGCTTATGTCTTAGGAGAATCAGAACAGCTGCTGGGTTGAGACTAGACCATGGAAGTGGAAAGCAAGTGTGGAGTCAGGGGAACTGGTTAGGAGTCTACTGAGAGGCGACGGTAGCTTTCTGCTCTGGTGATAATAGAGAAAGTGGTTTGGAGAAAGAGCCAGTAGGATTACTGAATGATTTTATGGGGGATCAGGTGCTCGATAGGGCAAGAGAGGATTCAGAGATATCTCCAAGTCATATAAGGGATTGAAACAAGAAAGTGATATGTGCTTTACATTTTAAAAATATCCCTCTAGCCATTGGGTGGAAGATGGAATGGGGGGTGGGGAGGTCAATTTTGAATGTAGAGAGGGCAGTTAAGGGGCTATTCCAGTAGTCAAGGTGAGAGATGAGCCTGTTCTGGACTGGACTGGTGGCAAGGGAGATGAAGAAAAGCTGATGGGTATAGAATACACGATGGAAGTAAAACTGACAGGACTAGGTGATGGGCTGGGTGTGAGAGGGAAAGAGAAGAATCAAGAATGACCCAGGTTTTCATCTTCAACAACTGGGTAGTGCCAATAACTGAGATGGGAAATCTTGGAAGAGAAATAGGTTGATGTGGAAGGGGGAAATCTAGAATTCTGTTAGATATACAAGTGGAGATGCTAAGTAGGCAACTGGATATACATTTTTGAAGCTCAGAAGAGAGAGCTCCATCTCAGAAATGTCTCAATCTGAGACACCCCTCCATCCCTAATCACAATGTTCCATCCCTTTACCTGTCTCCTAATCAACATGCTCTTTGGTTTCATCAGGACCTCAATTCCCATCCTCCATCCTCATTCTCCAAGTCTGGCAGCCACCTTCTAGCTTCATTATTTTTCTCTTTGGCTCAAACTCAGTGCTCTGCTTTGTCAAACATTCCAGTTGAATTTGCTCTATTTTGTAACTTCTGTCATATCCGTCTTGCTAATCCTCAATCCTGGACAAATACAGTCATGTTTCTTTTTTTTTCTGTTCCTAGTCCCTCTTATGGGTTCATAACCTGAGATCCAAAGATGGGCTTCATGAATCCTCTGACTTGTAAATATATATATATATATACACATACATATATATATATATATATATATATATATATATATATGCATTTATTTGAATAGACCATGCATTGTACTTACATTTCCAGAAGGATTCAGGACCTTAAGAAATTTTGAGAACTTTTACATTAAATGATGCTGGCAAATATTAAAAACAAGCAACAATAATTAGTCCCATTGTAAATTCATGTTATGGGAGCTCAGCTAGTTCCTTAATGTCACTTAGTGATACCTTTTACTGTTATTAAAAGTTCAGGGATTGGGGAAATATGAGGGGAAAAAGACTCACAAAATTATATTTGGGGTTGATTCTTTCACTTACAGATGCTTCTTAAGGCATAGTGGATATTCATCTAGGCAGAGCAGAACAGAAAGAACATGGAATTAGGAGTCCCAAGGTCTAGCTCCATCTCTGCCTAAAACTAGTAGTGTGTCTTTAGGTAAGTCACCTAACTGTTTCTAAGCCTTAGTTTCCTCATCTGTAAATAGAGGTGATAGTATCTCCCGAAGTTTTTAAGGGTCAAAAATTGTAACAAACATTATGTGAAAGTGTTTTGTACATACCTAAACTACAGACCCCATGTTGCTAAGGAGAAACGGCTGAATTCTCAAAAGTGTGGCATTTCTTTTCCTGAGACAAATTGAGAAAAAGGGTCAACAGGGCAAAGTCCTGAAAGCAATACGAAGTGGACAGAGAATTCATAATTACCAATTGATTCAACATGTTTTGCTGTAAACATACTCCTGGAAATATTTTGAAAATCTTCAGCTGTTAATCTCCAGGCACTGAGCTGGGCCAAACAGGGAGGGGCCTTGGGTGGAATGATGAAATCCAGGATGTGTCTTTTTGGCCCCCCTCACCCATCCCCAGCCCCACACTCCACGCCTGTACCCAGTGTCTCCTGCTGGCAAAGTCAGAAAGTATCTCACCCTGCAGCAATGTGGGAGCATGGAACAGCCTGAGGGCAGAGAGGGGCTGAAAGAAGGCAAGCAATCCTTCCTGCCAATTCCCCCTCCCTTGGTCTCTTGCCAAAAAGAAGTCATGTCTCCACCTGGCTCTCTCTCCCTCCCTGTCAATTTTCTTTCTACCAGGGAGCTTTGCAGTTTCTTAAGGAACTCTTGAAGACCTATAATTTTTCCAGACTCCAGTGAAAGAATTTTTCATGGTGTCATTCTAGGCACTGCGACCAGCAGTGTGTAGAAGCAATGCCTCCTCAGCACATTAAAAAAATCCAGCTCAATATTTGCTTTCCAGTCTTCCTGCTCTGAAGATCAGCCTTGGTGACAGAAAAGAGAGCTACAAGCCTTGAACGTTCTAGTCAAACATTCTCTTCCCAGAATCATGAGTCACCAGGGTGGTTGGCTTAGCTAATAAATAAATATTGAAGCACTGGCTTCTTGTTGAATCCTTGTAGTTAATAATTCTTCAAAAATAGGTAATCCTCAGTAGTGTCACATAGCAAATATACTTGAGATCATGGTATAGTGCAGTGGTGCTCTATGTAGGGTGAGCACTGGAATCTGCTGAGGGAGGGGATTATTGGAATCAACTAGGACCCAACTCCAGGGAGTATGATTCATTTGCTCAGAGGGTAAGTGATGGGTGGGGTGGGCAGGGCATTAGTATAGTCTTAAAACTCTCCAGGTGAAACAGTCTAGCAATTCCTTAAATGATTAAGTATAGAGTTGCCATATGACCAGTGATTCCACTCTCAGGCATATACCCAAGAGTAGTGAAAACATATATCCACACAAACACTTGTACATGAATGGTTTATAGCAGCACTATTCATAAAAGCCAAAAGGTGAAAACAACCCAATGCCAATCAATGGTTGAAGAGATAAACAAAATGTGGTATATCCATAAAATGGAATATTATTCAGCCATAAAAAAGGAATGGAGGACGAATATATGCTACAATCTGGATGAAACTTGAAAACATTATGCTAAGTGACAGAAGGCAATCACAAATGTCCAAATATTATATGATTCCATTCATATGAAAGTCCAGCACAGGGAAACCTATAAAGACAGCAGGTAGATTAGTGGCTGCTTAGGGCTGGGGGTGGAGGATGGAGGGATAGCAGGGTGATAGCTAATGAGTATGGGGTTTCTTTTTGAGGTAATGAAGATGTTCTAAAATTGACTGTGGTCAGGTTTGCACGTATATGTGAATATATTAAAGTCATTGAAATGAGTGAATTGTACGGTGTGAATTATATCTCAGTAAAGTTGTTTAAAAGAGAGAGACAGAAAATAAAACACTCTCCGGGTGATTTTAATGTGCAGCTGAGGTTGAGAACCACTGGTGTAGTTGAAGGAGCATGCAATTGAAGTTAGACAGACCGGAACAAAATGACTGTGTCATTAGGTGACCCAGCTGTGGTTCTCTGAGCTTCATTTTCCTCATCTGGAGAATGAGGATAATAATTTCTGTCTCATAGGCTTGGAAGGAGGATTTAGTGTGGAAAACAAATGAAAGTATGTATGTGTAGCATCTGACACTTAGCAAGCCAGCACTCTATTAAAGGAAGCTATTGCCATCATTGGTTTTCTTTTCTGCCTGAAGGCTCAGAAGGACAGCATTAGAAATATCAGTTCTCACTGCACAAGCTGGGGGAAGGCAAACTGAAGAGTGGAGGGGACCAAGCCAAATACATTATTTGAATGTAGACTCAATAAATGTCCTCTGTGCTGCTAATAATTTTTTTGGCCCTGTCACAAAACCCACGTTCTTCCCATGAGTAAGACTGCAGTGTCATTGCTCATGGAGGAGATGGGTTGCTTCTTTTTTGCCTTTAGAGTTGATGGAAGACCAACACAGGCCCACAGTGGGATCTACTGACTTTCATAATATATTTGCTGTCAAATCTACCACTGTAGGGAATTCCCTGGCTGTCCAGTGGTTAGGACTCTACGCTTCCACTGCAGGGGGCCCAGGTTTGATCCCTGGTCTGGAAACTGAGATCCTACAAGCCACATGGCACAGTCAAAAAAAAAAAATCTAACACTGTAATATGTCTTTCAGATCCCCTCACTTATATCCATTTCCACTGTCATTACCTTAGGCCTCTAACACCTCTCGCCTAATGACTGCAACATTCTCCTTAACCGTCTCTAACCCTTTCCCCTCCTACTTCTTCTCCATACCTCAGTTCCAGCCATCTTGGTGAAGCACCCTTCTGATGGAATTTTTTATTTAAAGACCTTTCAATGGCTTCAAGCCTTTCAAGAGTTGCTGCTATATGACAGTTCTGTTAATAGCATCATCGTCCATGCAGTTGAGTTCAGTTCAACAATCTTTATTGATGGTCTGCTTTGTGATAGGTTGTGAAATAACTAGTAAACAAGACACAGTCCTTTCCCTATCAGAGTTTACCTTCTTGAAAAGGGAGGCAAACAAGCAATTTCGATGTATGTGTAGGAGATAGGCAAAGAAGAAGAGGCAAGGGGTTTCAGAGGGAAGAAAGAGAGTGAGCAAGGGCATGAGAGTATAAGCAAGAAACTACAAAGCCACAGGATATTAAACGGAAAGGTGTGAGGACAGAGTGGGGGAAATAAGGATGGACAAATAAGCTGGGGCCAGGTTACCCTAAGAAGTTTGGACTCAGTCTGATAGTGATAAGGAGCCCTTGGGGAGCTTTAGGCTAAGGGGAGATACAGGATTATATTTGCATTTGTAAAAGATCACTCCGGCTGCTTTGTAAAGGAAAGATTATAGTGGGTCAGGATTGGAGGCAGGGGAAGCTATATGGAAGCTAGATTATTTATGACTGTCCAATTACCCAAGCTAGAAACTACTTAGTTTCTATTCCCCCTCTTCATCATAACCAATAATCACATCAAGTCCTGTCAGTTCTACCGCCAAAATTGACTTAATCACTCAGCATTTATTGAATCCTTCTATGCATCAAACGCTGGGCTTGATGACAAAGGATCCATTTCTCTCCTAAGAGAAGCTGATTGTCTTTGGGGGGGAGGCAGATATGTAAATGGATAAATGTGAAATAATGTGATAAGTACTCACTGGGCACTGTCAAGGCAGGAAGAGGAAGAGAGAAACAAATGAATGTCTCTGCCTGAGGGCAATGAGACAGAAATCAGGGATCCAAGGAGATGAGGTATGAGTTACGTCCTGAAAGATGAGTAGAATTCTCTAGAGGGAGGAGATTTGGGGAGAGTGTACTGCACATGATGGGAATAGCTCCTGCAAAGGCATGGAAATGTGAATGAACAGGGCTTGTTTGGGAACCAGCAAGAAGTTTGGGGTCATGGGGACTGGAGATTAGGTTATGAAAGGAGGCATAGAAAAAGATGAGGTTGGAGAGGTAGGCCAAGTTGGAATGTGAACTCCCTTGTTTAGGGCAGTGGATCCTGGAGAGTCATGAGAGAATTTTAAGCTGAAGAATGTGATATGAGCAGATTTGTGACTCGAGTCCCTATCTTAGGCCATATTAATTTATCACCATCTCTTCATTTTTTGAAAAGATCCTGATTTTGCCCTATTAGGGCACTTGTTCTTTCTTGTTTATATGATTGCAGTGGTCTAACAGGTCTCCCTGCCCCAGAATCCCCTTCCAATTTATCCTCCACATTGGCATCTTTCTAAAACACCTATCCATTCCTGCCATTGTCCTGCTGCAGCCTGCCAGTGGCTCCCCATCGCTGCCAGGAAAAATCTTTAAATGCCCAGTACGGCACGCAAGACCCTTGTAATCCAGCCTGTGCTGCTTTCCAGCCTCATCTGTCATCCCTCCTTCCCATCCTTTTTCCAGCCTGCCCCTTTTGCTATCCTTGTTAACTAGAGGACTCCCAAGACCACCAGGCACATTTGGGGCTCCACATCTCTTCTCATTCTCCTCCCACAAAGGCTATCTGAAATGCCCTTACTGCAAACGTCTCCTTAGCTTTCAAGAACCAACTCGTAAGGCAAGTTCTTTCGACCTTCCCTTGACCCCCTACAGGGAGAACAAACCCCACTTCCAGGTACTTTCACTCTAAGCATCTTTGCCGTAAGCATTTTTTGCCATTTAACTAATTTGCTGTAAGGCAATTTTGCCCTGAAAAATTAAAAACACTGGTTGACAGTTTTTGGTTTGACAGTTTGGTTCACACTAGTTGAAATGCATTTCCTCCAATTAGTGATGTCATTGATGGCTTTATGGAGCTGACAGATGATGGATGATAATTTGCACTGAGTTATTTCTTATTTTGAAACACACTGTATTGGAGGAGAAAGAGGCCAAGGGCCTCAAAGGCGCAGACTTGAACCTGAGTTTCCCATAGAACTTTGGAATGTCTATCAAGGGACACATGACAACATGCCAAGAACACACAACAGTGTAGAGGCTTTCACAACACAATACAGAGCTCTGTTTTGTTTTGGTTTTGTTTTTAATATTTATTTATTCATTTGGCTGCGCCAGGTCTTAGCTGTGGCACACAGGATCTTCGTTGCAGCATGAGGGATCTTTAGTTGCAGCATGCGAACTCTTAGTTGCAGCATGTGGGATCCAGTTCCCTGACCAAGGATCGAACCCAGGCCCCCAGAATTGGGAGTGCGGAGTCTTAGCCACTGGACCACCAGGGAAGTCCCCAGAGCTCTGTTATGGATATGCATCCTAGCATTTGAAAATTGATACCTCTCTTAATGAAGGAAGACATTTTAGCAAAAAAGAAAAAGTTCAATGCCAAACGAGGAGAGGAATCACCAAGTTAAAAAAAAAGGAAAAAATACTATGAACAGAAGACTTGGAAGACAAGTACTTAACATACAACCCACAAAATAAAATCAGTTATTTTTGTAGTATTGCCATGAATCTACACACATTTAAAATGCTTTCTTGTATTTTGTATTTTGCAATAGTCTTTTTAATTTTGTTATTCATTTTTCATGCTTTATTATGTTGTCTTTAATGTCCCTCTTTTATTTTTCATTATTTTATCTTTTAGGGCAAAATTGCCTACAGCCAATTAGTTATGTGGTGAAAATGTGGTCCTTTTAATTTTGTTATTTATTTTTCATGTTTCATTATGTCCTTCTCAATGTCCCTCTTTTATTTTTTGTTATTTTATCTTTTATGGCAAAATTATCTTATGGCCAATTAGTTATGCAGCAAAAATGTTTGTGGCAAAAATGCTTATGGCAAAGATGCTTATGATGAAAATACTGGATACACAAATCCTTTCCCTTCTCTGGGCTCCCTGGCATCTGGTACATTCTGATATTAGAGCATACAGCATATTGCCTCATAATTATTGCTCGCAGGGCTGTCTCCCAGGCTGGCATGTAAGCGCCACCAGAGGATAAGGTCATATCACATTCCTCTTGTAAACTCAGCTCATAGCACAGTGCCTGGCATATACATAGAAGCTCAGTTAAATGAAGTTAAATAAAGGTGTTGATTTTCTTGTCCCTTTTTTGTCTGGAATAGTTATCTTCCCCACCAAGCAACTATTTACTGTCAAATGGATATCACTATTTTCTGGGTCGGATTTCCATTCCTAGGTCACTGAAAATATTCTTTTTAGCCAGCTGGAGAGCCAAAGGCCTGCAGCTCAGACTTCTCTTGGGTTAGAGAACAAGGGCTTCGATTGCCATGCCATAGTGGTCAGAAGACTCAAGCATCCACCAGACTCAGCTTGTAACCAAGCAGCATGATAAAGCCTTGCATTTGCCATTTAAATGTCCACACCCCCCATTTACTTCTATATATTTTGGGGCCTGAGCAAAGGGCCAAAACACTTGTAGAGATATCTTGGGGGCATGGCATAATGTCTATGCTTTGGTTGGGATTTTTCTAAGGGTAACCATGCAAATGTTCAAAAAAGGGACTGCAGGAAACCAGAGAAAACGATGTCCACTTGTATAAGGGATTCCTGAGGCTCCCTCCTAAACAATGAACCCCCAAACTGGGATTTACTGAAGGGTCAGAACCCCAGAGATCCTTACATTTCTTTTTTTTTTTTTTTTTTTTTTGTGGTATGCCGGCCTCTCCCGTTGCGGAGCACAGGCTCCGGATGCGCAGGCTCAGCAGCCATGGCTCACGGGCCCAGCCGCTCCACGGCATGTGGGATCTTCCCGGACTGGGGCACGAACCCGTGTCCCCTGCGTCGGCAGACAGACTTTCAACCACTGCGCCACCAAGGAAGCCCCACATTTCTTAATTATAGACTTCACACCTGTCCACTTTCAAGGTCCAAGAAAAAGTTCAGATGGGCTTAAGCCCCTCGCTCCCTCACATCCCTCTTCCAAACTTTAAAGCTTACAGCAGCTGGTAGGAGCTTCAAACTACTAAGTCCAGGGCATTCTCTGAGGCTTACAGCATGAGTAAAAGTATCTTGAGCCTCAGGAGCCAATTCCTGGAGGACTTTCTGGGGCATCTGGGAGTCTCTGGTTACACGGCAGACTGCACAGATCATTGATATTGAAGCACATACATGGGACTAACATCTGGGGGATAACCTGACATTGGTTTAAGGCCAACCTGAAAATGTCTCCAACTACTGGTGTCAAAGGATTTGGAGACTGAATATTGGTGTTGGGGGAACCAGAGTAAAAAATCTTTACTTCCATTAGTTTTATTACTCATAAAACTATCTTATGGATAAAAGAAGGGAGGGGCAGGGTAGGAGTTTGGTTACATGGGGTACAAGTTAATTGGTAGGTACGATGAAGGAATGGGGACAAGGATTAAAGGAAAGGCCAAGGAGATGACTGTAGGGGTGTAGGTGGGGAATCGCCTGAGATTTTGCAGAGAGAACAGGAATTATTGCCTCATTAAGGGGAAATATTTGAGAGGTTGGGGGACCCAATATGAACATTTCTCTGACTTGTCTAAGATGAGGCTGGGACAGGTCTGGGTCAGCTTCGAAATCTACTGGAGAGGAAATCCAGGCATGAGCAGCAAATACTCTTTCTTGACTGTATTCTCCTCCCTAGACTCTGGGGGAATTTAATCTTAGACTCAAGGCCCTTCCGTCCATATTTACAGTATGCCTGTATGGACCATCTCTTTATGGTATACATTTCTCTTGAAAGTGAGTTTAGTAACAATTACTTCTCTCATAAACAAAAACAGAAAGCAAAACAAAGGAGCAAAAAAAAAAATCAGCTTAGTGCTGCAGAGGATGCAGGAAGGTGGAAGAAGAAAATGCATTTCCCATACTACCTGCTATAAATGAAAATGACCAGCAGGAAATGGCAGGGTTAGAGTTTTCTAAAGAGTGAACACCCATCTGCCATACTGGTCTGTGATTGTAATTTCATAAAATACTTATTGAGCACCTATAACACACTAGAGGTAAGAAGTGACTTAGGCAAGGCCCTACCTTCAAGGAGCTCACAGTCTATGGGAGAAAACTTATGAATGGGTCCTGTACAATGACAGGACCATTGAGTTTGTGAATGGGGCAGCCTGGGCCATAGAGAGTAATGCCTAAGCACTGAAGTAGGTCTGTTTGCTGACAAAGGATGTGTCTGGGATCAACTGCACTTCTGGTCCTCCATTCAAACGCTAAGTTTAGGTAGAAAAAGGGTGCAGCTGAGCTCTGCAATGGATTCAGGATACAGCTGCTAAATCTAACTATAGTTCTTTTGGCACTGCTAACTGGGCTGGATTCTGCCTGGTGGCCAAAGACTGCCAAATCCTGATTTAAGACATTGACTTTCCAAAGAAAAATAGCTATAATGAAAATAGCTTATGTCTTACATAAAGTCTTAGCAATATAACAAACACATTACCTTTAAATAGGACCCATAGTATTTTGTTACATACGAACTGTCACACTGACTCAAAACAGTTATTTCTTGCTGTGTGTCTTTTGTGTTGTTTCCATGAGCTTGTAATTTTAACAGCACATATTTGACACTACCCAATGATGAATTTTAAGTAAATGTTTAATGAGAATTTTAAGACTTGTCCCAAAGTACCCTCCTCAACATTTTAATCATTTGACTTTGCCTTTATGATCTTAAGTCACAACTTTCCTGAGCTTTGGTTTCAACAACAAACTGGGCACAATAAAGTCCAAAACACCAGATAGCTGTAAGGTTCAAATGAGATAAATATATGTGAAAGCAGGACCCTCTCTGAAAAACTGTCTCTGTTTTAAATCTGAATGAGAAGTCTTACAGCCTTGGATATTGACCCACACAAGCGGCTATGTCCTGGAGGATGAATCTTCTCCCCAGATGAGAACATGAAAAGGGCAGAAAAGGTGAAGATATAAAGGTGACCTGGCTGTAACAGAGTACCCTACTGATATGGCTCATCAGGCATTTACCCTACTCCATCCTCTCTCTCTGTTATTCACTTGGTTAAAAATGTTGACCTTGCTGGATGAGGGATGCTATTCCTTCAGTAGAAAAAAAGGGGGAGGGCTCTGAAGTCATGAGAGCATTCCTTGTAGAAAAGGGCTTTTGGACTTGAAGGACAGCATCTAGTATGGCATATATGGGGTGTTTAGAGCCCAACTAAAGACTGATAATCGATGGTAATAAACAACAAAATATCTTCTGTATGTTATGACACAGGTATATAAATCTGCCCATTTTTACAATTTAAAAAATCCAGTTCATAATATATTTGGACAGACAGAACTGTCCAACTTCAAAGAAAACATTGAGATTAAAACATCTATTCAGTTCAACAATTTAAAAACACTAGGTTAAGCAGTGAATCAAAGTGATTGGCAAAACCTTTCACTGGATAAAACAAAGTGATAATTGTGTTGAATTTTCTTAATTCATTATTTCAGAATTTAATTATATTGCTAAATATCATCTGAAAAGTCCTACACATGGACAATTCCCAGCCAACAGATTTGTAGCTGGGCCACTTTCTCCATTTGGGACAAGTCATATACGTTATACTTTTTTACCCATTATTTCTAATTTATTTATAAGTTATTCAATTGATTAAATATTACATTTTAGGCTATATCTCAGTTTTTCCCCATATATGCCAGAATGGTGACTAAGGACACAAGTGAACGTTTAACTTGTTTAAACATGTACTGCAATACACATTATCATTTTGATAAAAAGTAATGACTTTTGAGTTATGAGATTTACAAGTTAGCAAATAACAAGTAGTAATACACCAAATAATTCAAGAAAACAACCTCAGTAATACAGATGTCTATTTTATTAAAAAAGTTACAAACAGGTGGACTGCAGAGTCGTCTTACAAAATGACAAGAACGAAATCTATTGGAAAAATTTTACTTTTACAAATCTTTATAGGTCATTGTTCAATGTTTGTACTTGTTATTCGAGATTTTTTACCTTTCATTGATAAAGTTACAGTACATTAGATCCATGATAATAGGTTACATGATTTTATTTGCAGAGCCCTACTGCAGTGATTTGAACAACTCCTAAACAGACGCCATAGTAAAGACGAGACACATATTGCATTTAATATTAATTTATTATCCTAATAAGCAACTTGACATGCAATTTATTGAGGAAGCTAAAATAACTTTTGGTCCCTTTTCTTAAAATGTGCTGGAGAAACCACCTTTAAATCACTTTCCCCTGATTCCTATGATCCTAAGTGAATTCAAGTTAAACTTGCTGCTGAGGTCAGTGACAGAGAGAGCGAGAGAGAGCAAGAGAATGAGAACTATCCATAGGAAAGAAACACTGTATTAAAAAAAATCCATCTGCAGAAAATTTAAATCATTATGAATTATTTGATTCCTTTAGAATTTCACAAAGCTAATAAAGATGAACCACAATCACCTAACCTACTTTGTTTTTGTTTTTTTTGCAGTAGGCGGGCCTCTCACTGCTGTGGCCTCTCCCGTTGCGGAGCACAGGCTCCGGACGCGCAGGCTCAGTGGCCATGGCTCACGGGCCCAGCCGCTCCGCGGCATGTGGGATCTTCCCGGACCGGGGCACGAACCTGTGTCCCCTGCACCGGCAGGCGGACTCTCAACCACTGCGCCACCAGGAAAGCCCTCACCTAACCTACTTTGAACTGAGTGTTTGGTTTTAAGTTTGGTGTTAAAAGTGCAAACTTAAATTAGGTATTCATTTCAAGCAGTTTATAAATAAGAAACAAAGTTTCAATTGCCTCCACCCTTACAATCTCACCATAAAATTCAAAATCTAAAATCAAGAGTTCACTTTGAGGGAATTTGATCAGGAATCAAATGCAACACGATTTTAAAAAAGGAAATCAAAGTTTAATTAATTTCTACGCAATAATGAATGGTCATGATGACCAATAAATCACATGAATGTAGATAACATTTTATTTGAACATCACACACAATATAAATTTAAAATTGCCACACCCTTCCAAAAACCATCACTGCATATATTAGAGCTTTCCTTGACAAAGTTATTGAGCTATTATTATAGATCAAAAGTACAGTTTTGGTTTTTTTGGTTTTCTTTTATTTAGAAGCATGTTCAAATGACTAAAGCTGGGCTCCTAAAATCGAGAACTTTGGTGCAGTAGGTGAGCTGCTGTTTTTAACTTCTGCAAATTAAAAGCACACAACTAAAACCAAAAAAAAAACCCAACAACAAAATACTGTCAAACTTACAAAATTTTTAAATCATTGCTAGAAAAAGCGCTCGTCATGATGTTAAAACTGAACCACAAGATTACTCTTTATAAGTTTTATTTCTGCTTCTATACCTGTGTTACTGTTAAAATGTTCAAGTATTCAGACAAAATGTGCTGATTAGGTAAACAACATGGAAGGCAATGGCTATTAGAAGCACATTTGCGAAAAAACAAAAACAAAAACAAAACGCCCAGAGACTTGGCGCTATCCTCCCTCCTGTTACACAGATTTTTGTCTCTACTACAAACATGCTTCTTGAGAAATAACTAAAAAGCAATTGTGATAGTGCAAGAAAACTTTAACAAATATTGCTTTAAACTATTACTCAGAAAGACAAATATTGAGAACTAGAAACTGTATATGACTTTATTTGAATTTAATTTTACATGTGCAGAAGTCTACTAGATGTCAATTACAAGCCTGACAGGCAAAGCTGAGCTATCTCTGTTTAGGTATACAATTAATTTACCATGGATACAATATCCCTCTTCAAAGGCATTGCTAAGTAGGTCATAACTAAATTTAGAACTTCACAGAAAGGAAAATGTTACTGCTGCAATTTGATGCTGTAAATGAGATTAACACATGTGAAAACCTAATGGAATCAAATGCTTAACTCTTCAGCTAAATGCTCTACAGTCAATTTCAAATATCAATTGTAACTTTCAGAACATTTTAATTACAAAAACACATCACAAACAGCAGTTGAAGAAAAGGGATAATCCATCCATACAGGTAAAATGTGATCTTTAGTTTCTTTTTACAACACTGCCACACGTAAACAAAGGCTCAAAGTATTAACCAACCATTTAAAGGAGAAAGATTTTACAAATAGAATGAAGCAGTGGTGCGAGGTAATATACAGAAGTAACCATTTGTTTAAGGCTCAATTTTTTCTCCATTATAACTTTCTTTTAAAAGGCATTGAGTAGGTAATACTGAGTTTGAGTATTTAATAAATACAAGTTGAGAAACAGATTGAAGAAATCAATTAAAATATTAAAAATTAATTCTTGCATATTAGCCATCAATAAGAACTTAGAAAGCTACAAAAGAACTGATTGATAAAGAACAGATTTTAAACATATGGTAAACGTGCTAAGCATTCCTGTTTAAGGTCAATGGATCTTGAAGGCCAAAGACCTTATGCACTTAGTTAGATGTATGGCAACATGCTGTAATAGAGACAGGTTTACCAAGGCTCAGTTCTGCAACCCAGGTTGTAAAGTTCTCCAAAGCAG
The DNA here is from genome assembly GCF_964341445.2 of Mesoplodon mirus. Taxonomy (NCBI): domain Eukaryota; kingdom Metazoa; phylum Chordata; class Mammalia; order Artiodactyla; family Ziphiidae; genus Mesoplodon; species Mesoplodon mirus. The sequence continues at coordinate 113,422,361 of NC_138981.1, forward strand.
CATCTGTGCAAATTTCCTCTGAGTTTTATCTGCAATTAAGATTAAAATGTCATTAAAATGTAGAAATATAGATTACAGTTTAAAATGAAAACACTGACAACAGACCTCTATACACATGCAAGTGGTACCAGAATCGTAAAGTGGAATTTCACTGTGTTCCCCATAAATTTAAGCAAAAATAATTTTCTGTGGTCCAAAAGAATCATTAAATTTTAGCAACACTATAATGATGCATTGGATGTAATACACTGTACCTTTTATTTTAAAAAATATTATATTTTATAAAGTATACAATATTAAAAATGTTATTACGTGTTTAAAAGATCTTACAGTGTAAAAGTGGCAAATGTCACTTCTACTTTGAATTTGATCTCTTCATGTTTTTAATGGGAAATAGTATTAGAATTAAATGTATACTGATTATGAACTAACTTGACAATATGCAAAACTTCAAAAGTTAGGGTTTTTTTTGAGATTTTAAAATAAGAAAATGTAATTCAATCAAAGCCTAGCTATCAAGCATCTACTAGGTACCCCGACTTGGGTTAGATGCTAGGTGACAGCAGTAGCTCAAATTTCCCACTCTGGTCTGCCCTCTTCAGTACATCCTCCCAACCATAAAAGCTTCTCCTATGACTGAGATTTCTCAGTCTCTGTTCTTAGAATTGGTAGACTTCCGCCCTCCTAATTAATACCAGGAGGAAAAAAATCTATCATTCAGACACAATGTCTTTTAAATATACTGGATCACCAAAGTGCTTCTAGGGGAATGGAATTACATTTTTTAGTGTAAAAGATTAAAATTGTTAAATAAAGTCAGAAACAAAGAGTGGAATAGCAACTATGAAACAATGCCAAGTGAAACCAACTTAAGATCATCTTAGGGCTCTACCAATGTTTATACATGCAAAATTTTAATTTCATTTGACAGCTACACATCTATTAGTGTTCAAAGAGCCTGAGAGAACTCTTTATTAGCAGCTATATCATAAAAATGATTAGTTTTAAAGAACGTCTCTCATTATTATTGAAATTCTGCCACCTAAACACATTAGGAAAAACAGAACAAAAGTTTGCCTCTTTAGAAATTATTAAAGAAAAATTTTTCTTCCAATTAAAATTAAGACTTTCTTTGCATTAACGCAAGTTGTTAATTAGGACACTGGTTATTTAAGCTTGGGCAAGTCCAGTTTCCTCATCATTAAAATAAGGATAAAAATTCTTTCCTGACAGGGTTGTGGTAAACATCACATAAGGTACTATGTGAAAGCACCTTACATGTCAAATGTCAGGTAACTTTTTCATTTCTCAACTATGTTATAAATTTCTAGAAGACCAGGATTATGCCTTTGATATCCAAATTAAAGACCTTTATATTTTTATTTTTTAGCCTCATTTCAATTTTTATACCTATTTGAACACAACAGTATTTCATTATATATTCAGTTCATTGTGAGGACTCTTTTTCATATCAGACTTTCATCAATTAACATGAATAGTAAGTTGACTATAAATTTTAACCCACATTTTTCAAAATAAACAATTATAAAGAGTTTAGGATTTCCAAATATGAATATGTCTCTTAAATAGGGAAGACTTGGATGATTTAATAGTTCAGGAATTCTCTGAAATCAAATTGAGGAAGTAGTAATTATTTCTAGCCAAAATAAACATTAAGAATACATACCAGCTTATTAACCATAATCTATATGAAATAAAACGTGATAAAAATGCATTATTTCCCACCCTCTAAAAACCTGGTCAATACTTGGTCTATCCACCTTCCACAGGATGACAATACTCCAGTGAAATCAAGAGACATAGATAAATCCCGGGTCAGATTCAACAGTATTAATATGACGCATGCCATTAAACAAAGTATTAATACCAACTACTTTTCAAGAGAGTAATAAATTTTAATTCTCTGCAGTAATAAATTCTGAGGCAAAAGCTTGCATTAGGCCAAAAGTACAGTCTCTCTCAGATTAGAAGTTCACTGAATGCAAAATGTAAATGTTACTGCTCCACACTGTGAAAGCAAAATTTTCAGTGTACTAACAACTCCTATTCATTTAAAAAAACATTCCAGAAGTTTTAAAGGCAGCTGGTCAAAGTCATACTTTTTAACTCCCAGGATATCACATCCAGATACACTGCAAAAGTATAACATGCTACTTGTGAGACAGAACACAAGTGATCCTTGGCCTTACTCTCAAGTTTCCAGCAAGACACCCAACAAATCTGAACTCTGGAAGCTTCTGCTCAAATTCTTGCTTAACTGGTTTCACTTTTCCACTTTTTTCTAATTAGATTTTGTTAGGAAAGAATAAAAAAAAAATCCCAAACAACAGTCCAAACCTTTTGCTCAGGAAATTATGAAATAGGGTCTCCCAAGTGGGGTAAATTGGTACATGAGAGTACCAAACGCAGAACTGAAAGAACAAAGATCATTATTTATGTCAGCGTGAAGAAAAAGGGAGACTCTTGATTCAAGACTAGCACATCATTTCACGTGGCAGCAGAATGCCTGGGATATTAACAAAGGCTCCTAAAAGGCTTAGCAGTTTATGAATGCCTTTCTAGCTTAGCTGGATTTAGCATTTCTAAATACAATGGTATTTACTAGCATTCTTTTTAGCAAATATAAATGTGCAACCATAATCAATTTTAACTTTTTCCAGCTTTATACATATGATATTCTGGGGACTTAACCAAAGGAACTTTTTAAAAAATAAATTTCGTTTCACATTTTTGACTCAGCATTTTCATATCCAAGTTAAATATTAATTATATTAGCAAAGCACTAGGCTAGAATTCTGTTGATAGAGTTTATGTTTTTTGTCAAATATCTTGCTTGTTTCTCCACTGTAATTTGAATAACACTCATGAAGCTTATTAGGGGGTGGAGTGAGAGAACTAGGATCATTAAAAGTGCACATCTGTCACCCATTAAACATAGAGAGCAGAAGCTGAATCTATGGCATAGAATCCTCAAATGGAAGGTGAACCGTGCTTTAAGGAGAACATGCACACTAAAAGTTTACGGTAAACCCAGGGTAAAAAGGAAAAGCTATTTTTCTTATGTCCTAGACCTAAAATCTCTAAGTTTAAATTCATATGATGAATTCAATTCTGAGACCTCAAACAGTATGGTCATGCCCACTGATATAAGCGGCAGTGTGAGTCCAATAATCTGATCCTAGCTGCTAGCTTTGAATTAACCCAGGTAGGGCACTGCTTCCCTCAACTCTAAATTGCTTTTTCTGAACCCCATACTCCTAAGACTGTGGCTAATCAAAGGAATTTGGGAGTATGTTTTTAGTAGGATAAGTTTTTCCAACAGCTGACAGGATTTAAGTTTTTCTTGGTGATATTATCTTCTGGATTTTAGAATTCCACTGAGAAGTACTCCCACGAGGAGAATCTTTCCTGAAGTATGGCTAGAATACTTCCTCAGTGGCAATTCTCCAACTCCATGATGCAATTTTTGTTAATTCTACTGATGGCTGCTCATTCTAAGCTAGAGAGGTAACAGAGTAAAAGTGAATGGCTCAAATGCATTTTATTCTGCAATAAAAGCCTAATCTTGAGGTTAAAAGGAAACAGTTAAAGTGGGAAGAGATATACAAAGAGTCATTCTAATCACAGACACCTCCACACCCAGAGCAGGTCTAACTAGACACCTATCCACCCTGAACAGTCCCAAACCATGAACCTTGTGGGGGACAGTGAAGGTCTGGGAGAATTAGTGGGCAGAAAGGACAAGGCAACTCTATTCTTCCCTTTTCCCCCAGGTCCATTGCAGATCTATATGGTACACACTACCCCAAGGAATGCTTTCTCCTTCACTCAGGGCCACTGTGTCACAGGCTCCATTCTGGCTCACTATGTGAACTGGATGACAAACGAGCATTTAAAGTAAGCTATTTTCTCCAAAGTGATAAGCAAGATAGGGCAGGGGGGAAAAAAGGAAGTATCTATCTAAAGTGTAACTTCAACAATAGAATTCCACCCCAGTGTTTTACTGACATGATTAATATTTAACTTGGATATGAAAATGCCAGCATTTTAAAGTACAAAATGTGATTTAATTTTCATGATTTCCCCCTCACATCTGCTAAATCCCCAGCATATCATATCTAATTAAAAGCTGGAAAAAAGATTAGAAACAATTCTGATTCCACATATTTATTTATTTTTTAAAAAACCTGAAAATGCTAATCAATTCCATTGTGTTTAGAAATAGTAAGGCCAGCTAGACTAAAATGACACTCATAGATGGTTCAGCCTTTCAGGAGCCTTTGTTAACATCCCGGGCATTCTGCCGCCATGTGAAATGATGTACTAGTCTTGAATCAAGAATCTCCCTTTTTCTTCGGGCTGACATATATAATGAACTGAGGCTGACATAAATAATGATCTTTGTTCTTTCAGTTTGATTCCCGGTGTTTGGTACCCTTATGCACCACTTACTCTCATTGAGAGAACCCGTCCATAATACACAGAGAAAAACAGGATAAAATCCTGCAGGAGACCTTCAAGCTGTAGTAAAGAACACCTTCTTTTATTCCTGTTTTTTAAAACAATAATAATAATAATTTCTGTCAATACTGGACTGAGATACAGGCATCCTTGAAAAAATAATCTTTAAAAAATTCTATTTGCCAAAAGAGTATTTAGCAAATGATCACATTTAAGGAATAACTTTACTGTACTTCCCTAACAGAATATTTTTAGGATATTATTTTCTTTCTTTCTGGAATTCCCTGTTTGGAAATCACCTCTGCCCCTCCCCCCATCCACTCAAATCCTACCCATTCTTCAAGGCCTGACTCAAACGCTACTGCTCCCCAGTTCCTCTAAATCAGTGGTTCTTAACCAGGGGCAATTTTGCCCCCTAGGAGACACCTGGCGATGTCTGGAAATATTACTGTTCGTCACAACAGAGGGGCGGGGGGAATGCTCTCGGCATCTAGTAGGTAGAGGCTAGGGATGCTGCTAAACATTCTGCAATGCACAGGACGGTCGCTACAGCAAAGGGTCCTGAATGTTGAGAACCTGCTCTAACTGAACGTGGTCTCTCCTTTCCCTGAAACCCCACAGCACTGTGATTTACTTCTTTTATAGTACTATGAGATTATTAACAAAACACTCATCATTCTCAACGACAGTATCTCACAACAGCCAAATGTCAACTATTTACACCAATACAGGGGAACGATGATACAGTTAATAAAACCAAGACAGAGCTGCGACACTGACCTGGGTTTCTATTATACTTCTGCTGCACAGTAAATGAAGTCCTTCAAAGCAGTTAGTGGCAGGCTCCTCAGGTCAGTAAGGAAACCAGCCACGAAAGCAGTGCATAAGGAATCTGGCATTGCTTCCAGACTTACAGTAAGATTACTGCCAGTGGGAGGGTGAAAGGTGAGGAAACAATCCTGGGAGCCATGCAGACAAACAGGTGTTGGGCAACAGACTGGTGACTCAAATTGAAGGGTGGTAAGAAATAAATGTGAGGAATTATCAGCAGTAATGCTTAGAACATTAATATAGTTTCCCTTTCAATTAAGAGAAACCAACCTACAACAATCACAGTTCTTCTGACTCACTTGAGTCTTACTATCTCTAATTTGGACAAGGTACTCTTATAAATATTAAGGACAAACATTTCCAAAATCACCTTTATTTGTCAAAGTTTGATCTTCAATCTAAATCTGGGACTGACAGACTTCAGAGCTCTATGAGTCAAGCTACAGGACTCAGAATCCATCACCTATTTTTTCAAATAAATAGTAAGCAAGCACAACCACAAACTTTATGGACCTCCAATTACAGATACCTGTGCACATCAGTTCAATTTTATTTGACAGGAAAAAAACCCACTGCATACAGTGTGCTTTGTTCTAAAAGATCTTGGTCAGGGGACTCCCTATAACATTTTCAGAAATCCAGCTGATTAGATATTTTATTTCAAGACTCACAGCTTCAACTGTGTATTCTGCTTATAAAAACCAAACAAAAACTACCCAGGCAACTTAACCCATTATTATAAAAATGAGCAATTATTGTTATTAATATTTTCTGAGTTAACAAAAAATATAAACATAGTTTCCTTGAGATATTAAAAAGTCTACTTAATCATTCTTGTAGATAACCAAACAGATTAAAAGTTAACTTAGATCACAAAAGCTGCAAAATGAAATAAACTCAGAAATAACTCAGAATAAGAAATCTTTAAAAATAGCTTTAGACATTACTTATTTGCCAGTTTGACTAAGACAGTGGCCCTCTACATGTGAGACCAATTTTATTCAGTTTCCTTCCTATAGCTGTCTACATTAATGACAGAAAAAAACTTGGAACATTTTGCAGGAGCTGGTTAATTTTTTATAAAGATGATAAAACTAAAATGCATACACTTATGCCATTTGCCTGGTTAAAAGTGTCAGATAGAGAAGTAGAGCATAATGGTAAAGACGCGACACCACACAGAACTTGCTCAAACTTGAAGCTGGCTTACAATTTAAGAAGAGACATTGTGGTATCAAGAACCCTGGACTCAATCACCTACATAGGCCTGTTCCTGCCTCAAAAAACTATATTGTAAGTGTGATGCTATCAACAAAACATATGCTGGGCTACAGTCTGCACAGTGACACTATATGATAACAGATGGAGCTAGGTATAAGACAATAAATGTGTTTTCATCTCATTCTGGTATGCTCAAAAACTGATGAGTGAAAGCATTTTGAATAAAGCACTGTTGTCATCCTTCATTTTCAAAGATGACACCAGCTGACAGAAGATCTTGTCTGAAAAGATAAATTAGGGACTGTTAGTCTTTCCTCCAGGGAGCACATATAAAGCCAGACCTTTGATTAGGAATCATCTCTGCGATCTGAAATGACTGTTGCCATTTGCAACACTGCCTCTTAGACTTGAGGTCAGTCTTGGCTCAAAACAATCAATTCCATTCCTGATATTGTCAGGCTAGTCTGGCATTTTCTGTGGTTTCTCAGTCATCCAGGATATTTGTTGTCTTATCTTATAATCTAAGTATTATTGTCTTAGTGAGACTATCTGCCCAATTACAACCTAGATTAAAAGATCATGACATGAATAAAATAATCTCATTTTAAATGCTCAGTAAGTTTTATATAACCTTACTTTTCCAAAAACACATTCATTAAAAAAACCATTATTAAGTTATTTAGCCCAATGAAAGGTTTGAAGATTTTACTATTGTTCTTATTAACTCCATTATTTATTAAACTGAATACATTATTTTCCTAGGCTTGGGACTGTCCGTTCTAAACACATCACAGATGATTTCACCAGATTCTCATCTGGACCATATATTCATAATGAAGTCAAGGTACATTGTGGCACTATAATTTATTATTATCAGAGGTCACTTAAGTCCCTCCAGTGCAAGGTACAGATGAACTTGATTAAATAATCATCCTGTAAATCTAGCACTTGGGTGATTAGTAAATTGATGATTTCAATTACAGCAGCTCTCCAGCCCAGAAAAGAAAAGCATAGAAAACACAAAACTAATCATCTTCTCAAATTATTACTGGATGCTCTCCCATGCATTTTGGATGCTACATCACCAAAACAGGGAAAAGGTGTATTATCCTTTAACTTACCCCACCCCAAAGGAATGTTACCAGAGGGAGAAGAACAGTAAGTCGCTTTAAAAAACAAATCTTGGTGATGGGAATACAGGCAATTTCTTACCTTCATTTTACTAATCTGTATTTTTTTCGATTTTCTACATTGAACGTTGACTATTTTGTGCTAAGGGAAATATTATTTTAAAAATAAAGAAATTTAAGGTAGCACAATGTGTATTATTAGTATTACCCAGCTTTTTGTTCCACTTGACCAAAAACATAAGGTTCCATCAACAACTAACCTGCTCGGTATGGCCATGACTGAGGTTATCTTTTTTTTACTGGACAACGCAAGTTGTACAACACTGATCTTGCTTCTCGGGCAGGGAAGAATAGTTCATTTGCCTGACGATCTCGGCAAAAAGTTCATCCACCATTGATTTACTTTTTGCTGATGTCTCCATGAAAGGACAGCCCCATTCTTGAGCCAGAGCTCTGCCTTCTGAAGACATAACCTCTCTTTCTGGTTCCAGATCCACTTTATTTCCTACTAGGATCAGTGGGACTTTTTCATATCTCTTCACTCTGACAATCTGATCTCTCATTGGCTTGATATCCTATGTAAACAGTCACAAAGAGAAAGGAAAAAAATTATGCTATTTGCATAACCATAAAAGAAATATTGCAATATTGCAAGAAGTCATCCTTCAGTAAGTAGAGAAAGCTGAATCCAAAATAAAACCACACACCCAAATAGAGAAAATGTCATTTTCTCCATTGAAGTAGGAACTAGATAACTTCCACAGACCCTACCTGCTGGATTTCTGTCAAGAATATAAAATGTAGGTTGCACACTAACTTTAGGACTCATTTAATCACTTCTTTCCCTCAGTCGATACAGATTTAAAAAGCAAATTCCCAAATATGATGAATCCATTTGTACAAAAGGGTGTCTGGCCATGTCCTTAAACCTGCCGGCTTGTCATCACTCCTGATAACACCTGTTATCCTAGCACAGGATGGCAGCATCTATGCATTCCTAGCCATTTAGCAAGAGCGCTTGAGAGAAAGTGTTTTAGGTGGGAACAAAAACACTGCTTTGTGTCTAGAAGACCAAAGTTAAAAACAGATTCACACACTTCAGTGTTTCATTTTAAATGTAACGGTATGCCTTTATGCTCAAAATACACTTCAATGTTAGAAATTACTGTACACTAGTGAGCAGCTCCTGGGAGGGACAATGCAGGGGGGAGTCTAGGCGGGAAGAAGTCAAACTTTCCTTTGCCTATGTTCGGGTTTACAACTTGAATTTTCTCCCACGTGTATTACTTTTTGTAAGTAATTACAATTAATTACAAAAGGTAAGAGCCTCAACAATTCTCTAGGAGGGTGAACTTTGGGGGGGGGCGGGTAGTACTGATTTAAGACATGTTATAGATTTAATACTAACATTAGTTTTTTGGATTTTTTTGTAACTTAAAAGATTTGACTTAAATATAACACGTGTTTAATTTGAATAGTTACAGGGCACAGTATTCACTTGCAGGATGAAGGAAAAACAAGGGATTGAAAATTTACAAAAACATACGGTTATTTGACATTTGTAACAATTTTGTTTGATCACATATCAATTCAGTCTTCTAGGTTAAGCTTCTTTTCCCTGTGTCCTTATGGAAACACAAGTTCAGCTGAGAATCCAAATTTATGGCATTTGGGCTTAAAAGAGTTTAAGTCTCCATTGAAATAATGGCAGTTTTTCACTCTCTATTTATGTGTATAAAAGAAGTAGCTATAATGGATATCTTATGAAAGACCCTTCAAAAGACTGCCAGCCTCAAGAGAGTCAGCTAATAGAATAACAAATGTCCCAAGGATCCTTTAGAAAGAAAACGCCTGTCAAATAGCACCTTTAGCACATTGGTACTTTCTGGTGAAAAATGCTTTTATAATAGTAATGCTTTGGAATTTAAGCCTACATAAAATGAACTTTAGTTTGGTCACAGTAACTCTGTTTCATTTACCCACAACTTATTATTTTTAAAAGAAAAAAAACCCCTGAAGTTGCTATATCTGGTTACTGGAAAAGCTCACTATAGTACTTTAAGTTAAAATGCTAAGAAAAGTGGAATTAGCACATTGGCTTGGCTAAAGCACTTAATGTCTCTTATGTAAGCAACATTAGTGCATACCTTTAAATGCAGAAAAAATATCCATTTCCTAAAGCAATGGAGGTCAATATAACGGGTCAATATGAGGTTATTTATTTTCAAGGAATAAATAGCAACATTTATTGCATCTCTTAAAATAATGTTAAACCTCCAGTCTGTCTTCCAGTGAAGGACACGACAGATATTCCGAAGAAATTGGACCACCTCCAGTTCGGCCACCGGCCGGGAGTTAGAAATCTGCACTTGTTCAGTGTTCCCAGTTCCACATATTTTCTATAAATATTGTCAATGTTATCAGAAACGATTTGGATGAACTGCAACAAAGGAGAGTCATTCTAGATTTTTGTTCATTAATTCTAGGTACTAGTCTTTTCAATTAGTAACTTCCCTTCACACGCCCCAAGTAAGTAAAATGCCTAGAAGGCAGGTCTTGAGTTCTTCGTCTTGCAGCCCTAAGATTTATAAATCTGGCTGAGAGACTTGGCTGAGAACAGAGAGGGGGAGGGGGGAAACAGACGCGGAGGAGTTATCTGTGCAACAGATAATCGACTCCAAATAATTTTCCTTCTGAAGTGCTCTATTTGCCCAAGATTATCTTTTAAATGTTGTTTTGAGTACATTAACCAAGACTTGTTGACTTGAACAAGCAACTTCAGAAGGCTATATAGTCCAGGCTAAATATACACAAGCTGACATTTCTTTTTCACTTCTCTTTCACTTAAAAATAACTTTAAAACATTTGTTGACGGTTGAGACTTTAGTCCTCTCTACAGAAACAACTCGATACTTTTTCGTGCCAGGAGTAACCTCAAAAATGCGCCATGTCTAACTTTCAAAAGCAAAACACAGTCATTTACGCACGGTGCAAGCAAACCAGAAGTAAATGTAGATTACCACACCCCCTTCTAACAAATTACAAGACTTGGTTTGGTTACCTGAAAAGACTGTTGATTAACCAGACTATAAACCAGGATGAAACCTTGGCCGTTTTTGATGTACAGATCTCTCATGGAGGCAAACTGCTCAGTTCCTGCGGTGTCCAGAATTTCCAGCACGGAGGGGGAAGAGTCCACTTCGATCTCTTTGCGGTAGAAATCTTCAATGGTGGGGTCATATTTCTCAATGAAAGTCCCAGTGACAAACTGCACAGTCAGGGCAGATTTGCCAACCCCTCCGCTCCCTAACACCACTACCTTGTATTCCCTCATGAGTCCCACCTTCCCCAACTCCTACCAGAGGGAGGGAAAAATTACACCCCGCTCGCTGCGGCGCGGCTCTGGGAGGCGGAAGGTGGGCGGAAATCTGCGAACCCGGGAGGAGAGTGCAGAGAAGCCGAGGGCCCAACGAGGGAAGAAGAGGAAGTTAAAGGAGGGGGAGGGGAAAGAGCGAAGTGTCGGGGTGGGTGGGGATGGGATGGTAATGCCCTTCCTATAGGAACTGAAGCCCAGGCAGGGGGCGTGGGGAGAGGGCGAGCCCGGAGCAGCCCGGAGTGGGGGGGAGGCGAGGCGCGCCCCCCGGAGGGAAGGGGTGGGCGCCGCAGGACCGACGGGGGCTCCCGCTGGAAGGCGGGCGTCGAAGGAGCCTGCGGCCGGGGGCTGCCCCGTACCCCTCCCCCGCCCTTCACACAAAGGGGCCCAGGGACCCCGCTTCCTGCTCTCGCCGCCGAGCCGGCCCGGGCCTGTGTGCTCCGTTCCAGTCTCTGCTGCCCGGACGGGTCTCTGGGCCGCGGCTCCCGCGGGCGTCGTCCGGCCTGTGATGGGGCGGGGAGAGGGCGACCGTTACCCGCCGGACCCCCGCCCGCCCCAGCCGGGCGGCCCGGCCGGCCGCTTCCCCTCACCCGCCCCCGGCTCCCACCCGGACCCGGCAACCGCCGCCAACACCGCCGCCGCTTACCCTGCTGTCCGCAATCGCCCGGCCTCCCGGGAGGCTCTGTCACGCCAAGGCCATGGCCATCGGCCGGCTCCTTGGTCTCACCGCCGCCCCTGCGCTGCGGCTCGCAGAGGGAAAAGGGGCGGGGGCTGTCCGGCGGCGGCGACCGTTGGGACTCCAGGCGAACCCACCTCTTTTATTTCTCACCCCCCACCCCCCCACACCGCACACACCCGGAAGGGTTTCCCTGACACACTGGTTGAGGTGCCCCAGTTCCCCGAGACGGGACGGGATCACTTCCGGTGGGGAAAGTCCCACCTCTCCGGGGCGAGCCGGGTGGCGCTGGGGCCGCGCCCTGCTGGGCGAGACGGCCAGGGGACGGTTTCGGGTCCGGGCTACGGCCTTGGCAAAGGGCCTCTCCCAGAACCTCCGGCGTCCTCCCTTTTCCCGCCCGGCTGCCCGCAGCTGCTGTTCCTGCTGCTGATGCTGCGGACAGTCCCACCCCGACCTCGCGGAAGCCTCTCCGCGTCTCAGCTGCCCGCAGCCCGGCCTAAGGACTCGATCCACGCTTGGCGGATCTAACGACCCGGAGAACGCCAAACATCTCCGAACTAGAAGCGGAAGGGAAAATAAGACAGCCAAGAAAGTTGATTCTCTTTGCTGGTATTCCTTCCACTTGACATTTTTCGAAGAAACGCGTGCAAACTAGCCTTCGACTTCGCTAATGGTTCTGATTTCCTCTGTGGTGTGTTTTATTTAGCCGTGCCTGACAAATAATTAAACACACACACGGTACTTTTATCATCTGGCAAATCTGCTTTGTCTCCATCAGCAAATGCCAAAGTCATTCCTTTCTTTCTTATCACCAGGGTCGAAAAACAACAGGATTAGAAGTAGACTTTACGGTACTGTAACTCAGCTTTGAACCATTTTTTATTCCAACCTTTACGCAGCAGGGAAGCCTTGACTGGAAGTTGTTTAGGCCAGCAGACTAACTTCTTTTAATCTTTTCATTATCTGCAGGCACAGCAATTTGCATGGCTGGCTCTTCCAAGTTAAAGTTTGTTTTAACGGCCATCCTTCATAGTCTTTGAAATTCAGAAGCAAAGGACTCGGGTTAAACACACTAAGTTTCTATTTTTAGATAAAATTGGTACTTCTTACATATCTTTCCCTCTGCTAACTTTCTATTTGTAAACTTTGTGTCAGATCCACAGAGCCCCAGGGTCCCAGAAGCCTAGGTTATATTTTAGGCATGTCACTCCCTTTTTGATTCAGGCATGCACCCAGAAACCTGAGTCAGTGGCCAGTCGAGTTAAATTGACCCCAAATCCCCTTATTTGTAAGCCCTAATGGCTGAACTGTATACATAGGGATTTATTACCAAACCCAAATTGTTAGACATTAGACAACAGGCAAATTACAGTAGTGTGAAGTCCCACTGTGTCTCTCCCTGAGTACTCCCCAATGTCACTTACAGTATCCAAAGGAGAGTTTAGCTCAATTTCTCCTCAGCCTAGGGTTGGTGTCATCTGTCCCGCGAAGTCCCCGGCTCTGGCTCCAGCTGGCCTGAGTCCCACCTGATATCTGAGGCACTGCCCTCTGCTGGAAGAGGTTTGGTCTATGAATTATGAGTCTCCTTGTAGGTCACTGCTCCTTCCACCCGTGCTGTTGCCTGATTTGGAGTTCTGCTGCCCACCTCCCTGGCTAGCTGTCTCCAGACTGTCTGGGGGAATCCACAGCCCTGCACCAGCCCTGCTTGTAACTGAGTCTGGAAATTCCTCTTCTGATCCAGCAATCAGTGCTGAGCAATTGTAGCAGGTCTCTGCTGTTACTAAACTGGCAAAACAGGGTGCCCTTTTTGTTGAGGTGGTCCCACCTGTTGGCAACTCTAATATGAATGTGTTGGCCAAAGTATTTTGGAGAGAATTCTTCGTTTCTCCCTGCAGGGAAACATACTCCTACCCTCGGTACAGAGTCCGATTGGGTCACTCTCATCGACTACAGGGTAGACAAATGTCACACAGTCTGAAGATCCTTCTAAACTTTCTTAGGAAGGGTATTCATTACAGCAGCGTCTAGGAAAGTAAACAATTGGAAGTAACTTAAACGTCCTTCAATAGATGATTTAAAAAATAATGTGTACATACACACACACACAACATTCACAAAATAAGATACCGTGCAGCTATGAAAAAGAGAAAAGTAGATTTTTAAGTGCTGATGTGAAAAGATGGCCAAGATATATGGTAAGGATAAAAAAAAAGCAATATACTGAACAAATATATAGTTGCTCCCATTTATGTAAAATATGTGGGAGTGTGTGCAATGTATAGTTATATAGCCATTATAATCTGAAACACAGCCATTAATTATCAGTGAGGGGTATTATGAAAGGACTTTCATTTCTCCATATCATTTTAATTTTAAAACAGTGATCAGATATTATTGAGAAAAAAGGGAATAAATATAATTGTATAATATTTTAAATGAGAAAAAAATTCGTTGATCCTCCCCTCCTGAGGGAAAAAGAAAAACACCAATATCCTGACTGTCTAGGGGTCAGTGGACAGATCTCCCAATTTAAATTCCCTCCTGCTGCTCATTCTCTCCTCCCCAAACATCTCTATACTTAGAAAAGTATTTTCACATACATTACCTCATTAGACTCCAGTTGTTTGCCAGTTCACTCTTATTAGGCAATGACAATATAAAGACCAATTAGAAGAGCACAGCCTGGTAGTTGAGAGCCAAGGGCCCTGAATTGAGGGGCACAGGCATTTCAAACGGCAGCTTCCCCGCTTCCTAGCTGTGGGACCTCAAGCAAGTGATTTCACCTGAGCCTCGAACGTCTCACCTAGAAAATGGAGCTAATCATTTAATGTCAGACTATAATGAATTATATGTAAAATGCTTAGCACAGCCCCTTACTCATTATGAACCTTCAATAAATGCTAGCTATTGGGTTTTTATTTTAAAAATTTAATAAAGTGTTTTTCTAAAAAAAAATTCAGTGAACATGGAGAAGGAAACAAAACTTTTAAAGCCCAAGTATCTCCAAATGGCACAAATATAATAACTCAGTTACTCTTTCCAAAGGTATTTATTGTTAAAGGCTTTCTTGTTTCCTTTCGGGGAAAAAATGTTTATATGCTAGTACATCTATCAATCCATCTTCTATATGTGTTTTTTAAATGACTACAAAAGTAATCTTACTATACACACCATTCAGCACCTTGCCTTTTTCACTTACTATATCTTGGTGATTTTTCCACTTCAGAACATATAGATCTACTTCATTTTTTTAAATGGCTGAACCATGAATTAGTTAACCAGTTTTCTACTAAAGGACACTGGTTGATTCTAGTTCTTTGCACTGAACACCTTGCACATGTTCTTTGCCAGTTAAACCTTAGGGTGAATTTCCAGTAGCTCAATAATTGAAACAAGGGGTACTTACATTAAAATTCTTCTTGTAAATATTACCAAATTGTCCTTCAAAAAGATCACAGTAATTCACATTTCCTATGAACATAGTATGACCACCACAGAAACATGTTTCTTTATAACGTCACCCTAGGCATTACTAAGTGTAGTATTTTATAACTATTGTTACTTGCTTGAGGGTATTTTCAGGACTAACGAATGCAGGCTAGCGTTATGGAAGGAATTTGGGCGTCAAAGTCAGACAGTCCTAACATTGCCCTTTGCCAGTTAGATCTCGATTCCCTTACTTGTAAAGTTGGGCATAATAGCAGTGTCTAACTCATAAGGCTCCTTTGAAGAATAAATGAGTCAATCCATTCAACGCACTTAGCCTTCCAAACACTAACTGCTCAATAAATGTAACTGCGCAAATAACAACTTGCCACTCTCAAGGCTCAAAGTTGGGGGGGGTCACTTCTCCCAAGAGTGTGCCCTTGAGATGTAGAATTTTTGCTTTAATTCTGTATCAACCTCCACTCCAAAATAACTATTGCTGGGGCAATCATTTTTAAGAACACAGCTGATTTCTACCATAATGTGAAGAAAACTTAGGGTATAAACTATATGCAGTATCTGTAAGTTACAGGTACATAATCTCATTTTATGCACTTAGCTTGGCACAAGTTTAAAGTGCTAAACAGTTTGCTTCAGGCACTAGTTGTTCACTTCTCTTATTCCTCCCTTCTAGTTTATACCTACTTCCGTTATGATCCCTGGAGCCATTAACTGTTCTGGATAATTCCACCTTCCAGGTGAGCCCTCTCACCTTCCAGGTCCTGGAAGAAAAAAACACAAACACCCAGGCCATGTTCTATCCATGTCCCAGGCTCTTGCCTTCTCTTTGCTTAAAGTTGCCTTTGAGTTAGCAGAAAGCTAAGTCTGTAGTGTCCTCGGTCTTTGCCTACGGAAATCTCCAGCAGAGCATCGCCTCTTCTTATTTCAGTGTTTTCGGGAGGCCCCTTGATATCAGATCGTCCTGGGTTCTTTCCAGCCTCTAAGTTTCCAATCTTCTTTTTCAAATCATGCCTCCAGCTACACCAGCTGTTAGTTCTGCATGTCAGTGCCCTCCAGATCCACAGAAGCAATTTTATACCTTTATTATCTTTTTCTCATTATAAAAAATGTTTTTTGAAAAAAACTTTCAAAAAACATTTTGAAAAAAGTTTTTTAAGGGTCATCCCACTACCAAAAGAAAAAAATCACCATTATATTTTAATACCATTCACAAATTTCTTTCTCTTAGAATGAAAGAATATTTTTTAAACTAAGAATGGGGTCGTATAATTTTGCAAGCTGCTTCTTTTACTTACTGAAACTTCATGTTTGTGTAAAGTATTAAAAATACTCATGTAGTCCTCATAGCCTGAGTACATCTTTTCCCCTATAGCTTTGGCTTTCGTATGACCCCAATTAGTATTTAATCACATTTAACCTTGCCCACCTGGAATCCTTCATCCACCCAATGAGATTTCACCAGAAGGGCTGCTTACCACAGAGGCCGCTACCTGAGCCCAGCCAGGCAAACACTCCTCTGGAGACACAAAACTTTCTTTTCCAGATATGACGGCAGAGAGAGTTAGTTCCTTGGAACTCAGGGGCCTACTAAATAGGTATGTACCTAAAACTGATCTGAACTCCTTAATAACTTTTCCTCTCCATTTCATTTTTAATTTCAAAGGTAGTAGTTAGGAAAGCCTTTTGTTAATTTATTAAGTACCAAATAGATGTAAGGAATGAGTTTTAAAAATAACCATAATCTTTTTATTGTTTATATCTGCATGTTTACTGAAAATGTTAATCTGTTGTATAACCATACCCTTCATTTCTGTGCATCTGAATCACCTGGGGGTGTTGTTAAACTACAGATGGCTCCGTCTCAGCCCCAGAGTTTCTGATGCTGGGGTGGGGAAAATAATTTGCACTTCTAAATTCCCAGATGCCGCTGCTGCTGCTGGCCCAGGGACCACACTTTAAGCACCACTGTTCTAAAAAGTGGTAGGACTTTGTACTTGGACCTTCCCTGCTCAATATTCATTAATCTATCCACTCATTCATTCATTCATTCACTCACTCAACACACATTGGTTGAATTCCTACTTTACACCAAGCACTTTGCTAGATAGTGGGGATAGAAAGATGGATAAGACACAGTACCCTAAAGAGTTCATGGCCCTTTGAGGAACACAGACGATGCAATCAATATTTATATTATAGTGTGGCAAGTGCCATGATAGAGATATGGCCAGCGTGCTCCTGAAGGGCATCAGGGAAGGATTTTTGGATGCAGTGATTGGGCTGTAGGCATGGACGCCAGAGGGGTTAGTAGGGGCCAGACCCAGCTAAAGAAAAGCCTTATGTGGTTAGCCGAGGGGTTTGACTTTTGCCCTGGAGGCCGTAGGAAGTCATGGAAGGTGGTTTTTTTTGTTGTTGTTGTTTTGTTTTGTTTGCCATCCGCGGGCCTCTCACTGTTGTGGCCTCTCCCGTTGCGGGGCACAGGCTCCGGACGCGCAGGCCCAGCAGCCATGGTTCATGGGCCCAGCCGCTGGATCCTCCCGGCTGGGGCACGAACCCGCGTCCCCTGCATCAGCAGGCGAACTCCCAACCACTGCGCCACCAGCGAAGCCCCGGAAGGTGGTTTTTGAAAGGTCGAGCAGTGCTGCACTGAGCAAAAGTAGAGGATTCAGAACCCAGGCCTAAGTTCAAAAATTGGCTTTGCTGCTAGTACGACCTGGGGTAAGTTACCTAATCTTCTTTGGGTCTCCCTTTCCTCATGTGGAAAGGAAAAAATAGTATTTACCTTATTTAGGTGTTGTGAAGATTAAGGAATAAAAAGTACCTAAATGCCTGGCATGTGCTAATGAATGATGATTTAATGAATGGTGATTATGATCAGGTTTGACCTTTAGAAAGCTAAAGACATGGAAGACATACCTCTCAGATAACTACAATTCATTTGAGACTACCAGGCTAGTTCAAACATCAAGGCCATGTTTGTCATAGTGGCAAGTTGGATGATTTAATGGTATAATAATAATGATCTATTGATTACAGACCATATTCCAGGCATTGTGCAAAGTGATTCACACACCTTTAATTCTTGTAATAGCTTTAAGAGTTAATTGTTATTATTATTATTCCCAATTTTACAATGAATGGACTAAAGCTCAGAGAAGTTAAGTAATTTGTACAAAGTCACACAGTTTGTCAGTGACAGAGCTTGAATTCAAACTCAGGTCAGTCTGACCCCAGAGCCTACACTGTATTAACCACCTTGTTTCAGAGCAAGCAGTTCTGTTTCTTTGGCATATAGAGTAGTGAATGAGTGGTAAAACAGTGTTAAAAATTTCGGAGTTATCTTTCTGTTTCTCTAAACTTGAGCAAGGCTGACTGTTCCTACTGATTTCCTATCCCCTCTGAGAACATGCCTCCATGACCTGCCAGGGGCCACTTAACTTGGGTCTGTGGCACTTCCTGTTGATGCCGAGGTTGTCACAATTACGTTCCACAATGCCCTGGAGACTTTGCAACAGGGAACCTCCTTCTCTTGCCCCTGGGACCATATTCAATTCCATGCGAGGAGGCAGGGAGTAAGCTTAATTATTTTTCATACTGTTATTACAAATAGCAGTTCTTGTTTATTGGGCACTTGCTATGCATCAGGAACTTCATAGAACACTTCAATCCTCACCTCAACCCACAGCAAGTACTACTATCCCTAGTTTAAAGAGGAGGCAACTGAGGCTCAGGGAGGTTGAGTAACTTATCTAAGATCACACAGCTAGCAGATGCAGATTCAAGCAGAGAACTGGTACCTTCATTTTTACAAACCTTACATTTTTCATTTCTTGCCTTGCCTCTGTAGCTAAAACACTTCCAAACACAAATGTAATCCTCTTGAATGCTTCTACTGCCTACATGACTTAGTTACCAGACAATAGTTCAAACCCTGTTTTTAATGATGTGTATGCAAATAATGCCTGTTGCCTCAAAATTATTGCATACCATAAGAAGTCATTTTTGGGCTATTATCAAAAAGAAAAAAAAAAGAAGTAACAAGTGCTAGTGAGGGTGCGGAGAAAAGGAACCCCTGGTACACTTTTGGTGTGAATATAAATTGGTACGCCTATATGGGAAACAATATGGAGGTTCCTCAAGAAATTAAAAACAGAATTACCATCTGATCTGGCAATCCCACTTCTGGGTATATATTCAAAGGAAATGGAATCACTATCTGAAAGAGATATCTATACCCCCATGTTTGCTGCAGCATTATTTACAATAGCCAAGACATGGAAACAATCTAAGTGTCTCTTGTTGACAGGTGAATGGATAAACAAAATGTGATATATATATATATATATATACACACACACAAACACACATATATTTTATTTTATACAATATATATAAGTATATATTATATAATATAAAATATATATACTATTATATATAATATATACTATATTATCATACTATATATAATATACTATGTATTATATATTATATATATTATATAGTATGTATATTATATATTATATATATTATATATATGTATGTATAAAGTAAAATGCTTCTCAACCATAAAAATGAAGGAAATCCTGACATTTGTGGCAGCATTATGCTAGGTGAAAAAAGTCAAACAGAGAAAGACAAATATGGTATGATCTCACCTATATGTGGAATCTAAAAAAAAACCAAACTCACAGAAACTGAGTAAATTGGTGGTTGCCAGGGGCAAGGGTGTGAGGGAAATGGGTGAAGGTGGTCAGAGGGTTCAAACTTCCAGTTATAAGATGAGTAAGTTCTGGGGATGGAATGCACAGCCTGGTGACTGTAGTTAACAATATTGTATTGTGTATTTGAAAGTTGCTAAGAGAGTAAGTCTTAAAAGTTCTCACCACACACACACACACAAATGACATAACTGAGGTGAAGGATGTGTTAACTAACCTTATCATGGTCATCATTTCACAACATATACATACATGGAATCGTCCCATTGCACACTTTAAATTTACACAGTGTTCTATGTTAATTATGTCTCAATAAAGCTGGGGGAAAAAAGTCATTTTCCCCTCCCCCATTTACTAATTAATTCTTTTTTGCAAATGGTAGTTTATAATAGTTACATACAGGGCTAAATTTTGGCTGTTTAGTATAAACCCTCAATGTGAAATTGAGGATTCTTAAATAGTTGAAAAGTATGGTTATGAAAACTGTGAATTCCAGTCCCACCTGTTTCAACTTCTAAAGGGAATTTATCCTAAGTGTTCACAGCTTCCAGCTTCCAGAAAGTGAAATTCTGACCTCCTTGGGCCTTCATGTGCTCTCAGGAATTCCCCCAGCAGGTAACCAAAATTGAGAATAGAAAGAAATTGCCTTCACGTTGAATTCCTAGTCATTTAAAAGGACTGGTGTCTGAACGCTTTAAAAGGCTGATATATAAATATGAGAAATGATGTTTAGATAGATATTATTTGCCAAAAGAGATTTTTGTTATTGCTGAACTCATGGCACTGTATAAATCCTGTTAATTGTTTTTTTTTAGAGCAGCTAGTTGAATATGCAGAGTTCCAGCACTAGGTGTCAGCAAAACATTAAATAGAAACTCCCATTTTTTTTCTTTATTTTTCTAAGTTTTCATAACAATAAAAATAAAATACATTTCCTGGATTTTAGAAAAGACGACACAGCACACTTCCTTGCCGCTGTGACATCAGTGGAAGAGAGGCACCAGAGGGAATCACCATGGATCAAGAAATTGTAAGTCTTAATTTGACTTTCAACTTTGAATGGCCTGGTATTCAATTTTGTGTCACCTGGAAAGCTGAGGGATTAAAGTTTTGAGGTGAGGGTGAACTAGTTCCTAAAATTCTAAATAATGAATTCTTTCGCACAGAGAAATCTAATTTTCAAGTTGACCACAGCACTGGTGCCCAATTAACTCAATGAATGCTTTTCCCATGTGAATAAGATGAATAAAATTAATATAATGGTTCACTTTGATGAGCCTCGGGAGTTGTCCCATCCTATGTCTGGTCTGGTGTATAGAGAGATTTGAGAAACATTTGTGTGACAGTTCTTTCCTAAAGTTTGTAATAACCTAGGTAGTGTATGTCTGTAATCCTTCCTTCACACTTCCACAGTGTCATGAAGCAAGTGTGTTTGAAGCAAGTCTGACAACATCTTTCTGCTGATTTCAGCAACTCCCTATCAAGATAAACTGCAAATTCATATGCATAGAATATAAGGTCACCTATAATTTTGTCCCTGCTTACCTTCTGCACCTACTGAGATGATCATATAGTTTTTATTCTTCAATTTGTTAATATGGTGTATCACACTGACTGATTTGCAGGTATTGAAAAGTCCTTGCATCCCTGGGATAAATCCCACTGGATCATTGTGTATGATTCTTTTAATGTGCTGTTGGATTCAGTTTGCTAGTATTTTGTTGAAGATTTTTGCATCTATGCTCATCAGTGATATTGGCCTGTAATTTTCTTTTTGTGTGTGTGGCATCTTTGGTTTTGGTATCAGGTTCGAAAGTATTCCTTCCTTTGCAATTTCCTGGAATAGTTTCAGAAGGATAGGCATTAACTCTTCTCTAAATGTTTGGTAGAATTCACCTGTGAAGCCATCTGGTCCTGAACTTCTGTTTGTTGGGAGTTTTTAAATCACTGATTCAACTTCAGTACTAGTAATTTGTCTGTTCATATTTTCTATTTCTTCCTGGCTCGGTCTTGGGAGATTGTACCTTTCTAAGAATTGTCCATTTCTTCTAGGTTGTCCGTTTTATTGGCATAGAGTTGCTCGTACCTGCTTACCTTCCAAGTACATCCCCCACCTTCACATCCTTTATGTTCTAGTGCAACTAAACTCATCACGGTTTTAGTAAATTTGCACCCAGTCTCAGGGCTTTAAATACCATCTTTTATACTGCAGACTCCTAAATTTCCATATGCAGTCCAGACCACTCCCCTCAGCTCTAGATTCACTCTTACTCTATAGCTGTACTTGTATGTATTCAGACATCTCAGATTTAACATGTCCAACACTGAACGTTGACAACCACCTCTCCTCGAAAAACAAAACAAAACAAAACAAAACAAACCTCAGTAAATGGCAATTTCAGCTTACAGCTGTTCAGGCCAAACCCTAGTGGTGGTCCCTGAGTCTTCTGTTTCTCTCCTGCCATATCCAATCCATGTGGAGATACTAAAGGAATTACCTTCATAATATATCCAAAATTTGACCACTTCTGTTACCAAACCAAATTTGAGTCCACTCGTCTGAGTGCAGTAAAGCCAATCTACTGACACCAGGTTGTGGTGAAGGGAAGTGCAGCATTTATTGCAGGGCACCAAGCAAGGAGTCCAGGCAGTTAGGGCTTAAAAGACCCAAACTCCCCGATAGGTTTCAGCAAAGCATTTTTAAAGGCCAGGTGAGGGAAGGGAGTCCCAGTGTTTGTGATCAGCTCGTGCACAATTCTCTGATTGGGTGATGGTGAGGTGACAGGGCAGTGTCACAAGGGTTAACATTATCAATCCTTAGGCGTCAGTAGGTCTGGGGGCTATGCGGTCAGGGTCATCATGTAGTTAATTTCTTCCATTTGGTGGGGGTTTAGCATCTGCAAAACAACTCAGGAAATGTGCATCAGATACTGTTATCAAGGTACTGTAGAGAGGAGCTGAAGCAGAGGATATGGGGAAGGGGTCTGTCCCCGGAAGACCCCACAGGGTCCTGCTTGGTGATACTTCTTACCACCTCTACTGCAATGAATCTGGTCCAAACTACCATTTCCACTTTCCTGGGTTATTGCTCTAGTCTCCTAACTGCTCTTGCTGCTGCCGTACTTACCCCCCACTCAGTGTCTTTTCAACACAGGAACCAGAGTGATCGTGTTATAGCCATAAAACCCTCCAGTGGTTTCCCACTTCACTCAGAGTGAAGTCAACATCCTTAGAATTGTCTAGAAGGCCCTGCATGATCTGGCTGTTCCAAAATGTTAGGTACACTCTGACACCAGCCTCTGTACTTGCTGTGCCATCTGTCTGGAATTCTTTCCCCAGAGACACACAGCTCCCTTCCTCTCCTTGGGTCTTTTACTCAAAAGCTGCTTCTGCAATGAGGCTACTCTATATAAAATTGTAAAACCCCCCCCAATACAATACCTTCAATCCCTCTTATCTGCTTCATTTTTTTGTTTTCAATAACACTTATTCTCTTCTAGCTAGGCATTTTGTTTAGTATATTTCCCCTGTTAGAATGTAAGTTCAACGAGGACAGGGATTTTACTCAGTTTTGTTCACTGCATATTCCAGTGCCTAGAACAGTGCCTGCAACATAGTGTTAAACAGTGATGAATTGATTAAACTGTTTATACTATTATGCATATATGATATTTCTTTCCCATGTACCTCTGTTTATGATATTACTTCTGCCTAGAAGTCTTTTCCCTCTCTTCATTTTTTCCCCTATGGATTTGTTATCAGCATTCTTTTTAAAAAATATCTTTATTGAGATATAGTTTGCATACTATATAGTTCATCCATTTAAATTGTACAGTTCAATGGTATTTACTATAGTCACAGAGTTGTGCAACCATCACCACAGTTTTTAGAACATTTTCATCCCCTCAAAAAGAAACTTTTTAGCTACTGCCCACCCTGTACCCCCAATCCCTCTAAGCAACCACTAATCTACATCTCCATAGGTTTGCCTGTTCTGGGCATTCTGTATAAATAGAATCATTTAATATGTGGTCTTTTGTAACTGACTTCTCTCCCTTAGCATCATGGACAGGCTCATCCATGTACTAGCATGGATCAGTATTTCTTTTCTTTTCATGGCCGAATAATATTCTATGGTATTGATACACCACATTTTGTTTATCCATTCATCAGTTAATGGATATTTGGATTGTTTCCACCTTTTCACTATTATGAATAATGCTACTATAAACATACAAGTTTTTGTGTGGGCATATATGTTTTCATTTCTCTTGGGTATATACATAGGAGTAGAATTGCTGTGCCATATGGTCATTCTAGGTAACTATTTAAGAAACTGACAGACTGTTTTCCAAAATGGCTGCACCATTTTACATTTCCACCAGCAGTGTATAAGAGTTCCAGTTTCTCCTCATCCTCCCCAACATTTGTCATTGTCTAACTTTTTGATTCAAGCCATACTAGTAGGTATGCCATGGTATCTTTTATCATTTTGATTTGCCCTTCCTTGATGATTAATGACGTTGACTTCCTTCCTTCCTTCCTTCCTTCCTTCCTTCCTTCCTCCCTTCCTCCCTCCCTCCCTCCCTCCCTCCCTCCCTTCCTTCCTTCCTCCCTCCCTCCCTTTTCTTTCTTTCATTCTAATTTATTTTTTATTGAGGTAACATTGGTTTAAAACACTATATAAGTTTCATGTATACATTATATTTCTACATCTATACACTACAGTGTGCTTACCACCAAACATTTATTTCCATCTGTCACCAAACAGTTGACCCCCTTTACTGGTTTTGCCCTCCACCCCCCAAGATTTTCCCCTCTGGTAACTACTACTCTGTTCTCTCAGCATCTTTCCACATGCTTTTACATCATTTGTATATCTTCTTTGGAAAAATGTCTATTTAGATCCTTTTCCCAGTTTAGAATTGGGTTATTGATCTTTTTATTATTGAGTTGTAAGTGTTCTTTATATATTTCCGATACAAGTTTCTTAACAGACATGATTTGTAAATGTGATCTCTCATTCTATAGGCTGTCCTTTCACTTTCTTGATAGTGTCTTTTGAAGCACAGAAGTTTTAAATTTTGATTAAGTTCAATATATCCATTTTTTCTTTGCTTGTGCTTTTGGTGTCATGTCTAAGAATGCTTGGTCAAATCCAAGGTCATGAAAATTTAACCTATGTTTTCTTCTAAGAGTTTTATAGTTTTAGCTCTTACATTTAGGTCTTTTATCCATTTTGAGTTTATGTTGTGTATGGTGTGAGGTGATGGTCTAATTTCATTCTTTTGAATGTAGCTAACTAGATGTTCGAGCACCATTTGCCAAAAAGACTAAAACATGATTTTAATGGCCTGTTTGTTGCAGATGATGGGACATATTCCATAGTCCAGTGGTTCTCAAAGTGTGGTCCCCAGAGCAGTAGCATGGATATCACCTGGGAACTTGTTAGAAGCACAAAGTTTCGGATCCCATTGCCAACCTACTGAATCAGAAGCTCAGGGGTTAGGCCCAACAATCTAGGTTTTAATAAGTCCCCCAGGGGATTCTGATGCAAAATCAAGTTTGAGAACCATGGCAAGTCAAACCAACTGATGAAGCACTTGTACTTAATGAGCATCTCTTGTATGGATCATCTCCCTTTCCCCCTTACACTTGGTCAGGCCACCAAATCCTATCGATCCTTTCTTATTAATATTTCCTGCATTCATTTACCACCACCTTTACCCATTCTGAGCCTCACTATCTTAGTTCAGTTCCTCATCAACTCACACTACAAGAGCCTCCTAATACCCCACTCCACCTCTTACATTGTCCTTTCCAGGTTGACCCAAGATTCCTAGAATATTGTACGTGTCAGTCAGTGCCTTACTGAAAAATAAGTGATAATGCCTTACCACCTCTAAGATGAAGCACACATTCTTCACTTGGGCAATCAAGGATCTCCTTCATTTGGTTCTAAACTCACTTTAAAATTTTTTTTCATTTATGAATCCTCAACAGGAACTGCTGTATATCTAAATTATTCCTTACACATACCATGAGAATTTTTGCCTCTGTACCTTTCCCTTTTCCAACTCCTCCCACCCCGTACTCACCACCTCTCCCATTTAACTCCCACTTCTCCCCTAGATTTTAGCTTTGATGTCTTAACTTTTAGGATGCCATTCTTGGGTGCTTTAGAAAAGGTAAGGTACACCTTCCCCTCCTCTGTGCTCCCATAGAACACTGTACTTACCCATTGTATTTTTTTTTTTAGATGTTGGGGGTAGGAGTTTATTAATTTATTTATTTTGGCTGTGCTGGGTCTTCATTTCTGTGCGAGGGCTTTCTCTAGTTGTGGCAAGCGGGGGCCACTCTTCATCGAGGTGCACGGGCCTCTCACCATCACGGCCTCTCATTGTGGAGCACGGGCTCCAGACGCGCAGGCTCAGTAGTTGTGGCTCGTGGGCATAGCCACTCCATGGCATGTGGGATCCTCCCAGATCAGGGCTCGAACCCGTGTCCCCTGCATTGGCAGGCAGATTCTCAACCACTGCGCCACCAGAGAAGCCCCTACCCATTGTATTTTAATTGTCTGTTTGTCTCCTCTATGAGTGTGTAAATTTCATGATGGCAGGAATCTTGTTCATTAACTCAACAAATATTTATTGAACAGTACTGTGTGCCAGGCCCTGTATCCCCCACACCTAGGAGGTATTCAATAAAACTTTTAATGGATTAAAATGAGGGTTATCCCTTTTTATTCTTGCCCATCCAGCCACGTATTGCTCTGTAAACCATGATTTATGGAGGATGAGTTTTTGGACACTTAAGATGACATCCAAAGTAAGTGGTGTTAAAAACATAATGGACCTAATAGCAAAGAAGAAGGGAAGGAAGGAAACTTGTCCAAACTCATCAACTACAACGTGTTAGGTACCTCATAGGAAATAAAGCCCTTTATTTTCTTCCTCTCTTTTATGTGAATTTGCAACTAAAATTAAATATGTGCAAATAAAGAGAATTTATCATGAGAAAGTAAATCTTTTTTGGCACATATTTGCGTGTCAGAAAAGATAAGCATTTCATATTAAGATCAGGAAAAAGTCATTTGGGTGTGAATTGTGTTCCACTATTCATAATTTATAGGTAGATTATAAATATTTCTTCCCACCTCTTACCCTACTTTCCTCTCTAACCATCATTGATTAATGACATCAATTGAGAATGCATCTGACTTGGGAAAAGGTAGCAGAGAATAGAAGTGGGGATTCCAAAATGTTTTCAGACAGCCTGGAAAGTTCAGCCTCCTTTCAGCATTCAGGAAAGACTGAATTATGAACAGGATTCCAGATTCATCTAAGGTTAAGGTCAAAGTTTCCAAACTAGGGGCTGTGAATCCCTTAAGGGCTATATAAAAAACAAACATTGTTTATACACAATAAATAGATCTGGTACATATATGTGAAACTATGGACTGTAAAACAGAAGAACATGAACTTCATCTAAAATACTACTACTACTCAGAGGTAGCCACAGTTACATATCTTTAAATAAACTTTTATTTTAGAAGAGATTTAGATTTATAGAAAAATTGTGAAGATAGTACAGAGAATTCCCATACAACCCACACTGTTTCCCCTATTATTAACATCTTACATTAGTATGCTACATTTGTTATAATTAATGAATCAGTATTGGTTCATTATTATTAATGGAAGTCCATATTTTAGTCAAATTTCCTTAGTTTTTACCTAATGTCCTTTTTCTGTTCCAAGATCCCATCTGTTACATTATAGTTAGTTGTCATATTTCTTTAGGCTCCTCTTAGGTGTGACAGTGTCTCAGACTTTCTTAGTTTTTGATGATATTGACAGTCTTGAGGAGTACCGGTCAGGTATTTGTAGAATGTCCCTCAATGGGATTCGCCTGATTTTCTCATAATTACACTGGGGTTATGAGATTTGCGGAAAAAGACCCACAGAGGTAGAGGGGCATTCTTATCAACCCATATCAAGGGTACTAAATGTAAGATATATATATATACACACACACACATATATCTTAATAATATGTATATTACTATATTGTACTTACTGTTTTGTACCCTGCTGTTTTCATTTAAATGCCTATTGTGAAACCCTTTTCCATGTCATTAATAGCAGTATATGAATATCTAAAAGTTCATTTTTAAATTTTAATGGCTTTAGAGGTACTTTTTTTTTTTTTTGTGCAGTACGCGGGCCTCCCACTGTTGTGGCCTCTCCCGTGCGGAGCACAGGCTCCGGACACGCAGGCTCAGCGGCCGTGGCTTACAGGCCCAGCTGCTCTGCGGCATGTGGGATCTTCCCGGACCGGGGCACGAACCCGTGTCCCCTGCATCGGCAGGCGGACTCTCAACCACTGCGCCACCAGGGAAGCCCTAGAGGTACATTTTGTCTCCATATCTTTCTTCAAAAGATGGATTCCCCAGATCCAATTCCTATTGTGTGCAAGACGGTGTAATTTGTTTACATTATAAAAGGGGTTCTAATTAAGGAATTTAGTTCCTATACCCTGGCATTGCACACTGAGGGCTCTTGGCTGAGTTGGACTTTGTGAGCTATTTTCATGTACTTGTTGAAGTTTCCTTGAGGTCAGTGAGATGTGAGCAGGTGAGAGAAAAGTATAGAGGATGGGTTAGGTAGAGAATTAAGAAAAACAAGAGATTTCTCCTTGTCAATTGCATTATTATGAACTTTCATCAAATCTTTAACTGTGGTCATTTTTAAGTCTTTTGTCATTTACAGACAGTTCTGGGTGTACTCTGATGCTTTTGCAAAAATGTTCCTATAAAAGGGTTTCATCTTCAAGGAATTCATGGAAAAGACTCTGACAAGTACAGGTTTCTGGTAACTGACTATACTGCTGAACTGAATGAATAAGCATTTTCAGAACTCTAATGGAAAACTGATGAATTCATAAAAGTGCTAACAAAAGATCAAGATAAAAAAAATTAATTACATGAGACTGAGTGAACTGATGAGGATGATTATAATTTTTGTGACTTTCTGTTTGAATTAGAAAAAATCCCACAAGGACTCAGAGGCAAAAAATATACAAATCAATTTTCACTGCAAAGTAAAGGAGCTGTTTCAGTGGAGGATTACTGGACTGAATGTCAATATTATGACACAGTATGCGTGTGTTTCGTGTTTGGTAATTGCAATCACTGTTGCTTTTGTTGTGGTCATCCATTTACAATGCTTGGTGTCAGTTTAGTTATCTCTTGTAAAAATAAAATACAGTGTGTGTATGTGAAAAAAAATCAACACAATTATACCTATCCTCTTTACTTTTTAAAGTTTCTGTGCGTTTTAGTCAAAAAGATGATTAAGGTTACATTCACTTTCACATTATGCAGACAAACCTTTCAAATAAATAATTGGTCCTTCCAAAGTAAATTGTACTCAGAGCAGCCTGAGTCTTCAAGGTATGTCGTGTTTCATAATTATTATTAAAACTTGCTATTTAAAAAAAACAAAAACAAAAAACAAACAAAAAAGAAAAACGAGATTTTTAGACTTTCACCTGAAGGGGGAGAATCCAATTCAGAGTCACTACGTGGGACAGTCTCAGAATTGAGAGTCTCCAAAGGCTCTGGTTTTGCTAAACCATACCATATTTCCATGAGTTAAAAGACAGAAGATATAGAAGATATGTGGCAGTAGATGGTTGTGTTATTTTAAAATTATATATATATATATATATATATATATATATATAAATTTTTTTTTTGGCTGTGTTGGGTCTTCGTTGCTGAGCGTGGGCTTTCTCTAGTTGCGGCAAGCAGGAGCTAATCTTCATTGTGGTGTGCGGGCTTCTCATTTGCAGTGGCTTCCCTTGTTGCGGAGCACGGGCTCTAGAGTGCAGGCTCAGTAGTTGTGGCACACAGGCTTAGTTGCTCTGCAGCATGTGGGATCTTCCCGGACCAGGGAATGAACCCGTGTCCCCTGCATTGGCAGGCAGATTCTTAACCACTGTGCCACCAGGGAAGTCCAGAAATGATATTTTTATGGTTTGAAAAGTGACCCCAAACAACTAGCTACTTTGTGCTTTGGTGTAATATTTTATTAAATATTAAAATTTGGTTCTTCTGGTTGGACTTTTGCCTAATGTAATCATAATATAATCATATCACATAATTACATCATTTAAAGCAACATTTTGATTGAACACAACTTCATATTTTGGGTGTTACTGGCAATTAGACAATATTTTCTTACTACTCCAAAAGGGGCGAAGGTAAAAAAAAACTGCATTATTGTTTATTTTTAGATCTGTTTATACTGATCCAAATACATATGCCATTAATACCTGCTAATGTTATTATTTGAATGAAGTAAAATTAAACGTGTATTATTATGAATAATAATGATTTTTGTTAAATATTTGAGACTGACTGCTGGGTACTATAAAAGAGGTTCTGCTGATTTTTGCCTACACATCAAGCAAAGCACATATGCAGTATCATGTTAGGAAATTAGTGGCTGGGGCTTGAACTGGGACCATTATACCAAAGTGTAGTATATTTCCAGCAGTAAATCAGAAGTCAGAGGAGTTACAAGAATAAGACCGCCAACCCATGTTGGATATACAAAGTTCATTCAAATAATAAGCAACCAGGAGATCTTATCAACCACTGAAATGTGGCATGCTGGCTGCAGCAGGGCACTGAGAAGTGTGAAGGTCCGGGTTTGAAAGCCTGCTCCTAAAGCAGCGTGCCAGCTCCTTATGTAACACAGACCCATCACTTCTTCTCTCTGAGTTTCAATCTCCTAAGGCTCTTTCTAGCTCTAGTCGTCTATGAATCTATGATTCTACTCAGTGTGAGGTACTATGCTAGGTGCTTTGTGGGAGCCAAAGATGTACAAGACACTGTCCATGTTCTTAAAAATCAAAATAAGGATTTGAACGATTCCATGAACATTTAGCAAACATTTGCTACTGGGACTCAAGAAGGCTTCAAGTACTGAGGTAGAGATAGAACGTATAAGTGACAGTGACACAATTCCAACAACAAAACAAAACTATGATGTTTGTCTTAGCTTCAATTTCATTTATTCTGCTCCAAATATCTACTTATACATGGCTAATATGAAGTGATAATATTGATTTAAAAACAAATATGCCAGAACTGAAGCATGTGTGCAGTCTCTTTGAAAAAATATCCTTGAAAGATTATTCAGATACTTGATAAGTCCCTTCATGGCCTGTGGCACATGTTCAGATTTACTCGGTTGGAATAGATCTTGGTCATTGGAGAATAGACAAGGTGTTTGGGAATAGCCATGTGTCACTTAGAGTGAAGTCAAATGAATAAGAGGAGTGATAGAGCTAGGCCATACATTTTGAGTTGAAAATGAAGTGTGAAAATTAACAAATGAGACTGGTTTTCTTGACAGCCTTGTAATTGGCTCCGAAGGCAATTCTTGTTCCAAGAGATGTTTTGAGTATCACAAGAATAAGTAGATGTTCTCCCGAGGGAAACAGTTTGAAAGGCGACACTACTTCTCTGGCATGCTTGTGGTTTCAGGGTTTGTTTAGTTACAAATACCAGCTATATTATAAACAGTTATATATTATACCTGACTGATCCTTGTTGTTACAGTTTTGGGAAAAGTAACATCTTTCATCTGAAGGAAAACATCTTAAAGTAACACTTACTGAATCTCTCCCTTCTCTCACGAATCCATTAGGTGTTAGATGCTGAGCTATATAACTCCCGCAGCAACCCTGTATGAAGTGGGCATCATTTCCCCCATTTTATAGATGAAAAAACTGAGGTTCAAAGAAGTTAAGTGGCATATCAATAGAAATCAAGATCTTGGAGTTTGCCAAGGATCATAAAAGAACCCTCCTCCATAGTGTATTCGAGGAGTTTTTACACAGTTAGCAATGTTTGTAGCATTAGTACAATCCACTTTCTTTTTTCTGGGTGTTGTAACACCATTTTAACCAACCAGAGTATACCATTGCTTCCATACTTGCCTGCCAGAGACTAATGTAATAAACATGAATTTTTATTTATTTGCTACTTGTTTCTCAACACTAACCCTTTCAAATTTGCCAGTTAGGTACAAAAGGGTTTTCCTCTCTTTCATTGCATGGTTGCTTTGTTTTATTGTGCTTCAAGTCTCTTGACACATAGGGCATATTCACCTTGGTTTCTGAAAATAGTTCTTTTAACTAGTCTCCAGACTTCTAAAATTTTTTATAGCCAAGAAAATAGTAACTATCCAACCCTAGGTAATTTACTGATTACCTAGGTAATCATTCTGAACTGTTTTCTTATCTTTCACCTAGAGATAAAAATGTTTACCTTACCTCCCATCTCAGGATTGATGGACGGCCTGAATGCAGTAATGTATTTGAATGGATGTTGAAGTATAATGCATGGTATAAAATGCCCAGTATTGTTTTTTCACGTTGACTATGTGATTGACTAACCACTAAACCAATGTGGATTTTCATGTAATTTGATCTAGGTTCTGGGCTGGTTCCAGAGAAAGATTACCTTCTTTGTCTCAGCTCCAGAAAGCAGAAAGCAGTCATACATTACTAAAGATCAGGCCATGTCAGATGTCCTTTTGACAATTAACCATGGCAGCTGTTACTACTCATTGTCAAAAACATTCGATTATATTTCACAATATATACAAATATTGAATCATTATGTTGTACACCTGAAACTAATATAATGTTATATGTCAATTATATCTCATTTTTTTAAAAGTTTAAAAAATGCAAAATACAGTTTTGAGTGGAGAAGCTTTCTTAAAATCTAGATTGTTGCTGCTTCACCAAAAAGATACAGAATGTTGTATAAGACTTGCTTTAAGTTGTATTACAAGCTAATAAAAGTTGAAATTAGTAACACACACGCACAAATCCCCAAACCCCATTCAATTAGATGTTTTACATCAGTGAACCGAATGAGGACAATTCTTCCAAAAGGCACCCCCTGCAGAGGGAAGCTGGTTGGTCTAAACAGGGAATACATGGGGGGAAGGAGCAAAAGGTCTCAGTGCAAGAAGCAGGGGGCCTCCCAGGGCTCTCAGCCCTGAATCTTGCCCACTATTTGAAGGCAGGCAAGGCTCTGGTGCATTCTGATCATCAGTTTCTTTAACTAAAACAAGAGGAGGGACAAAGAATAATGCTTCACTTATATCATTGGGTTACTGTGAAGAGATTTGTCAACTGTAAAGAGCTATGCACAACTGAGGAATTAACAAATGTTTATTGAGTGCCTATTGTATACAGTGCACACAAATGAAGCATTCATGTACCCTCAAGAAACTGGCAGTCTATTAAAGAGAGAATAAAATGTATAAAAGTAAGAAATGTGAGGTAGACAATTGTCAGTGCCAAAATAGAGGAAGGCATTATTCTTACATGTCTACAAATAAACTAGGTGGTGATTGGATTGATCAATAAGATGATTAAAATGGTGAAATGATCATTCTTAGGCACAGGGCTTTAGCATCACAATTGCTTTATTCCTTGTACTTAATTAATGTATTTTTCAATTAACGAACATTTACTGAGCAACTACTATGTGCTGGTTCCTATGCTAAAGGCTTCAAATATACTGGGAGTTAAAAATAAATGTTCCTGCTTTCAATGAACTTATACTTTAGAGAGGAGGGAAAAAAAACATGCAAAGACGTGACACAAAGTATCAGGTGTAATGGAGGACACTTGGACAGGTTCTGATAGGGGGTAGCACAAAGGAAGCAGTGATTACCTCTTGGCAGTGGGGGCAGATCTGGGAAACTTCATAGAGGAGGTGCCCCTTGAGTATTAAAGAAGAAGGAGGACTCCCTCAAGCAGACAAGAGGTAAGGAAGCAAGGACATCTCTGGCAAAGGAAAGGACATGAACACAAAGGCAGAGGTGCAAAGAGCCTGCGGAGTGAGGGCAACTAAATGGTTCTAAGTGGCACTACTGAAATGGGCTGTGGGAAGGAAGGGGCACAGAAAAAAAGATGAGATGCCTTTTTTTGGGAGTGGTGTATTACTGTCTATTGCATAGTCATCCCTGTTGGTTAAAGTCTTTCTCTGTGAATTCCTTTTCTTGTTGGGGAAAAATAAACAGTCATGAAAACTTCAATTAGCCATTCAGGTTTCTAGAATTCCAAAGCAGTTGTTAGCTCGTTAAATGTTAGTATTCTGGAGTATTTGTCAACTAAAGTCTGCACCTTCCATGGTTCCATTGCTCCCCCTCCCTGCCCCCTACCCCACCCCGTGGCTGCATTTGCAATACAGTTTACCAGTCTGGTGAGAATGGGTCCCTTAGCTGGCAAATCTATTGGCTACTGTGTTAGAGCTCACAGAAATGAGTGCTTGGTGCTCCTAAGAAGTTGACATGTTAGTGCTCTTTTGTGATCTATTTCCCCCTCAAAATGGCAGAGTCTTTATCTGCAGTTGACTCCAAGCTATCTTGCAGGAGCATCATTCCTGCCTGTTCAATAGGAGCTAGTATAGTGCAGTAGCCATTTGCTGTAGGGGAATTCCATTACCTCCCCTTACCAGCAAGATAGATTCTGTCTGGTGTTTACGCTGAAGATGGAGGAAATTTAATTAAATTCTTTCAAGTGCTAGATTTACTTACACTATCAGTTTGCCACTAAACCCACCATTCTCATCTTGGAGAAAGAGGATAGGACCATATGTCTCAAACTTATCAACTGTCGGCACTTCCAGTAATAGCTTTCTGCTTAGAATCAAAGAAAGATTTGAGTTTTTGAGTCCCCCAAAGCCCTCTAGTTAGAACCTTATGGACTTCGTGATTTGGAACTGAATTGACTGTACACTTCTGTTTATTGGAATGAGTTTTGCAATAAATCCAGTATCTTGTTTGCAAAATGTCTTAGGGCAAAGTTTGGCAAGTTCTCCAAAGGGTAGCTCTTTCCTCCCACCATTGCCTGGTGAAAACTATGCAAGAATTAGATTAAACACCACCACCACCAATAAATCATCTACACGTTTGGCCAAGTGACAAAACACTGGCCTGCGGGGAAAGCCAGAGAAAGCAAGGATAAGGATATACATTAATTGCCATGAAAATATATAAAGATAAAGAGAAACTTGGTAAAAATTTCTGATGGCAAAGAGAATGATTTCATAATGCTGTCCAAAAAATGGTATTATAGGAAAGCTTCTCCCACTGAGTTTAGATGACTATTTAATTTATAGATGGAACAGAAATACATATGCATGTTCACATTTCTCCAATTTGTATCCAAAATGTCTGATATTTGAATAAAAGCTCAAAAAAAAATCCCATCCAAAATCTAAAGGGACATGGGACCTGTCCTCAAGTAGCTTACAGTACAGTTGAAAAGATAAAACTTCCACACATAGCATCATTAAAGTCAAAGAAAGTTTGTTATGAGGAGTGAAATGCACATAACTTAGTGTAAAACTTCACAGTACAGACACGTATCTGGAGCTCTGGGAAGTTAGGAAGAAGAACAAGGGATTAATGGTAGCTCAAGTCTTAGAGTTTCATGAAGAATGTGATCTCAAAGGTTAGGCACAGTTTGAATGAGACATTCTGACTGAAATTCTGATTGAAAAGGGGGGAAAGAAGAGCAAAGCATGAGAGAGTGAATATGATGGGCAGAAGGCAAAGAAGAGGCCAGGCTGATTAGGATGGAGTATGTGAGAATGTTGGTGTGGCAGGGTAGACTCAGACTGAGCAATGCAGGCTTAAGAATTTGGGTTGGGTTCCACAGGCAAAGAAGAGCCATCAGGACCCATTGAGCAGTGTAGTGACATGATGAAAGTAGTGTTGTGGGAAAATTAGACCAGGATTTATGCGATTACATATGGCCATCCAGATGGCAAATGCACCAATTGCAAGGATACTTACTTGCCAGTACAGTGAGCAGTGAGATGACTGTGAAAGGAAAGAGGTGGAAGGCTGGCATAAAATCAGGCTATGATGGAGGCTAGGATCAACCTGGATGAGTTCAGATGGGAAAAACAGATAGTTTCAAGTGGCAATATGGAAGAGTTGAGATGAAACATTCTGATCATTCCTATATAGCATACTCAAAAGAAACCAAGTTAAGAAAGACACTAAGGAGAATAAGAGAGCTGGAATAGTGAGGTCCCATTATTATGTGACCCCTGCCTCTCTCTTCAAACTAATTTTGATGCATGTGCCAGTCATATTGAACTGCCTATAGTTGCCAGAAATCAATATTTTTTCATCTCTCTAGGTCTTTGCCCAGAACACTCTTTCTCCCATTTTTCATGAATGCAATTGTTGTAGGTAGAATGGGACCCAAAGATACCCAGTTCCTAATCCCTGAAACCTGTGAATATGCTACATTACCTAGTAAAAGGAGCTATGCAGATGTAATTAAGGTTATGGAACCCAAGATAGGGAAGATAATCCTGGATTCCAGGTGGGTCCAATCTAAGCACATGAGCCCTTGAAAGCAGAATTTTCTCGAGCTGGAGTCAGAGATATTTGGTAGGAGGAGTCAGAGAGATCTAAAGGGTGAGAGGAACTCAACTTGCTGTTGCTGTAGGGAAGCCACATGGAAACCATGGGAAAGAATGAAGGTGGCTTCTAGGAGCAAAGACTGGCCTCTGGCTGACAGCAAGCAAGGAAATGGGGACCTCAATCCTACAACTGCAAGGAACTGAATTTGGCAATCAACCTGAATGAGCTTGGAATTGAATTCAATTCCAGAGCCCCAGAAAGGAATGTAGCTGATGACTCCTTGGTATTGACCTATGAGACTCAAATCATAGAAACCAGCCAAGCCACACTGTACCTAGACTTCTAACCTGCTGAACTAGGGGATAATAAATGGATGTTATTTTTTTAACATCTTTATTAGAGTATAATTGCTTTAAAATGGTGTGTTAGTTTCTGCTGTATAACAAAGTAAATCAGCTATATATATACATGTATCCCCATATCTCCTCCCTCTTGCGTCTCCCTCCCACCCTCCCTATCCCAGGCAATGATTTCTTTGGTAATTTGTTACAGTAGCCTTAGAAAATGAATATAGCACCCTTTAACTCTGAGCTCAAACATCATACTTCTGGGAAGGCTTCTTTAAGGCCCTCTTCTGTGTTCCCATAGCCCTCTATATTTTTCTTTACAATGGCAAGGATGACATTATATGGATGTCGTCTGGGTGCACAGCTGCTTCCCTCCCTAACTAGTGAGTGCCTTGAAGGAAGGAACCGTGTCTTATTCATTTTGAATTTATATCTGTAGCACTTAGCACAGTGCCTGACGGTTAGCAGGTAAATATTGCAGAGGAAAGAAAATGAAAATGGGAGGAGGAATATGTGTCTAAGACGCTGAGAGAGAAAGGGTAAAAGAAAATGGAATGGCTGCCAATAATTGCTGAGTCAGAAGAGCTTAGGAGCAGTGTGGTAGTGATAGTGGCTGGAGATGTAAATAAATGCAAAAAGGAGACCTAGGAGTTAGAAGGGATCCAATCAAAAAATGGGCAGACTTGAATTGACATTTTCCCAAAGAAGACATACAGATGGCTAACAGGCACATGGAAAGATGCTCAACATTGCTAATTGTTAAGAGACATGCAAGTGAAAACAACAATGAGACATCACCTCACACCTGTCAGAATAGCTATCATCAAAATGTCTACAAATAATAAATGCTGAAAAGGATGTGGAGAAAAGGGAACCCTCCTACATTGTTGGTGGGAATGTAAATTGGTGAATTTATGTGTACCAATGGAGTACATGTAATGGTACATGTACTCCATTGGTACATGTATGGTGTTTCCTTTAAAAACTAAAAATAGAACTACCACATGATCTAGCAATTCCACTCCTGAATACCTACCCAGAAAAAACAAAACCACTAACTTAAGAAGATACATGCACCCAAGTGTTCATAGCAGCACTATTTACAATAGCCAAGACATGGAAGCAACATAAGTGTCTATCCATAGACCATTGGATTAAGAAGATGTGGCATATTACACAGCCATAAAAAGGGAATGAAATTTTGCCATTTGCAGTAATGTGAATGGACCTAGAGAATATTATGCTTAGTGGAATAAGTCAGACAGAGAAAGACAAATTCTATATGATATCACTTATACATGGAATCTAAAATACAATATAATACAATTGAGTAAATATACAAAACAGAAACAGACTCACAGACATAGAAAACATACTAGTGGTTACCAAAGGGGAGCAAGAAGTGGGGAGGGACAAGTTAGGGGTATGGGATTAACATACAAACTACTGTGTATAAAATAGATAAGCAACAAGGATATACTGTATACCCATTATCTTGTAATAACCTATAATAGAATACAATCTGAAAAAATACTGAATCACTGTGCCATATACCTGAAACAGAATACTGTAAATCAGCTATACCTCAATTTAAAAAAGAGTTAGAAGGGAATACCAACAATAATCAAGCTTAGAGGACTCTAGAAAGGCTCTAAAATCGCAGACATTAAGTTCTGCCCACCAATTATGCAGCACAACTTCCAATGTGTTTTTTAGTTCTTCACTCTTAAACAAGAATGGATAACTAAAGGTCACCAGTCACTTGAAAGAAAACTCTAACTTGAAAGAGTTAGGCCAACACAAAGAGAAAAGAAGGAATTGAAACAATGTAGAGAGAAGAAGAAAATGTCTATGAAACAATAATTAATATCCTTAAGAAGTAAGACAAGATATTGTATCACTAAAACAAGAATATGATTATATGAAAGAAAAATTAATCAAAGAACAAGAGTTCCTGAAAATTAAAAATATAATAGCAAAAAAAAATCAGTTAATAGGTTTGAAGATAAAGTTGAGGAAATCACATAGAAAGTAGAGCAAAAAGATAAAGAGATTTCATTCATCAAAATGGCTTGAGTGCTTATTATGTGTCAGATACTGTTCTGCACTCTTGGACTATACCATTACATTATCATCATCAGGAAGAACAAACAGACAAAATCCCCTGTCCTTATGTAGCTTACATTTTGGTGGACAGTATGAGAATAAAGAAAAGTTGAACAATCCAAGCTATCCATCATCAAACTAATAAGAATTTCCAGAAAGAAAACAGAAAATATATATAAAAAAAAATTTTTTTAAAGTAGGAGCAAAAAAAAAAAAAAAGAAAATAGTGGGAGCATACTATCAATGAAATAATACAAGATTGTTTTCCCATCTCCAAAAGACATGAGTTTCCAGATTTAAAGGGCCCATCTAGCACAGGAGCATTGTGAGATTCCAGAATACTAGAGATAAAAAAAAGAACCTGAAAACTTCCTGAGAAAAAAATAAAATAAGTCACACACAAAGTATTGGGCTTCTCAATAGCAAAATTGAAAGCTAGAAGACAACGAGGGTAATGCTTTCAAAATTCTGGGCAAATGATGATTTTCAGCCAAGAATGTTATCCTTAGTTAAGTTGTCAGTAAATCAGAGGGCAGAATAAAATCATTTTCAGATACGCAAGGTCTCAGAAATGTTACCTATCATGCACCCTTACTCAGGAGGTGATGCTCAACCCAAACAAGGATGTAAACCAAGAAAGAGACTCACAAAACAGGGATCCCATCCAGGGGAGAGATGAAAGGAATTTACAAGATAACAGCTGTACAGCAAGTTCAGAAAGCAAATGGTTCAGATTGGAGCAGGCCAGAGGACCCTAGGAGGGATATTTCTAGGGAGAAAAAGCCCTCAAAACCCAAACAAAACTAAACAACATAACAAAACTTTGAGATAATCTGAAAGCTTTGCTTTCCTAGTTTACTTCCTGGCTCACCAGTGAATAACATCTGTGTACTCATAATGATGCAAACTTTAAATTGTGATATAACTATTGGGAAAATAGAGGAGGGGAGGGGAACTGTAAGAAAATTGAATCCCCGTCTACTATAATATGACTCCAATATATTAATTGTAATGAATCAAAAGACAACAATGAATTCATGTTATTTAGCAATATGGAAGTAAATGTCAGAAGAGACAGTTAAAAAATTGAAAGTGAGGTAGGGCAAGTTGGGAGGAAGGGAAGACAAGGAGATGGGGTCTTGCTTTTTTTTTTTCTTTAGTAGTATAAGCCTTTAGACACAGTAGTATACCATTGTAAATCAGTATATATTAGATACAATAATGATTAATTTGAAAAAAAAATCAATGGGGGTTAACATAAGGACAACAGGTGTTTTTTAACCTCCAGTTTCTAAATCCTCTGCCCACGGTTATCCTGTGGTTTTGTCCTGGCCATAATCAGAAAGGAAAAGTCTGATAAACTCTTTCACACTGAGATCCTAGATGCTTAAGGGGCTATCCTTGAGGAGGAGTGTCCTGGGGAGTGGGATATATCTTTTTTAAAGAGGAGTTTGGAGCAGGGCAACGCTAAGCAAGGAATAATTTCTAAATATGTATACATGGGCATTAGCATAAGTCCTGACCAGAATGGGATTTGGTTACGTGGGTGGGCGGGTGATATACTTTGTAGTGTGGGAGATTTCACTATGTTCTCAAATAGTCATGTAATGAAACCAAACATTTGTATTGCATTTATAAAGCACTTTCACCTAGGTCATTTTATCTGAGTCCCGTAAGGTCAAGATCATCCATGAATAAAGATGGAGCAGCACTAAGATCCGGGACTGGCCACCAGTGATTCTCTGTATCACTACACCAAGGTGCTTTCGTGAGAATTTTATGTGGCCCCCTCCCTACTGCCCTTAAAAGACTCACTTGGCCACTGAACTAATGCTGCATATGCCTCAGCTCTTCCAGAATCTCTCCACCAATCTGCCCTGCCCCCTGATTCTTTTCTCTCCAAGGCAAGCAAAGGAAAGGCAAGAGTATCAGCAAAGGACAGTCAGGCAGGTGAGTTTGCGTGGAGAAGCAGTTGGGGAGAAGCAGGGCCTCAGTGTCCTTTCTGTTTGGCGACTGGAATTATAAACATGGCACCTATGTGCTCTCAGTGCTCATCTCATCAGATTTCCAGACTTGAGCCCTTTCCAGTACCTAACACTCAAGGCAGAAGATGGGCCTTTAGGGTCCTGTGTACTAACAGAAAAATGTGAACAAAGGCATAATCAGTGCCCTTTGATCAGCAAACCACCCAAAGTACAAATGCAGCAGTCTTCACAGAAAGCTTATCAGCCTTCCCAGCAAGGAACCAAAAACTACATGCAGGGTCTGCCCTGTCAGGGCTTCTCTGATTGTCTCCACCCAGACACCTGGCAAGCTGGAGGCACTGTCCCAATCAGCACCTTGAGAAAACCTGCCAACCTCTGGAGCCTGGGAAGTTTCCCCACTGTGGGAATATTGGGAGGGGCCAAGCTTGGGAGGGGAAAGAGAGGAGTGATGAGAACTTTGTTCCAAAGTTCTTCAAAGGGCGGCCTCTGGGAGTGCCCTCTGGGAGTGCCCTGGCATCTACTGTTTGGCCTAGTTTTGAGAATCTGGATCCATTAACTATTGGCCCATTAGTGGTTGCATCTCCTCAGGCAGACCTCCCTGTGAAGCTAGGATGGAGACGGATGGTGCCTGAGCAATAAGGATGCCTCTGCCACATTCTTCTATCTTCTGATAGCTCCTCCTTCTGTCTTTGAGACCAATGTAGGAGGCTGTAGATCCCAGTTTACCCCCTCCGTCCATCTAGGAAAAACAATGAGATCAACAGAAACACATTCACATACAGGTATTTGAGATTTAATGAGACTTCACCCGGATGCTTTGCATTTTAACAGAGGTGTCAGGGTGATGGTGGCCTCGCAGAATGAGTTTGGGAGTGTTCTTCCCTCTGCTATATTTTGGAAGAGTTTGAGAAGGGTAGGTGTTAGCTCTTCTCTAAATGTTTGATAGAATTCACCTGGGAAGCCATCTGGTCCTGGGCTTTTGTTTATTGGAAGATTTTTAATCACAGTTTCTATTTCAGTGCTTGTGATTGGTCTGTTTATATTTTCTACTTCTTCCTGGTTCAGTCTTGGAAAGTTGTGCTTTTCTGAGAATTTGTCCATTTCTCCCAGGTTGTCCATTTTATTGGCATATAGTTACTTGTAGTAATCTCGCATGGTCCTTTGTATTTCTGCAGTGTCAGTTGTTACTTCTTCTTTTTCATTTCTAATTCTATTGATTTGAGTCTTCTCCCTTTTTTTCTTGATGACTCTGGCTAATGGTTTATCAATTCTGTTTATCTTCTCAAACAACCAGCTTTTAGTTTTATTGATCTTTGCTATCGTTTCCTTCATTTCTTTTTCATTTATTTCTGATCTGATCTTTATGATTTCTTTCCTTCTGCTAACTTTGGGGGGTTTTTTGTTCTTCTTTTTCTAATTGCTTTAGGTGTAAGGTTAGGTTTTTTATTTGCAATGTTTCTTGTTTCTTGAGGTAGGATTTTATTGCTATTAGCTTCCCTCTTAGAACTGCTTTTGCTGCATCCCATAGGTTTTGGGTCGTCATGTTTTCATTGTCATTTGTTTCTAGGTGGTTTTTGATTTCCTCTTTGATTTTTTCAGTGATCTCTTGCTTATTTAGTAATGTATTGTTTAGCCTCCATGTGTTTGTATTTTTTACAGATTTTTTCCTGTAATTGATGTCTAGTCTCATGGCATTGTGGTTGGAAAAGATACTTGATATGACTTCAGTATTCTTAAATTTACCAAGGCCTGATTTGTGACCCAAGATATGATATATCCTGGAGAATGTTCCATGAGCACTTGAGAGGAAAGCATATTCTGTTGTTTTTGGATGGAATGTCCTATAAGTATGAATTAAGTCCATCTTGTTTAATGTGTCATTTAAAGCTTGTGTTTCCTTATTTATTTTCATTTTGGATGATCTGTCTATTGGTGAAAGTGGGCTGTTAAAGTCCCCTTCTATGATTGTGTTACTGTCAATTTCTGCTTTTATGGCTGTTAGCATTTGCCTTATGTATTGAAGTGCTCCTATGTTGGGTGGATAAATATTTACAATTGTTATATCTTCTTCTTGGATCGATCCCTTGATCATTAAATAGTGTCTTTCTTTGTCTCTTGTAATAGTCTTTATTTTAAAGTCTGTTTTGTGTGATATGAGAATT
This sequence comes from Mesoplodon mirus, assembly GCF_964341445.2. NCBI lineage: Eukaryota > Metazoa > Chordata > Mammalia > Artiodactyla > Ziphiidae > Mesoplodon > Mesoplodon mirus. The sequence goes on from NC_138981.1 coordinate 113,465,317, forward strand.
GCTACTCCAGCTTTGTTTTGATTTCCATTTGCATGGAATATCTTTTTCCCTTCTCTCACTTTCAGTCTGTATGTGTCCCTAGGTCTGAAGTGGGTCTCTTGTAGACAGCATATATACGGGTCTTATTTTTGTATCCATTCAGCCAGTCTATGTCTTTTGGTTGCAGCCTTTAATCCATTTACATTTAAGGTAGTTATTGATATGTATGTTCCTATTATCATTTTCTTAATTGTTTTGGGTTTGTTATTGTAGGTCTTTTCCTTCATTTGTGTTTCTTGCCTAGAGAAGTTCCTTTAGCATTTGTTGTCAAGCTGGTTTGGTGGTGCTGAATTCTGTTAGCTTTTGCTTGTCTGTAAAGATTTTGATTTCTCCATCAAATTTGAATGAGATCCTTGCTGGGTAGTGTAACCTTGGTTTTAGGTTTTTCCCTTCATCACTTTAAATATGTCCTGCCACTCCCTTCTGGCTTGCAGAGTTTCTGCTGAAACATCAGCTGTTAACCTTATGGGGATTCCCTTTTATGTTATTTGTTGTTTTTCCCATGCTGCTTTTAATATTTGTTCTTTGTATTTAGTTTTTGATAGTTTGATTAATATGTGTCTTGTCGTGTTTCTCCTTGGATTTATCCTGTATGGGACTGTCTGTGCTTCCTGGACTTGATTAACTATTTCCTTTCCCATATTAGGGAAGTTTTCAACTATAATCTCTTCAGATATTTTCCCAATCCCTTTCTTTTTCTCTTTTTCTTCTGGGATCCCTAAAATTCGAATGTTGGTGCACTTAATTGTTATCCCAGAGGTCTCTGAGACTGTCCTCAATTCTTTTCACTGCTTTTTCTTTATCCTGCTTTGTGGTAGTTATTTCCACTATTTCATCTTCCAGGTCACTTTTCTGTTCTTCTGCCTCAGTTATTCTGCTATTGATTCCTTCTAGAGAATTTTAAATTTCATTTATTGTGTTGTTCATGATTGTTTGTTTGCTCTTTATTTCTTCTAGGTCCTTGTTAAACGTTTCTTGTATTTTCTCCATTCTATTTCCAAGATTTTGGATCATCTTTACTATCATTACTCTGAATTCTTTTTCAGGTAGACTGCCTATTTCCTCTTCATTTGTTTGGTCTGGCGGGTTTTTGCCTTGCTCCTTCATCTGTTGTGTGTTTCTCTGTCTTCTCATTTTGCTTAACTTACTGTGTTTGAGGTCTCCTTTTTGGAGGCTGCACATTCGTAGTTCCCATTGTTTTTGGTGTCCGCCCCCAGTGGGTAAGGTTAGTTCAGTTGGTTGTGTAGGCTTCCTGGTGGAGGGGAGTGGTGCCTGTGTTCTCCCGGATGAGGCTGTATCCTGTCTTTCTCGTAGGCAGGACTGCGTCTGGTGGTGTGTTTTGGGGTGTCTGTGATCTTAGTATGATTTTAGGCAACCTCTGTGCTAATGGGTGGGTTTGTGTTCCTGTCTTTCCAGTTGTTTGGCATAGGGTGTCCAGCACTGTAGCTTGCTAGTCGTTGAGTCTAACTGGGTCTTAGCATTGAGATGGAGATCTCTGGGACAACTTTCGCCATTTGATACTACATGGAGCTGGGAAGTCTCTGGTGGATCAGTGTCCTGAACTCGGCTCTCCCACCTCAGAGGCACTGGCCTGACACCCAGGCAGAGCACCAAGACCCTGTCAGCCACACAGCTCAGAAGAAAAGGGAGAAGAAAAGAATAAAAGTAATAATATAAAATAATATAAAGTTATTAAAATTTTAAAAAATTTTACAAATAAAAATATTAAAAAGTAATAAAAAAAGAAGAGAGCATCCAAACCAAAAAACAAATCCACCAGTGATAACAAGTGCTAAAAAGTATACTAAAAGCAAACAAAAAACGGACTTACAGAACCCTACGACAAATAGTAAAAGCAAAGCTATACAGACAATATCACACAAAGAAGCATACATATACACACTCACAAAAAGAGAAAGAGGAAAAAATATATCTATATATTAAAAAAAAGGAAGCGAGCAACCTAATCAATGAACAAATCTACCAATGATTATAAACTCTACATACTAAACTAAGATAAACATGAAACCAGAAACAAATTAGATGCAGAAAGCAAACTCCAAGTCTACAGTTGCTCCCAAAGTCCACCTCCTCAATTTGGGATGATTCGTTGCCTATTCAGAGATGCAGGGTACATCAAGTTGATTGTGGAGATTTGATCCACTGCTGCTGAGGCTGCTGGGAGAGATTTCCCTTTCTCTTCTTTGTTTGCACAGCTCCTGGATTTCAGTTTTGGATTGGCCCCGCCTCTGCATGTGGGTCACTTGAGGGCGTCTGTTCTTTGCTCAGACAGGACGGGGTTAAAGTAGCAGGTGATTAGGGGGCTCTGGCTCACTCAGGCCATAGGGAGGGTGGGGCACAGGATGCGGGGCGAGCCTGCAGCGACAGGGGCCAGCATGATGTTGCAGCAACCTGAGGCATGCTGTGTGTTCTCGTGGGGAAGTTGTCTCTGGATCACAGGACCCTGGCAGTGGCGCGCTGCACAGGCCCCCAGGAGGGGAGGTATGGATAGTGACCTGTGCTTGCACACAGGCTTCTTGGTGGCTTCAGCAGCAGCCTTAGCATTTCATGCCCATCTCTGGTGTCCACGCTGATAGCCGCACCTCACATCCGTCTCTGGACCTCGTTTAGGCAGTGCTCTGAATCCCCTTTTTGCGCATCCCCAAACAATGGTCTCTTGCCTCTGAGGCAGTTCCAGACTCTTTCCCGGAATCTCTCCCGGCCAGCTGTGGCACACTAGCCCCCTTCAGGCTGTGTTCACGCAGCCAACCCCAGTCCTCTCCCTGGGATCTGACTTCCGAAGCCAAAGCCTCAGCTCCCAGCCCCCACTCACCACAGTGGGTGAGCAGACAAGCCTCTCGGGCTGGTGAGTGCTGGTTGGCACTGATCCTCTGTGCGGGAATCTCTCCTCTTTGCCCTCTGCACCTCTGTTGCTGCACTCTCCTCCGTGGCTCCGAAACTTCCCCCCTCCACCCCCCATCTCTGCCAGTGAAGGGGCTTCGTAGTGTGTGGAAACTCTTCCTCCACAGCTGCCTCCCAGAGGTGCAGGTCCCGTCCCTATTCTTTTGTCTCTGTTTTTTCTTTTGCCTTACCCAGATACGTGGGGAGTTTCTTGCCTTTTGGGAAGTCTGAGGTCTTCTGCCAACGTTCAGTAGGTGTTCTGTAGGAGTTGTTCCACATGTAGATGTATTTCTGATGTACTTGTGGGATGGAAGTTGATCTCCACGTCTTACTCCTCTGCCATCTTGAAGGTCTCCTCTGCATGTCTTCTTTGGAGAAATGTCTATTTGGATCATTTGTCCATGTTTTTGGTAAGGTTATTTGTGGGTTTATTTATTTATTTATTTTTTGCTATTGAGCTGTAAGAGTTCATCATATATTTGTGATATTAACCCCTCATCAAATATATGGTTGGCATATATTTTCTCCTATTCTGTAGGTTTCCTTCTCACACTGTTGATTATTTTCTTTGCAGAAGCTTTTTGTTTTGATGCAATCCTGTTTGTCTATTTTTGCTCTTGTGCTCGTGCTTTTGGTGTCATATCCAAAAAAAGTCATTGTCAACACCTATGTCAAGAAGTTTTACCCCTGTATTATCTTCTAGGAGTTTTACATTTTCAGATCTTATATTTAGTCTTTAATCCATTTTGAGTTGATTGTTGTGTATAATGTAAGATAACGGTCCAATTTCATTCCTTTGAATGTGAATATCCAGTTTTTCCGGACCATTTATTAAAGAGACTATCCTTTTCCCATTGTATATTCTTGGCACTTTTGTTGAAGGTCAGTTTTGACTGTATATGTGTGAGTTTATTTCTGGGCTGTTTATTCTGCTCCCTTGGTCTATACATCAGTTTTTATGACAGTACCATTACTGTTTTAATTACTGTAGCTTTGTAATACGTTTTGAAATCAGGAAATATGTCTCTAGCTATGTTCTTCTTGCTCAAGTTTGCTTTGGCTATTTGGGGTCTTTTGCATCATAGATTTTAGGATTCTTTTCTCTATTTCTGTAAAAAAAAACACCATTAGGATTTTGATAGGCATTGCATTGAATTTGGAAATCACTTTGAGTTGTATGGACATTTTTACAATATTAAGTCATGTAATCCATGAATATGGGGTGTCTTTCCATTTATTTTTGTCTTCTTTAGTTTCTTTCATTAATGTTTTGTAGTTTTCAGCATATAAGTCTTTCACTTCCTTAGTTAAGTTTCCTAAGTATTGTATTCCTTTTAATGGTATTGTAATGGATTTTTTTTTTTTTTGGCCATGCTGTGTGGCATGCAGGATCTTAGTTCCCCGACCAGGGATCAAACCTATGCCCCTTACAGTGGACGTGTGGTGTCTTAACCACTGGACTGCCAGGGAAGTCCCCTGGAATTGTTTTCTTAATTTCTTTTTTGACTTGTTTGCTGTTAGTACATAGATAATGCAACTTATTTTTGTATGTTGATTTTGTATCCTGTAACTTTACTGAAATCATTTATTAGTTCAACAATTTTTTATTGTTGTTTTTTTGTTTGTTTCTTTGGTTTGGTGTGTGAAGTCTTTAGGTTTTTCTATGTATAAGAACATGCCATCTAAAAACAGAGACATTTTTATTCCTTCCTTTTTCATTTGGTTGCCTTTTATTTCTTTTTATTGCATAATTGCCTTGGCTAGGACTTCCAATACCATGTTGAATAGAAGTGTCAAGAGTGGACATCTTTTCCTTTTTCCTGATCTTACAGTAAAAGCTTTCAGTTTTTCACCATTGAGTATAATGTTAGCTGTGGGCTTATTATATATGGCCTTTATTATGTTGAGGTAAATTTCTTCTATTTGTAGCTTGTTGAGAGTTTTCATCATGAAAGGGTGTTGAATTTTGCAAAATGCTTTTTTTGCATCTATTGAGAAGATCATATGATTTTTATCCTTTATTCATACCCTGTTAATGTAGTGTACCACATTTATTGCTTGCACATGTTGAGCCATCCTTGCATCTGGAGATCAAGAAGGTAAGTAGGAAGTCTCACAAAAAAACAAAGTAGTGTGTTTGGCAGTCTCACTGTGCTATGTAGATAAGGATTAGTGTTCAAGATCTGCCAAGGGTAAGGCCTTCGTTGAACACACCAGATTATCAGCAGAAAGTTCTGGACAGTAATGCCTTAGAAGCAGGGGCAAAAGTAAAGTAGACAGGCTTTACCAACACTGAACCTGGTTTTGATTCAGCTTAGTCACTGATTCAGTAAAGGTGATCTGCCCTTATTTGATCTGCTTAACAGAGAAAAGAGTGTATCCTCTCTGAGGGAAGATAACATCATCTGGAGCCTAGATAATTATTTATACACAATTGGTTAACACTCATTCAACACTTTCTAGGAATTACAAGAGACAAGGTCATATGACTGAAAACCTAGGAAGAAAAACAGACAGTAGACACAAACCCACAAGTGATCCAGATATTTAAGTTAGCAGATAAGGAATTTTTAATAACTACATATTCAAAGAATAGGGGAAAAGGTGGAGAAAATATATGAAAAAAGAATTTAATCCAATCATTGGAATCTATAAAGAATCAAATGGAAATTTGGCCTGTGACTGGCAATAACCAATAGAATGCAGCAGAAGTGAAGTTGTGCCAGTTCTGGGCATATTCTTTAAGAGGACTGGCAGTTTCCACTCCCTGTCTCTTAGAACACTCTCTTTGGGGGAATGTTGTAAGAGGTCTGGCTCCCCTGCTGAAGGTACCATGTGGCGAAGAGAGTCCTTGAACTTTTATGTACAGGAAGAGAGGGCCAGACATCTCAGAGACCCAGTTGAGCCTCTGCATGACTCCAGCTGCATCTGACTACAACTGCATGTTAGACCCTGAGTAAGACCAGCAGAACTGCCCAGTGGAACCCATTTAACCCACAGAACAGTGGGAGAAAATAGATTGATGTTTTAGCCATTATATTTTGGGGTAGTTTGTAAGGTGACAATAGGTAATAGGAACACTGTCTTTCATAACTGCTCCATACCCCACACTATGAGGTAGGATAATGGAGATCTGGTATCTGACCCTTCCTCAATGCACAAGGCCAGTTTTCCTTGCTGGAAACCTGTTCAACTCTACAAGAAAAAGGTTCTGCTCCTGGATCATCCACACTTCTGTGTGAGCCAAGCCTCAGTACAATATCTTCCCAGAAGGTAGTATTCCAAATCTCCTCTTGAGTTCTGCAAGAAAGACTTCAGTCCCAGATGTTGGCACTTCTAGCATCAATAAGCAGGTGAGGAAGATCTCTGAATGATCAGTCGCCCAAATAGGTGGTCTTTTCCCTCTACTTGTTTGCCTGTCCAGAGGCTGATAATTGCTCAATGGTATTACCTTTCTAGGGAACCATATTCACCCACTACCGCTGCATACTCTTACAGGTCCTGGTTTCACTCAAAAATTCTCCCATATGAATACATGATGTCATCTTGAGGTTTGCATCAGATTGAGCTCAGAGGCATAATTCTGCTGCCTATTTAGAAGACATATCACTGCAGGCTTTATTTACTAATTTTCATTTCCCTAAGCATTCCACTTCAGCAGGTCCTGTGAAAACAATTTGCTGCTGTAATAATTTCAAAGTATCTTTTGGAGGCAGCTGATAGGCATATCATCCAAGAAGACCACTTGTATAAGGAAACCTTCCTTGAACTTTTTACGTGGAATGCACATCTTTATTTTATAAATATAGCCAACTCGGTTATCTAGGCTATTAAAGGGCTAGTGGTGTAAATAATCTAAAACATTGGAGAAAAGGTCATTTATATCTGTTTTGGGACTGTAGTATAGATTTTGTCTTCCAGCAGCAGCAGGTGTTCCTAATTATGATTTTGCTTAGGCTAATACTAGAATGAACTCGCACACTTTGAGCATATATATTACCAAAAACATGTTGGTAACTGAGCAGGGAGAGCTGACCCAAGACTCTTAAGAAGGTGTTTGTTGTACAATTTGCCTACAGAACCTTGAATCCTCTTTTAATGGATCTATCAGATTTCCCATATGAACTGAGAGCTGGTCCTCATTTTGACAGGCTGCATACCTATTCCAAAGATGCTATCATTTCTCACATTCTCAAAATCTCTCTTTATGATTTACCTCCAAAATCTGCCCTCCTTGTTTTCCCCTGTAGTCACAAGAGAATCTGGGCTGCTGTATCTACTCATCAATTGTAATGTCTGTCCCTGATGGTCTTTGGGGGCCAGTTGCAAGGCATGATAGGCAGGCAAGGAAGGCCTCACTGGGATCAGCCATGAGCCTGCATGGCTTCAGCCACCCTCTTTATCCTGATTACTCCTAAATTCCTATACCTGGCTCAGACCTCTCTCCCGAAATCTAGTGGTGTGTGGATATGCCTATTTACTTCCACCAAATGTCCCACAGGACCTTCACCTGAACTTCTCTCCCTCACTCCCTTCCAAATCTGCTCTTATGTTCTTTACATCAGTGGCTGATACCACTATCCATCTAGTCCTCAAACTAAGAACTTAGGAATCCTCCTTGTCTTTTCCTTTTCTGTCTTTACCCACCTGCTCCAGTTCTTGCTGATTTACTCCCTGATTATCGCTTCGTCTGTCTACCTCTTTCCACACTCTTTTCCCCTCAGACCAAGCCTCTATTACCTCTTGTCTGTTCTGCACAAACATTCCCATAACTGGCTTCCTTGCATCAAGTCTTGCTCCCCACCCTCATCCATCTGCCACGTAGGAAAGACACAGAAGCACTGTTCTAATACACATATCTCATCAAGTCACTCTATGGCTTCCCATGGCCATCAGGACAAAGTTCAAAACCCTTGCCTTGCCTACAAAGGCCCTGCAAAAATGTGACCCCTGCCAACCTTTCTAGATTTATGTTATGTCTCTTTTCCCTTCTGTCTCTCCACTTCAGCCATGCTCTATTTTTCTCAATTTCAGAACATACCATGCTCTCTCATCTCTGGGCCTTTTTCAGGGTCTTTCTCTCTGTCTGAGGTACCCTTTCACTTTCCCCCTCATCTGGCTAAGTCTTCCTGCTTCTTCAGATCTGGATCCAAATGTCACTGACTCAGAACAGTTTTCTCTGATGCTCTAGACTTTTAGGTCTTCTTGGTTTATGCTCTCATAGCACCCTGGATGTTTCCTTTGTAGCTCTCCTCAGATTGTGAGGGCCACAAGAAGATAGGCCATGTATGTCTGTGTTCCCTGCTCAAGTCATTAGCACAGTGGTTGGAACAGAACAGGAGCTCAGTAAATATACTCTGAATGGCTGACTAAGCAATAGCCTCTTAACTGGTCTCCCTTCCTCCAGAGTCTCCCCTTCCAACCTGTCCTTTCCACTGCCCTCAAGGTGATCTCCTAAACCTAGGATCTCCATTCAAGTCACATTTGAGCTAAAAAAAAAAATCAATTCTCCCCCTCTCCTACTGAATGAAGTCCAAATGCTTTTGTATGATGTGACATCAAGATCTTCTGTGATCTGGTTCTAAACTACCTGGCCAACCTTATTTGTCTTAGTTTCTGCTTAGAAGAATAGCCTACACTCCAGTCAAAAGGAACTGTGCACTTTTCCCTGCCCTCACCTTGCTCTTTCTAACCTCCGTGCCTTTGCTTTTGGTGATACATCCTCCTGGCAAAGCCCATACCGCGTCCTGCCTATTAAGTCCCATCTCTCCTTCATGAGCCCGCTTAAAAGCCTTCTCTGAAGTTTTGGCAGTTCCGCCTCCCAGCTGGAAATGACCACTTCTTCCTCCGAACATCCCCAGCCCTTTTTACCTCCCTCGTGGCACTGATCCCATTACATGCACACAAGGCGCATTCTCCACTAGGCTGCGAACTACAGGAGAGAAGGCCCTGGCCATTTCTGTGTGGCTGACAGGACTCAGGCAACAGGAGAGCTGCGGGGTCTATTTGCAGGCCTACTGCTTGCTTCATAGCCTTGTACTCTAAGTGTGGTCCAAAGACAAGCTGCCTCAATATCACCTGGGGGCCCGTTAGTCATTCAGTCTTAGGCCTCTCAAGCTTCCCAAATCAGAATCTGCATTTTAACAAGATCCTCAGGTGATCTGCATTTACATTAAAGTTTAAGAAGTCTTGCACTGTTTTATTACACAAGGGAACGTGCCTCCTCCAGAAAAGACAAACACCACATCTTGTAATTCGTTGCTCTCAGACCTGGGACCAATTTACAGATCAGCTGCACAGTGTGTGTTGCTGTTTCCGTTACCAGAAGAGCCAATTTCATCAGGCTCTTAGTTTGGGACCCTCCCCTTCTCCCACGACTCGAGGAAGCCTATTTTAGGCAAGGGAAACCTTTCCTCCTATTGGAGGGCTGTGGATGCACAGAGCTGGCCCCAATCAGGGAGGGAAGCTGTGATTCTTCACAGCTTGCCTTAATCAGTGCAGTCTCTGGCCAAGCTGTGCACCAGGCCTGGTGTCCTCTGTTAATCATCAGTGAAAGGAACACCACCGAGTGATGTCAAGTGAGCTTTGGGGCTAACCACTCCTAGAAACATCTGGAGCTGGCAGCAGATCGTGACTATGAATACGGATGAGGGGAACGATTGAACAATTTGAGTTAATCATAGTTTTCTATGTCTTGTACAAAACGTATTTGGGTTTTGATCTAAAGAGGCAAACAACTAAGCAATACTTGAGCTTCCTAGGTTTTAGAAGAAAGGTCAAGACTCCATCAAAAGAACTTTCTTTCCTGAACTTTCTTTCTCCCCAGATGGTTTGAGCAAGAACACCCTGTCTTCTTCCCTAGGCCTTACTTAATTATCAGCATAGCTCCAGTGTTGTACTCAGCGCCCATGTTGTCTACGGATGCTGATGGGTCATGTGGAGCAATATTGTCTCACTTCCCTGCAGAGCAGCCTGATCACTGGAAGGGCCCGCTCTCAAGTCCAGGCAAAGCAGCTCAAACTGGGAAGTGGCAAAACCTGCCGTTTTTGCCTCAGGCCTGTATTTGCTGATGAATTCCTGCCCAGGAAACCTCCTCCAGCTCTCTTTGAGCTGCTTGGCTTCTACTCAGAACCACACCCAGACTGAGGCGGGAGTGGCTTCAGACTAGCTTCTGTCTGTCACTGGGAAAGAAAGACAAAAATGTCCCCTGCCACGGAGATGACAGAAAAAGCAAGGCTTGTTAGCAACCATGCTGTCACAGGCCCCTGACTGTGCATTTAATCAGCAGTGTCTATTGTCACATAGGGCTTTGTGAGGCAAAGAAACAACTGGTTTAAATGAGAAAGTGGAAGATGACAAACAGGCCACTGATGGAAGCTGGTCTTCTAAGAAAACTGCCCCTGGACAAAATCGGGAAATAGATACATTGCACATTTTCTCTTCACCTATTTCCCTTTGCTAGGTTGATCAGGAATATATATATATATATATATATATATATATATATCCCTATTGGTATGTATATATATCTTTCTTGAGAGAGAAAGAGAAAGAGGGGGAGAGAGAGAACAAATTGAGATTTTAAGGAGTTGGCTCATATGCTTTTTGGGGGCTGGCAAGTTCAAAATCCTTTTGGCAGGCCAGCTTGCTGGAAACTCAGGCAGGATTTCTCTGGTACAGACTTGAGACAGATTTCCCCCTTCTCCACTACGCTAAGGCAGTTCTGGCATTTCAACTTCATCTAGTAAAGGCCATCTTTTGGTCCATGTTTTATATAAACAAACTGCTAGACTGGGCTAGCGCCAGCTCTCCTTTCTAATTATTTTAGGTTGTTGGTCTGGTCCACAGAGGAAATATCGTGGGGTTCCCTGTAGAACCAGGAAGCCAGGAAAGGTAGACAGGGACATTTGTCTGATGCCCCCAACATGCACAGCAGGAATCTCTGGGGCAGTGTCAAGAGAGCCAAACTCACAGGTTGTCACGTCTGTCAGGAGATGTCCATGGTAGGCAGTGACTCAAGAGCTATTCTAAGGCCATCCTTTGCCTGTTAAGTCACAATAGTTTGGCCCTCCCTGTTCTGTACTGCCCGGCCCTGCTAAGCTGGCCAGCTTTCCTGAATTGAAAGAGTACTCACTAGTCTCTTCGAGCTCTCACCACTCTAGGGAGCCGGAGAGAAGATCTGGCTGTGCCTGCCTGTTCCCAGGAGAAAATTGTTGTGATCTCAGGTTCGGTAGAGTTCTTAGATATAATACCCAAAGCACCATCTATAAAATTGAAGTGATAAATTGGTCTTCATCCAAAAAAATGTTTATGCTTCAAGAAAGGGATGCCACCAAGAATGTGAAAAGATAACCCACAGAGTGGGAGATAACTTTTGGAAATCATATATCTGATAAGGGTTTATATCCCAAATAAAGAAGTCTTACAGTTCAATTATAAAAAGACAACCCAGTGAAAATTTAGACAAGGATATGAATAGAAAATTCTCCCAAAAAAGATATAAAATGGCTATTAAGTACATGGAAAGATGCTCAACATCATTAGCCATGAGGGAAATGCAAATCAAAATGACAAGATACCATGTCACACTCACTAGGATGGCTATAATCAAAAAGAGATAGTGTGCATTGGCAAGGGAGTGGAGAAATTGGGGCCCTCCTACATTGCTGGTGGGGATGTAAAATGATGTAGTCACTTAGGAAAACAGTCTGGAAACTCCTTAAAAGTTAAGCATAGAGTTACCACATCACTCAGAAATCCCACACATGGGTATATGCCTAAAAGAAATGAAAACATATATCCATACAAAAACTTACACAAAAAAGTTCCCAGCAGGGACTTCCCTGGCAGTCCAATGGTTAAGATTCCGTGGTTCCAATGCAGGGGGTGCGGGCTCAATCACTGATCTGGGGACTAAGATCCCACATGCTGCACGGTGTGGCCAAAAGATTTTTTTAAAAGTTCACAGCAGCATTATTCATAAGAGCCAAAAAGTGTAGACAACCCAAATATCCATCAATCGATGAATGGATAAATAAAATGTGTTACATTCATACAGTGAAATGTTATTTGGCCATGAAAAGGAATGAAGTATGTATACAAGCTACAACATGGATGACCCTTGAAAACATTATGCTAAGTGAAAGAGGCCAGTTACAAAAGACCACATACTGTATAATTCCATTTATATGAAATATCCAGAATAGGCAAACTTATAGATGCAAAAAGTAGATTAAAGGTTGCCAGTGGCTGGAGAGTGGGGGGAATGGGGAGTGACTCCTCATTAGTATGGGGTTTCTTTTGGGGGTGATGAAAATACTCTGGAATTAGATAGTGGTGATGGTTGCCCAACTTTGTGAATATACTAAAAACCATGAATTGTATAGTTAAAGGATGTAAATGTGAATGTATGTTATGTGAATTATATATCTCAGTAAAACTGTTACCAAAGAACAAAAATGTCCATAGTTCTCTGTTGCTCTTAGCATTAAGTCCCAAGGTTCATTACCTGGAACATTAGAGCCTTCACTCCTACATACATGTCCAATCCCTGGCGTGCATTGTGCCACATCTAGCCACACTAGATTGCTTTGTCTCCATTCTCCCAACAGGCTGTGCATGACTACGCAACTGTGCAATCGTTCCCTCTGTTGTCTCCTCTGCCTTGTGTATTTGGTGAATGGCTACCTGTTTTTCAGAAAGCAGCTCAAGCCTCTTCTCTCTCCCTGATCTCCACTCTCTTAGGCCAAGAAGGGTTACTCTTCCCTTCTCTCTGCCTCAACAGTTCACAGCACACACCTCTCTCATTGCACTTCTTACATTGTGTGGCAGTTGTCTGTGTTTACCTATTTGTCTGTCTCCTTAACTAGGTGATGAGTTCATCGTGGGCAGGAACCATGTCGGATTTAGCTCTCTACATCCAGCACCTAGCAGAGGGCCTGATACACAGTAGGCTCCAGGTACATATTTGTAGGTTGAATGAATGAATTTAAGTAGACTATCAGTTACTCATACCCTCTTGTCACTCCATTTTATCAGAGTGATATCCAGTGACTCGGGAGCTGGCAACAAGGTCTGAACACATGGAAGAGGAGGGCAGACATATTTGGGGAGCATGGAGAAGGCAAGTCTGGCCAGAACACTGTAGTGCAGAACACTGGGCAACCAGAAGGCCAACAAAGGCATGTGGCCGGGAGAGAGGATGTTATCGGGGGGAGGGGGTCACTGGGGTTGAAAAAAGTGGATAGAAAGGGGAGGGAACATCAGCACCGCAGCCTTCTCTTAATCCCACTTGCCTGAAATTATTGACTCACTGGGTGGGGAACTCCTCAAAAGCAGGGATCGTGTCTGATTCCCTTCTGAAGGTCTGTGCCTAGCACAGAGTGGCATCAAATAGCTGTTTGATGAATGGAGGATCTTTGGTTGCCTCTCAGGGTCATAGCAAGTTTTCTTCTAGAAGTTTTAGAGTGTTGGCTCATACATTTAGGTCTATAATCCATTTTTAGTTAACTGCTGTATACTATGTACACTAAGAATCTGAATTCCTCTTTTTGCATGTAGATATCAAATTGTCCCAGACCATTTGTTGAAAAGATTATCCATTTCCAATCGACTTACATTGCCATGTTTGTCAAAAATTAATCAACCATAAATGGACTCTCAATTCTCTCCCACTGATTTTTTTTTTGGCCTACCCTTGTCCCAATACTAAACTTAATTGATTATTGTGGCATTATACTAAGTTTTGAAACCAGATAGTTCTTCGTCTTCAAAATGATTTTGGCTATTCTAGACCCTTTGTATTTCTCTACAAATTTTGGGATCAGCTTGTCAATTGCTAAACAAAAGCCTGATGTGATTTTGATAGGGCTTGCATTGACACTATACATCGATTTGGGGAATATTGCCATCCTGACAATATTGAGACTTCCAAACCCATGACCATGGATTCTATCTGCATTTATTAAGATCTTTATTGTTCTCTCACTATAATGATTTATAGTTTTCAGTACACTGGTCTCTTTCACATCTTTGGTTAGATTTATCCCTGAGTAGTTCATATTTTTCATGCTATTGTAAATGATATTTTAAAATATTCAACTTCTGTTTTTCAGTGCTAGGATATAGAAATATAATTGAATTTTGTATAATGATCTTGTATCTTGTGACTTTTCTAAACTGTTTACTAGTTCCACTATATTTTTATGGATTCCCTGGGATTTTCCACATACAGGATCAAGTCACCTGCAAATAAAAACAGTTTTACTTCCTCCTTTTCAATCTGGATGCCTTTTATTTCATTTGTTTGTTTGTTTGTTTGCTTACCACACTGTCTAGAACTTCCGATTCAATGTTGAATAAAAGTGACAAAAGCATAGACTCTCACTTTGTTCCCCATCTTATAGAAAAATATTCAATCTTTCACCATTAAGTGTGATGTTAAGATGTTGTTTTGTTTTGTTTTTGAAGATGATACCTATTAATTCTGACCAAATCATCTATTCCTAGTTTGCTGGCAGCTTTTGTCATTAATGGGTATTGGATTTTGGAAAATGCTTTTTTATTTTTATTTTTTTGCATCTATTGAGATGATCATGGTTTTTTCCCCATTATTCTATTAATATAATGTATCACATTAATTAATTTTCAAATGTTAAGTCAACCTAACATAGCTGGAATAAATCTCACTTGGTCATGGTTATAATACATTTTATATGTTGCTGAATTTGGGTTGCTAATATTTTGTTAAAAATTGTATCTTGACAATGGGTGATATAGGTCTGTATTTGTGGGTTGTTTTGTGTGTGATGTGTTTCTCTGGCTTGGACTCAGGGTAATCCTAACCCCATAGATTGAGTTGGGAAGGGTTCCCACTACTATTTCTTGGGAGAGATTGTGAATACTTGATATTACTTCTATTTTAAATATTTGATAGAATTCACCAGTGAATCCGAGTCTGGACTTTTCTTTGTGGGAAGATATTCAACTACTATATCAATTTCTTTACTGGGTATATGTTTAGTCAGACTTTCTATATCTTCTTTAGTCAGTTTTGGTAATTCATGTCTTTTTAGAAACTTTTCCATTTCAGCTATGTTGTCCAATTTTTGACATAAAGTTTTTCATGGAATTTTCATAATCTTTTAAATTTCTGTCATGTTGAAAGTGAAATCTCCTCTTTAATTTCTAATGTTGGCAATTTTTGTCTTCTTTCTTTTTTTTCTTGTCAGTCTAGCTTATTATTTGTCAATTCTGTTGATCTTTTTGAAGAATCAAGTTTTGATTTAATTATTCTCTAGATATTTTTACCTATTTTACTAATTTCTACTCTAATTTTAATTATTTCCTTTCTTCATCTTGCTTTGAGCTTAGTTTGCTCTTCTTTTATTGGTTTTATAAGGTGACACATATTATTGATGAGACATTCCTTCTTTTCTGATAGGCATTGAAAACTAAATTTTCTGCTAAGCTCTGCTTTAGCTGCAACCCATAAATTTTCATGTGTTACATTTCCATTTTTTCAGTTAAGAAACATTTCTCATTTCTTTCATGCTTTATTCTTTGACCTATGAGTTATTTAGAAGTGTGTTGTTTAATTTTCTAGTATCTGGAAGTTTACCAGATTTCTCTCTGTTGTCAATTTCTCACTTAATTCCATTTTGTTATTAAATATACTTTGTAAAATTTCCATCCTTTTAAATTTACTGAAGCTTGCTTTATTGTCTAGAACATGGTCTATACTGGAGAATATTACTATGTGTTCAAAAAAATATGTGTTCTTTGGTTGTTGGGTAGAAGTTCTTATACATATATATCACTTAGGTTGAGTTATTTGATAATTTGTTCATGTTTTCTTCATCCTTGCTGATTCTCTGCCTAGTTGTTCTATCATTATTGAGAATGAGGTATTGAAATTTATAACAATTATTGGTGAATTGTCTATTTCTCTTTTCAATTTTGTCAGTTTTCAATTCATGTATTTGGATGCTTTGTTATATAGCATCCAATTTATAATTTTTATAATTCCTGATTTATCCTTTTATCATTATAAAATGTCCTTAATTATCTATAATAATATATCCTGTTTTAAGTCTATTTTGTATGATATTAGTGTAGCTGCTTCAGTTCTATTATGTTTCCTGCTTGCAGGTGTATCTTTTCTCATCATTTTACTTTAAAATTATTTGTGTATTTGAATCTAAGTTGTATTTATTTTAGAAAAAAACGTAGTTGGGTCTTGCGCTTGTATCCAGTCTGACAATATCTGCTTTTTGAGTGGAGTGTTTAAATTATTTACATTTAATGTAATTATTAATATGGTTAGATTTGCATTTACCATTTTGCTATTTGTTTTATATATGTCTTTTTTTTTGACTTTAAAAAAATTTTATTTTATTGAAGTATAGTTGATTTACAATGTTGTGTCAATTTCTGCTGTACAGCAAAGTGATTCAGTTATACATATATATATTCTTTTTTTTTGCTTTATAACAAATTTAATCAGTTATACATATACATATGTTCCCATATCCCCTCCCTTTTGCGTCTCCCTCCCACCCTCCCTATCCCACCCCTCCAGGCGGTCACAAAGCACCGAACTGATCTCCCTGTGCTATGCGGCTGCTTCCCACTAGCTATCTACCTTACGTTTGGTAGTGTATATATGTCCATGCCGCTCTTTCACTTTGTCACAGCTTACCCTTCCCCCTCCCCATATCCTCAAGTCCATTCTCTAGTAGGTCTGTGTCTTTATTCCTGTCTTACCCCTATGTTCTTCATGACATTTTTAATGTTCATAGCAGCCCTATATGTCTTTTAAAAAATATTAACCATTTGTGTTCTTCCCTAACTGCCTTCCTTCACATTAAATACATAATTTTGAATGTACCATTTTAATTCCTCCAGGTTTTTTAATAATATATTTTAACTGAGCTCCTTTATGATTTCTCTGGGGATTATGAGTACATTCTTTTAACTTATCACAGTCTACTTAAGATTAATATTAACTTAATTCTAGTAAAATATAGAAACTTTGCTCCAATATAGCTTCTTTTTCTTCCCCTCCTCTTTGTTATTTTATTGTCACATATACTGCACCTCTATATATGTTTTAAACCTAACAGTACAGTATTTTAATTGTTGCTTTATAAAGTCTTATGACTTTTAAAGAACTTAAGGGACAAAAAAAATCTGTGTCTATAAGGTCCTTTATGTTAACCTGCCATTTCTGGTGCTCATTATTTTTTCCTGTGCATTTAAACTCACTGTTTGAAGTAATTTCTTTTCAGCCTAAAGGAAATTCTTTACTATTTTATATGAGGCAGATCTGTTAGCAATGAATACTCTCAGTCTTTCTTTATGTTGAAAGGTCTTTATTTAACCTTCATTTTTTAAGGATAGTTTTGCTGTATATAGAATTCTTGTTTTTTTTAATTGAAGTATAGTTGATTTACAATGTTGTGTTAGTTTCTGGTGTACAGCAAAATGATTCAGTTATATATATGTATATTTTTTTCTTTTTCATATTCTTTTCCATTATGGTTCATTACAGAATATTGAATACAGTTCTCTGTGCTTGTATATAGAATTCTTGACTGGCAGGGTTTATTTTTCCTCCAGTGCTTTGAATATGTCATTCCACTGCCTTTTGGCTTCAATTATTTAAGATGAGAAATCAGCCATTAAGAGTATTGGTGCTCTTTGGTATGTGAGTAGTCATTTTTCTTTTGCTGCTTTCAAGATTTTATTTTTCTCTTTTACCAGTTTGACTATGATATGTCTAGATGTGAATCGCTTTGAGTTTATTCTTTTTTTTCTTCTTTGAGTTTATTCTACTTTGGATTCATTAAGATTTTTAGATGTGCAGAATAAAGTTTTTTGTTAAATTTGGGAAGTTGTTAGCCATAATTTCTTCAAATATTTTCTCTCTCTTTCTCTTCTCTCCTTCTAGTGCTCCAGTTACACATGTACTGGTATACTTGATGTTTCCCCACAGTTTTCTGAGTCTGTGTTCGTTTTTCCTCAGTTCTTTCTTTCTGTTCTTAAGATTGAATAATTTCTATTATTGAGTCTTCTAGTTGACTGATTCTTTGTTCTGCCATCTCAGATTTCCAGAATTTTCCTTGAAAATCCAATATTCCCATTTGGTTCTTATTATGACTTATGTCTGCTATTGAGAATTGAGAATCTCTATTTATTAATTCATTGTTGTCATTCTTTCCTTAACTATTTAAACATACTTTCCTCTGGTCTTTTGAACATATTTGTAATCGCTGCTGTATCATCTGCTAAACACAACGTCTGGGGACACTCAAAATTTCTGTTTAGTGCTTTTTTTCCCTCTTGACTATAGATCACACTTTCTTTCCCTTTATATGTCTAATAAGTTTTTCTGGATAACTGGAAATTTTCATTAATAGATTATAACAACTGTGGATTCTGATGTTTTACCCCTGAATATCATTGTTGTTACTGGGTTTTGTTTGTTTGATTGTTTCTTTATTTAGTAATTTTCCTGGGCTAAATCTATGAAATCTGTCTCCTCTACCCATTTGCAGTTGCTAATATCTATTTTTTAAACTTTATTTTTTTAATTGTTAAACCTGGCTTTCTAAGGGTCTCCCTGTGTCTGCATAGGTTAGTCGTCATCAATCACTGGACCAAGATTGTGCTCTACCACCTTGAGCAGTACCCAGCTGATGAAACTGTGTACACATAAAGGAGCACATTAAATCTTTATGCTGTTTTCAAGTATGCCTTTATTTTTTTTTTCAGTTAGACCTTTACAGATCTCCTCTACACATTGTGCAGCTTCAGGTTCAGCCAGAAGTGTATGGTTTGAACTCTCTCAGGTCTCTGATGCACATGTGTGCCACCACAGCCAGGAATATACTTGTCCCAAACATGCAACTTCTGACTAGTAGAGATGTTGGCCCTCCCCACACCCTGGCTGTTCATGTGCTCTGTGATTGTTACCTGTACTAACAATACTGTTAGGCATAGACATTGCCCATCACACTTTTGACCTTGTCTGAGAAGCTGCTAGTCCTCATGGTATGCTCTATCTCGCAGAACTTCCATGCTGACTGAACTGGAAGGGAAATGGGAACAGCTCCAGGCCAGATTTTATTGTTCTTACCTGAAGTTCAGAATTTTTTCAAACATAAACACTTCTCAGATTGTTGTGTGACTTTTGTTGATTTCCAAGGCACTAAACTTGTTGTTTTTGTCAATTTTGTTCAGTTGTATAGTGACTTTTGGGGAAGATTTGCCTGTCTTATCATTCAGCCATAGGCATGTGGAAGGTAAAAGAAGAAAGTGACATGCAATGTTTTGCGGGATTGAAAGATCAATCTAACCAACATATGGAGGAAGGCCTTTGTAGGACAAGTTTGAAAGCAGAGAGACCAGTTAAAAGGCTGTTGAAGTAACACAAGTGAAAGATAATATGACTATGAATGGATTGTTGCCAGTAAGATGAAGGAAGGTGAAGGAATTGGGCATCGATATCAAATGCTGAAGCCACAGGCCATTTTAGTAGTCCAGTTGAGAGGGTATAAGGCCAGAGCCAGGACAGTGTAAGTAGAAATGGAAAGTAAGAAATATTTTAAAGATATATTGCAAAGGAGGCATTGCAAAGACTTGATGCCTGATGGGAGAACTGGAATGTGTTGAGAGGGAGGGAGGGGAGAGTTTGGGTCTGGATTACTGGTAGGATTAAAGCACCAGACACAGAAGGAACAAAAGAAGGACCGGTTGTGGGCAGAAGGAAGACAGTTTTGGAAAACTTTAGTTTTGGAAAGCCATGAGGACATCCAAATAGAAATGTCCAGTAGGCATAGGAGATTTAGATCTGTAGGTCAGGAGCAAGACAAGACTGCAAATGTAACAGGACAAAAGACCTTTCACATTCATATTTGGATACAGATGTCTCCATAAATCAGGACATCTTTGGTGTTACTCTTTTCAAAAACAATGTTTGGTCCTCCATATAGAATCTCTTTTTTTAAAAAAAATTAAGATACATTTTATTACATCTAGAAGATAGGTGGTCACTCCCTCCTTTTCAAAGACAAGACCATGAAGAGAGGTAAGAAGATTCTCCCAAAGTCACAGAGCTGAGTATCAGAGCGAGCATTTGAACGTAAGTGTTCTTATTTATTTCTATTAACCCAGATTTCCACATCTTTAAAAATGAGAGTGATGATGATATTAAATAAGATAAAGCCTTTGAAGGTGTCCTCTTCAATGGATTGTTGTTAGAGAAAAGGTTGGAACAGGTCAAACAAAAAACTGTTGAAAAATTCTAGCAGGGAGGCAGTAGGTTTCAGTGTTGGGAAGCACACAGATCAAGATTCTTGATTTCAAAGGATTCAAACTGACTCTGGCTAAGTGAAGCAGCAAAGAAATTTGTTGGTTGGGCATTGAGTGGCTCCCAGACTTAGAAGGAAGGCTGGGGAGCCTGGTTCCGGGAAGAGGCAGAAACTAGGGAAGCTGAGTGGCCATATTCACAGCCACAGGCACCTCCATAATCTCTTATATTTGCCCACAATCCCAAGAAGCGTTTTTGTTGTTGTTTGGTTTTGTTTGTTTGTTTGTTTTTGTTTTAAGGGAGTTGGCTAGAAAGTGGTCATGGGGGAGGAACATATAAAGATTAGGTAAAAGAATGAGAGAGAGGGAAGAAATTGGGATCATATGAGAAAGAAAGGACATAAGGCATACCAGAAGCTTCTTCCATCATCAATGTCCTAAATTGTGATGTGAGAACTAGACCAGAGAGCAATTGTGTTCATTCTCTCCATCCCTCACTCCTCAATTTTCAACAAAAGGTTCACTTAGTTTCATGAATATCTGTGTTTATATCTAACTTGCTTTGGCCTTGTCTTTGTCTTCCTCTGTCTTTGTCTTTCTTAGTTTCAGGGGATTTTTTCATTCTTCATCAGCTCAATATTTCATCCTTTGGCTGGCCCACGTTTCTCCAAAAGGCTGGCAGCCCCATCTGAGAATGCAAGGGCCAATTGCCCCCAATATACCTCTGAAGTACCACTAGATGGCAGCGTCTGGGAATTTTGCTAACCTGGCCTAGATCTTCACAAGTGCCTGACTGCTGAGTGGTGGGGAGTTTCACTTGGTTATTCTGCTTTTACACTCTTGCAAACAGTTGCTAACAAAAGGCATTATACCTAGCAGGATTCCTTTGTCCATCACAGAAGAAAACTGTTTGTAAAACGCTCAGGGCTGGGAAATCCTGTTCTCTAGGCTGGTGTTTCCCACCCCCCCATCAATTCTCACACAAGTTCCTAGCTGCAAACCTTCCCTAGATGTCCTTTTATTACCTCTTCAGCTGTTGTTTGTTGTTTGGCTTGGTTTTGTAGGCAGATTCATTTCCCCTTCCCTCCCCAGCCTGGTCATCAAGCTGAGTTGATCCTCTTTCCTCACTTTGAGCAGGGGCTTGTAGAGTCATGTGCTGTCAAAGCCTCAAGGGCTCTTATACTTCATTGAGTCTAAACCTATCATTTGCAGACAGAGCAACTGAGGCATATAAAGGAGTAGAAACTTGTTCAAGGTCATATAAAGAATTCAGGGCAGAGTCATATGGGTCAGAGTCTCTTGACATACTTGTTTAAAAAATCAACAAAACAAACATAAGATCATTTTGATCCACAAATTGTGCTAGCACAGCTATATGCCTGAGGAAGGAAACAGAGGCAAGAGATGTAAGACATGCCATCTGTCCTCCAGGCACTTAGAATCTAGTCAGGAAGCCAGACTTATACAATAAAAAGGAGATAAGGTGATAGAAAAATGCTAACATGGGTGAGTTGGCTCAGGGATTCAGAGAAGAGAGAGCTCTAAGGGGAAACAGGGCCATGGGTGGAGGTGGAGGGGTAGATAATTAGGTGAAGCTTGGAGATGAGAAATTCAACAACTATAATTATTCAGAGGTCAAGGCCTAGGCTGACTTAAGCAGATGATGCTCAAAGACAAGTAAGAGATAAGGCTAGAGTGGTGGGCTGGGACTAGACTGTTCAGGCTTTTAAATGTCTGGCCAATTTCCTACTAATACTGAACAGAAACCTTCAAAGGCTTTGGATCTTCAGATTTTCTATTTTCAGTGGGAACTTTCCACTAAGTTTGATTTCCTAAGAAGCAGCCTCTTCGCTTTGCCCTACTTTCCCCCAGTAGTCTCAGCCCCACAGAGATGAAGTTGAACCAAAAATTAGGCTGGTGCTTGTTTCCACTATACCTGTTTCCTAGCGACATAACCAAGAGTAATCTGGACATTCTCTGGCTCTAAACCCTATTTGCTTCATTTCTATCCCCCACCCACTCATAGGAGTCTGAGCAACAGGGCTCTGTATCCCACAGCTCCCTTTGTCACCAGGGGCCTTCCAGGAGAGTTGGAGAGCTCTTAACAGCTGAGCAACACCTAAAGGAGGTGAGCATGGTTTCACATAAATTCCAAAAGAGGCCTCCAAACAAAAGGTCTCTTTAAAAGCAGTCTGAACATGGGAGCAATACAAGAGCCCTTCCAGATTGTCAAGAGCACATCAGGGCCCAAGCAGTCTGACCAGCCACATTTCAAAGCAAAACAAGGCTGCTCTCTGAGCTCTCCCTTCATATCCAGGTCTGTTTTTCTACCAGGATACCAGTTGATATTCCAGTAGATATTCCAGTAGATACCAGTAGATATTCCTGCCTCAGAATCCTCCATCTAGTTTTACTCCTGCCATTTGCTGCCTCCCCTTCCTTCTCCCCAGAATACTATGCCTTACATCTTGGCTTCTGGTTGGTTCAGGGCCTGGAACATAGTAGGCGCTCAATAAATGGCATTCTCTTCCTTTAGACAGGTCTTAGAGATTATCTAGGCATTGGACTCCATGGAGTCACTTCAGGGGCCATTCGGGATACAGGTCATTGGGGAGCGGGCAGACTGCAGGCCCCCACGCCTGAGTCAACAAAAGGAACTCTATTTTTATATGTTAAATAATAGTTTGGACACTGGATAGGATTTTGTTTTGGAGGGAAAGGGAATGTTCTCACTGATCTGATGTCTTCATTTTCTAGATGAGGTCAGTGAGGCTCAGAAACACTTTAAGTAGAGTCAGGAAAACAATCCCATTTAGAATAACAATAAAAAGAATAAAATACTTAGGAATAAACTTAACCAAGGAAGTGAAAGACTAGTACACTAAAAGTTATAAGACGTTGAGAAAGGAAATTAAACAAGACACAGATAAATGAAAAGACATCCCATGTTCATTGATTAGATGACTTAATATTGTTAAAATGTCCATACAGTCCTAAGTTATCTACAGATTAAATGCTATCCCTATCAAAATTCCAATGGCATTTTTTACACAAACAGAAAAAAATCCAAAAATTTATATGGAAACATGAAAGACTCTGAATAACTGAAGCATCTTAAAAAGGAGAACAAAGCTGGGGACATCACATTTCTTGATTTCTAAATATATTACAAAGCTACAGTAATCAAAATAGTATGGCATTTTATGCTGGCATAAAAACAGACATATAGATCAAGGGAACAGAATAGAGAGCCCAGAAATAAATTCCCACATTTATGGTCAGTGGATCTTTGACAAGGGTGACAAGAACATAAAATGAGGAAAGGATGGTCTCTTCAATAAATGGTCATGTGAAAACTGGATAAACACAGACAGAAAAATGAAATTAAACCCTTATCTCACACCATATAAAAATCGACTCCAAATGGATTAAAGATTTAAACATAAGAACTGAAAATGTAAAACTGCCAGAAAAAAACATAGGGGAAATGCTTCTTGACATTGGTCTTGGCAAAGATTTTTTTAGATATGACACCAAAAGCAAAAGCAACAAAAGCAAAAATAGAAAGGTGGGACTGCATCAAACCTAAAAGCTTCTGCACAGCAAAGGAGACAGTCAACAGAGTGAAAAGGCAACCTATGGAATGGGAGAAAATATTTACCAACCATATACCTAATAAATAGTTAATATGTAAAATATATAAGGAACTTGTACAATTCAATAGCAAAAACATAAATAATCCAATTTAAAAATGGACAAAGGAATTGAATAGATGGTTCTCTGAAGGAGACATACAAGTGGCCAAAAGGCATAGGAAAAAGATGCTCAACATTCACTAATTATCAGGGAAATGCAAATCACAATGACAGTGGAATATCACCTCACATCTGTTAAAATGGCTATTATCAAAAAGATGAAAGATAACAAGTGTCAGCAAGGATGTGAAGAAAAGGGAGCCCTCGTACACTTTTGGTGTGAATGCAAATTGCTACACCTATATGGGAAACAATATGGACGTTACTCAAAAAACTAAAAACAGAGCCTATCATATATCCCAATTCTGGGTATATATTCAAAGGAAATGAATCTGTATCTTGAAGCGATATCTGCACCTTCCTGTTCATTGCAGCATTATTCACAGTAGCCAAGATGTGGAAACAACCTGAATGTCTGCCAGTAAATGAATAGATAAAGAAAATGTGGTATAACTATACAATGGAAAATTATTCAGCCATAAAAATAAAGGGAAATCCTGCCATTTGCGACAACATGAATGAAACTGGAGGGCACTACACTAAGTGAAGTAAGCCAGACATGGAAAGATCAAAATTGCATGATTTCACTTATATATAGAATCTAAAAGAGCCAAACCCTTAGAAGCAGAAAGTAGAATGGTAGTTGTCAGGGGCTAGAGGGAGGTGGAAATCAGGAGATGTTGGTCAAGGAGTACAGTTTCAGTTAGGCAAGATGAATTAGTGCTGGAGATCTAATGCACGGCAGTGTGAATGGAGTTAGTAATACTCTATTGTGTACTTGAAATATACTAACAGGGTAGATCTTAAGGGTTCTTACCAAGAAAGAAAGCAAGGAAGAAATAGAGAGAGGGAAGGAGGGGAGGGAGGGAAAGAAGGGGAGGGAGGAAGGTAGAAAGGGGAGAAAGGAAGGAAGGGAAGGAGGGAGGGAGGAAGGAAGGAAGAAAATGGTAACTATGTGAGGTCATGGATATGTTAGGTTGATTGTGGTGATCATTTAACAATGTATACATATATCAAAATGTAAGTTGTACACCTTAAATGTATGCAATTCATATTTGTCAATTATGCCTCAATAAAGATGAAAAAAAGGGAATTCCAAAGAATCTTTATTTCTGTTTACCACTGGCTTTTAAACTAAGAGCCTAGGATTTCCACTGTGGCCTGGTGGTTAGGATTCCAGGCTTTCACTGCCGTGGTTCGGGTTCAATCCCTGGTCAGGGAACTGAGATCCCACAAGCTGCACGGCGCAGCCAAACAGACAAACAAACAAATAAATAAATAAATAAAAATTTAAAAATAAACTAAGAGCCTTATAGCCCCCCAGGGCTTAGTGGAAATGCCTTAGGTCTCACTAAGAGAATGATTCTATCCTCTTCCCCACCCCCCATCCAAACAGCTTCACTTTTATCTGTTTTCTACATTGTAATTATACATAGAGTTCATTTAAACAAAGGGTTCCATGGCTAAACATGATTGCTTCTGCCTGTGAGTCAGCTTAACCCTAAATACCAAAGGGAGAAATATCTAGACACCAAAATGGAAAGGGCATTTCAAAATCAGGGAGCAGACTGCCTCCAAGAGACCACCTCAGACATGATTTAGTAGACTGATTAACCAACCTAATGCATCTGAGATAGGTGGCAGAAAAAAGGTTAAGTAACTAAAAATAAAGAAGTTATATTGGTGCCATGGCTTTATCTGGGAGGTAAATAGGATACAAATCTAAATGAGGAAGCAAGGGAAATGGGTACAGTGATGTTAAGCTAGTTGAGAATGACATTCCTGGGGCCTGACAGAGTTTGGATAGCCCCTGTCTGAAAATAAGCAAACTGAGGCTGTCATGGGCAGGGGCACAGGTAGCAGGAACTGCCCTTAATATTGCTGCTTTGCCACACACTTACTACCACACAACCCTTCCAATCCTAATTTTCCTCCTTTTCAATTGACAATAAAAATCTCTGTCCTTTGCCTCACAGAGATTGAGGGAGGCTCAGGTAAGACACTAGATATAAAAGAGCTAAAGATACTTTTGAAGGCTGTGCAAATAGTAGCTACTATTATGGTCCAAATGTTCTGTTCTTCAGCTGTTTTTGTTTGTTTGTTTCTTTGTTTTGCTTGGTTTTAAAGCTGATGTATAGGTGTAACTTGAATGTCTGAGAATGGTTTCCTGCTGCAGACCCATCATATCCGCTGGTCTGAAGTCCCTAATTAGGCCATTCATCAGCTATTAACACTGTACCCTGATTGAGCTTATTACATAGCTGGGTACTGGGGGAGGGGCGCTGGTTCAACAGTGGGAGAAGGGGATGCTGCCTAGAGAGGTGCCGTCCCTGGAGAATATTCAAGATCTGGCATCAGGGACAAAATCACAAATGTTCTCTCTCCCTCTCTCTCTCTCTCTCTGAAAGATATTTGCTTTATATATATATTTGTGTGTATGGTTATAGGTATATATATACACACATTTATAACAAAATAAGGAGGACAAAAACTGGTCACATAATCGTAGCTGTTATTTATAACAACCTTCTTCTACGATTCATTCCACACTATTTTTGCCTACAGCAAACACCTCAGCTGGTCATGGTTCTTTACCTGGTGGGGTGACCCAAATCATTCCTGAAGGGCCTGTGCCATTATTAGTCCTGCCTGGATTGGGTGTTGTAGTTTTCCTTTGACTTTAATCATAGGTCACAGTAATATTAAGAGACACTCTAAGGAATCTCCTGTATTCCAGACATAGTCTTCTTTGACTCTGTTGTGGAGGACCAGTCCAATTTCCCCTGGGTAGTCAGGATCAGTCATCCCAACCAGTACAGTAACTCTCTTCTTTGCTTATGGCCTCAGAGGCACAAGGAGCCCAGAATGGCTATATTGCTACAGCCTGTCCTCTGTGGGGTAGTGCCTGTATATCGTGCAGAACTATCCATAAACCAGAAGAGCCTTTTTTTCCTTTGTCAGCTGATCGTAGGGAACTCCCATGAGGCCATAGGTACAGATTGGGAGAACAAGGTAGTGAAGCAGGATTGGGGACCATGGGCATTTGGGCCACTTCTTCATGTAACTTACTTGTGCCTTCAGGGCCTGCTTGGGCCCAAATCATGTATATGTCACTTCCATTTGATGATGGATGCTACTGTGCACTCACAGCTTTATGGTTTGGTGGGTCAGATCACCGAGTTCATGATGGGCAGCTCAGGTCACATGGTAACTTGGTGGCCCATGGTTAAGCATTCAGTCTCTACAAAGGCCCGGTAACAGGCTATGAGCTGTTTCTCAAAAGGAGAGTGTTTATCGCAGAAGATAGTAGGGCTTTCCTCCAAAATACTAAGGGTCTGTGCTGTCACTCACCTGTGGTAGCCTGCCAAAGGCTCTACACAGCATCCCTATCTGCACTGACACTTCAGGCACCTTTGGACCTGGTGGATGCTCCGGCCCAGGTGGCAGAGCAGCTTTCATGGCAGCCTGGACCTGGTGCAGAGCCTTCTCTTGTTCTGGGCTCCACTCAGAGCTAGCAGCTTTTTCAGGCTACTTGGTAAATAAGCCGGAGTAACGCGCCCAAATGAGGAATATGTTGCTTCCAAAGTCCCAAGAGACCCACCAGGTGTTGTGCCTCTTTTTCTGTTGTGGGAGGGACCAGATGCAACAGCTTAGCCTTCACCTTAGAAGGGATATCTTGACATCCTCCAAACCACTGGAATCCTAGAAATTTCACTGAGATTAAAGATCCCACAATTTTTGTTGGGTTATTTTCCCACCCTCTAACACGATGTCACTCCACTCTCTTTCCACTTACATAATGTCCAATCTGCTGGCATCTATATCTTTGTTCCTTAACATAACATGCTTTTTTCTCTGGCTGCTTTTAAGATTTCCTCTTTATCGTTGGTTTTGAGCAAACTGATTATGATGTGCCTTGCTTTAGTTTTCTTCATATCTCATGTGCTTGGAGTTCATTGAGCTTCTTGGATCTGTGGGTTTACTGTTTTCTTCAAATTTGGAAAGGTTTCAGCTATTAGTTCTTCGAATATTTTTTCTGCTCCTCCCCCCTCACCAAGGCTCTGATTATATTGTGTATTAGGCCACTTGGTGCAGCCCCAAGGTTGATGCTCTATTCATTAAGTTTTTTCCCTCTCTTTGTGTTTCATTCTGGATAGTTTCTATTGTTATGTATTCACATTCACTAATCTCTTCTGCAATGTGTACTTTGCCATTAATCCCAAACCACTGTATTTTTCATCTTAGATATTGTCATTTTCATTTTTAGAAGTGCAATTTGGCTCTTTTTTCTATCTTCCATGTCTGTACTTTTTTAACATATGAAACATGGTTATAGTAATTGTTTTAATGTCCTTTTCTGCTAATTCTAACACAGTTATTCTCCTCATTATGGGTTATGTTTTCCTGCCTCTTTGCATGCCTGGTAATCTTTGATTGGATGCCAGCCATTATGACTTTTACCTCATTGCATGCTAGGTAATTTTGTATTCTTATAATATTGACTTTTGTTCTGGGATGCAGTTAAGTTACTTGGAAACAATTTGATCCTTTCACAGGCTAGCCTTTACAATTTGTTAGGAGGGTCTGAAACAGTGTGTAGTCTTAGGGCTAATTGTTCCCCACAATTGAGGCAAGGCCTTCCTGAGTACTCTACCCAATGCCCTGGAATTCGGAGGTTTTCCAATCTGGCTGGTTGGGAACAGGCACTGTGCTGGCCCTGTGGGAGTGCTCAGCACTGTTACTCCTGATCCTTTGGGGTGGCACTTTCCCCAGCATCAGCTAGTTTCCTCACATGCACTGTATTTGGTATTCAGCTGAATATGGTTGAGGTACCCTTTGTAGACAATGAACGTTCTCTCTCTATGCAACCCTCTCCTCTCTGGTCCTCTGTTCTGAGAACCCTAGCCTCCTTACTGTCCCCGTATTATCAGCTCCATCTCCTCAACTCCGGGAGTCTGTCAGCCTGTGCCTGATCCCCCCTTCCTGTGCCACAGCCTGGGAGCTCTCTCAAGGTAGTAAGCTGGGACAATCACAGGGCTCACCTCATTTATCTTGCATAGTTCAGGCATTACTGTTCTGCATTTCCTGATGTCCAGTGTCTTGAAGAATGTTGTTTCATATATTTTAATCTAATTGTTTTGGTAATTTCAGGTGGGAGGGTAAGTCTGGTTCCTGTTACTCATCATAACCAGAAGCAGAATTCCATCTTCAAGGAAAGTTCTTCTAGGAATCTCTCAGCTTCTTCATTCATGCTGCTGGTGATCTTTCTCTTGAGCTTTTCCCAGATCTTTTATCTAGTTGCAAACCCCTCTGCACCCATGGGCTACATTCAGGACACACACAGAACAGAGGCCCCTTTGTCTCTAAACAAAAGGATATATCATACCCCTCCACCCTGATGGACACTGTCCTTGTCTCTTCAGATTGGCAAACTGACATCTCACTTGGCTGTAGACTCTGACAATTTCTTCAGAATGAAGTTTGGTGCCTCCTCCCCGCCAAAAACTGCATTCCTTAATTTTCCTAGTTTCCTTCCTTTTAACATCAGGCATAATTAGAAAATTACCAGGGGATTCCACTGGATGCAGTCACGTCACAGGGCTCCTAAAATTCTACTCCAACACCACCCGGTCCTAGAGGGGAAGGATGATGGAGGGGAAGTTGAAATGGAAAACTGTAGTCTTAACTGATTCAATTTAAACTATTTTACTTTTGCAAATTTTATATAAACATGCCCATGGGAACAACAGTGCTAAGTCCATTCCCAGGGCCTTGGAAGGAGTCTACACATGAGGGGCCCTGAAGATTTAAAGTTTATTAGCTACATGGTAAATGTACCTCAACATGCATCATTTTGACATTCTGCCTTAGTTCATATGCCGGAATCCTCCTTTTAGAGCCCATCTCTGTCTCTCCAGTGACTTCTTGCCAAGCAACTGATCTCCACATTTGAACTTTTAGTAATTTGTTTTGGCCACTCAACCACCTGCCTTCCAAAACACACAAAGAAGGTCATTTGCTCTTGATTAAGTTTTGAAAAACAGTATGTACAAATATGAGATGTCCTAAGATAATTTTCAAGGAGACAATGATCCATGTCTATGAAAAATTTTGTCTTTACCCACCCATCCTCACAGTGGTTATGGTGGACGAGTATGGAGCTTAGCTCTTGAGAAGATGGTAGGATAAATTCAAGAAAAACATCTTAGAAGTGAATACAAGACTAAAGAATAGAATAGACCAGTG
Organism: Mesoplodon mirus; assembly: GCF_964341445.2. Taxonomy (NCBI): domain Eukaryota; kingdom Metazoa; phylum Chordata; class Mammalia; order Artiodactyla; family Ziphiidae; genus Mesoplodon; species Mesoplodon mirus. Next base: position 113,495,568 of record NC_138981.1, read on the forward strand.
TGAATGGCATGACAAGGGTGATAAATGAAGGACAGAGTCCAGATTCAGAGACCAGGAAGAAACTGGATCTCAGTGGACGCATATCAGGAACAAGCACATATTCTTGGACACCAGTTAGTGTTCATAATTCATTTTTATGGGCCAATGGCTGTGTGGTAGTCTCACGAGGTTATTCAGTCCATTAATATCAAAAACTAGTCCATTCATATAAACAAACCCCCACGTATCCCAAATCTATCCCTCTTCATAAGAAGTGAGCGTTATTACTCTTTGGCTCTAGCTTTTAACCACATCTCTAGAATGAACTTTAAGCAAATTAAAGATATAAATTATTATTTCATCAGCAACTAGCAATGACTAGAACAGAGTAAGAGTTTACTGACTATATATTGAAGCAAATTTATTACTCTATTTTACTGACTGTACATTCCTATCTCTCCCACTACACAGGGGCCATTCTTATTTATTTTTCTACCCTTTATGTCTAGCACTATGCCTGGAACTTTGTACATTCTTGATAAATGATTTCTGGGTGAATGGGAAACCTTAAAAGTGCAATGCAATGCTTTGTGAATCACTTCAAGGTCACAACTTGCAGCAGTGTTTAACACTCCTCCAAGAAACTAACCTAAAAATGTCCCCTCTACTTCTTCAGGAGGAGAGAGCTAGGGTTGATTTAAATAATAAGAGGGAAAATGGAATGACCTGAACCAGAATTTCAGGTGTACCTTCCTCACTATAGTTCATGTGCCCAAAAGGAAGTGGAGCCCATCCTATAGTTAGCTGTCGTCACCTTCTTCAAGTTCATTGATCTTTTCTTTTGCAGCATATAGTCAGATATTAGGCCCATTCAGTGGATTTTTCACTTCAGATATTGTATTCTCCCATTATAGAAATAATTCCATTTGTTTTTTTATATCTTCCATTTCTATCCTCTTAGTGTTCATGTTTTCCTTTCATTTTTTACAATGAAATGCATTCATAATTATAATATTTATATTTATAATACCCTTTAAAAAGTCCTTGTCTGCTAATTCTATCATCCCTGTAATTTCTGAGTCTATTTATATGGACTGATTTTTCTCCTGGATATGAGTCACATTTTCCTGCATTTTCTGTGTTAGTAATTTTTTATTGAATGCTAGACATCATGAATAATACATCGTTGGGGGTCTGGATTTTGTTATGTGCCTGCAGAGTGTTGAAGTTTATCCTGCTAGGAAGTTAAGTTACTTGTGGATCACCTCGATCCTTTCAAGGATTTTTTAAAGTTTTGTTCAGATGGGTCTAGTATAGCCTCTAGACTAGTGCTAATTTAGCCCACTACAAATGCATGACCCTTTCACTCTTTTTTTTTGTTTATAAGGATAGTTAATTTATGATGTTATGTTAGTTTCTGGTGAACAGCAAAGTGATTCAGATATATATATATACACACACATGTATATACATATATATTCTTTTTAATATTCTTTTGCATTATAGCTTACTACAAGATTTGAATATAGTTCCCTGTGCTATACAGTAGGACCTTGTTTTTTAAATATTCTAATTTTATTGGCATATAGTTGATTTAAAATGTTGTGTTAGTTTCAGGTGTACAGCAAAGTAATTTGGTTATACATATACATATATTCATTCTTTATTAGATTTTTGTCTCATATAGGTTATCACAGAATATTCAGTAGGGTTCCCTGTGCTATACAGTGGGACCCTGTTGTTTATCTATTTTATATATAGTTGTTTGTATCTGCTGATCCCAAACTCCTAATTTATCCCTCCCCCTTTCCCATTTGGTAACCATAAGTTTGTTTTCTATGTCTGTGGGTCTATTTCTGTTTTGTATATAAGTTTATTTGTATCATATTCTAGATTCCACATATAAGTTATATCATATGATATTTGTCTTTCTCTGTCTACTTACTTCACTTAGTATGATAATCTCTATGTCCATCCATGTTGCTGCAAATGGTATTATTTCACTCTTTGATGGCTGAGTAATATTCTATTGTACATATATACCACATCTTCTTTATCCATTCATCTGTCGATGGACACTGAGGTTGCTTCCATGTCTTGGTTATTGTAAATAGTGTTGCTATGAATATTGAGGCACATGTATCTTTTCAAATTATAGTTTTCTCTGGGTATATGCCCAGGAGTGGGATTGCTGGATGATATGGCAACTCTATTTTTAGTTTTTAAAGGAATGTCCATACTGTTCTCCATAGTGGCTGTATCAATTTACATTCCCACCAACAGTGTAGGAGGGTTCCCTTTTCTCCACACCCTCTCCAGCATTTATTATTTGTAGACTTTTTGATGATGGCCATTCTGACCAGTGTGAGATGATACCTCACTGTAGTTTTGATTTGCATTTCTCTAATAATTGGTGATGCTGAGCATCTTTTCATGTACTCATTGGCCATCTGTGTGTCTTCTTTGGACAAATGTCTATTTAGGTCTTCTGCCCACTTTTTGATTGGGTTGTTTGGGGGGTTTTTTGTTACTGAGTTGTATGAAGTGTTTGTATGTTTTGGAAATTAAGCACTTGTTGGTCACATCATTTGCAAATATTTTCTCCCAGTCCATAGGTTGTCTTTTCATTTTATTGATGGCTTCCTTTGTTGTGCAAAAGCTTATAAGTTTGATTAGGTCCCATTTGTTTACTTTTGCTTATATTTCTATTGCCTCGGGAGACTGACCTAAGAAAACATTGGTATGACTTATGTCAGAGAACATTTTGCCTATGTTCTCTAGAAGTTTTATGGTGTCATGTCTTTTATTAAGTGTTCAAGCCATTTTGAGTTTATTTTTATGTGTGGTGTGAAGGACACTTTCATTCTGCTCTAGGTGTTCAATATGGCCTCACCACTTTGGTAAGAATTCAAATGTCTCCTAGCCAGTGTTAGTTCTGGGAATTATTCATATTACAGTTCCCCAGTAGTTTTTCCTTACCTGGCCTTGTGGAGTTTCAGTATATGCATGTCAGCTTCATATTTAGCAAAAGACTCAAGGGCATTTCAAGCAGTTTTCTGGGGTGTTTTCTCTGCATAGCTCCCTCTTCTCTGGTTTTCTGTCCCATAAATTCCAGCTGTTTCAGCCTCAGTGAACTCTAACCTTTGTCTTCTTAACGTAGCAAGACTACTGTGTTCTGCTTGAGGTTCCCCTCCCTGAGCCAATGGTCTGGAAAGTACATCCAGTCAGAAGGCTAAGACAATCACAGGACCTTATTTATTTCTCACATCTAAGGAATCACAGTTCTGCACATTTTGTTGCCCAGTGTTTGACAATTGTTTATATATTTTGTTGAGTTTTATAATTATTTATGCAGAAGGTCAAATCTGCTGCCATGTGTTCTGTCATGGTCAAAAAGACTTCTGTCACCTTCAGAATTCATTGACCTACAAATTTATATTCAGAATCTTCTGTATTCTGAAAACTTGCAGAAGCCTCTTACATAGCCTCATCCACCAGAAGGAAGGCAGAGGAAGTGAGAAGAACTACAGTCCTTCAGCCTGTGGAACAAAAACCACATTCACAGAAAGATAGACAAGATGAAAGGCAGAGGGCTATATACCAGATGAAAGAACAGGATAAAACGCCAGAAAAACAACTAACTGAAGTGGAGATAAGCAACCTTCCAGAAAAAGAATTCAGAATAATGATAGTGAAGATGATCCAGGACCTTGGAAAAAGAATGGAGGCAAAGATCAAGAAGATACAAGAAATGTTTTAAAAAAATCTAGAAGAATTAAATGACAAACAAACAGAGATGAACAACACAATAACTGAAATACACTACACTAGAAGGAATCAATAGCAGAATAACTGAGGCAGAAGAACGGATAAGTGACCTGGAAGACAGAATGGTGGAATTCACTGCTGTGGAACAGAATAAAGAAAAAAGAATGAAAAGAAATGAAGACAGCCTAAGAGACCTCTGGGACAACATTAATGCAACAATATTCACATTATAGGGGTCCCAGAAGGAGAAGAGACAGAGAACGGACCCAAGAAAGTATTTGAAGAGATTATAATCGAAAACTTCCCTAACATGGGAAAGGAAATAGCCACCCAGGTCCAGGAAGTGCAGAGAGTCCCATACAGGATAAACCCAAGGAGACACATGCCGAGAAACATAGTAATCAAATTGGCAAAAATTAAAGACAACGAAAAATTACTGAAAGCAGCAAGGGAAAAACGACAAATAACATACAAGGGAGCTCCCATAAAGTTAACAGCTGATTTCTCAGCAGAAACTCTACAAGCCAGAAGGGAGTGACATGATATACTTAAAGTGATGAAAGGGAAGAACCTACAACCAAGATTACTCTACCTGGCAAGGATCTCATTCAGATTCGATGGAGAAATCAAAAGCTTTACAGACAAGCAAAAGCTAACAGAATTCAGCACCACCAAACCAGCTCTAAAACGAATGCTAAAGGAATTTCTCTAAGTGGGAAACACAAGAGAAGAAAAGGACCTACAAAAACAAATCGAAAAAATTAAGAAAATGGTCATAGTAATATACATATCAATAATTACCTTAAACGTGAATGGATTAAATGCTCCAACCAAAAAACACAGGCTTGCTGAATGGATACAAAAACAAGACCCATATATATGCTGTCTACAAGGGACCCACTTCAAACCTAGGGACACATGCAACCTGAAAGTGAGGGGATGGAAAAAGATATTCCATGCACATGACATCAGAAGAAACCTGGAGTAGCAATACTCATATCAGATCAAATAGACTTTAAAATAAAGAATGTTACAAGAGACAAGGAAGGACACTACATAATGATCAAGCGATCAATCCGAGAAGATATAACAATTATAAATATATATGCAACCAACATAGGAGCACCTCAATACATAAGGCAACTGCTAACAGCTCTAAAAGCAGAAATTGACAGTAACACAATAATAGTGGCGGACTTTAACACCTCACTTACACCAATGGACAGATCATCCAAACAGAAAATTAATAAGGAAACACGGGCTTTAAATGACACAAGAGACCAGATAGCATTTAATTGATATTTATAGGACATTCCATCCAAAAACCACAGATTACATTTTCTTCTCAAGTGCACAAGGAACATTCTCCAGGATAGATCACATCTTGGGTCACAAATCAAGCCTCAGTAAATTTAAGAAAATTGAAATCATATCAAGCATCTTTTCTGACCTCAGTGCTATGAGATTAGAAATCAATTACAGGGGAAAAAACTTAAAAACACCAACAAATGGAGGCTAAACAATACATTACTAAGTAACCAAGAGATCACTGAAGAAATCAAAGAGGAAATTAAAAAATACCTAGAGACAAATGACAATGAAAACACGATGATCCAAAACCTATGGGATGCAGCAAAAGCAGTTCTAAGAGGGAAGTTTATAGCTATACAAGACTACCTCAAGAAACAAGAAAAATCTCAAATAAACAATCTAACCATACACCTAAAGGAACTAGAGAAAGAAGAACAAACAAAACCCAAAGTTAGCAGAAGGAAAGAAATCATAAAAATCAGAGCAGAAATAAATGAAATAGAAACAAAGAAAACAATAGCAAAGATCAATAAAACTAAAAGCTGGTTCTTTGAGAAGATAAACAAAATTGATAAACCATTAGCCAGACTCATCAAGAAAAAAAGGGAGAAGACTCAAATCAATAGAAATAGAAATGAAAAAGGAGAAGTAACAACTGACAATGCAGAAATACAAAGGATTATAAGAGATTACTGCAAACAACTATATGCCAATAAAATGGACAACCTGGAAGAAATGGACAAATTCGTAGAAAGGTATAACTTTCCAAGACTGAACCAGGAAGAAATAGAAAATATGAACAGACCAATCACAAGTAATGAAATTGAAACTGTGATTAAAAATCTTCCAACAAACAAAAGTCCAGGACCAGATGGCTTCACAGGTGAATTCCATCAAACATTTAGAGAAGAGCTAACACCCATCCTTCTCAAACTCTTCCAAAAAACTGAAGAGGAAGGAACACTCCCAAACTCATTCTATGAGGCCACCATCACGCTGATACCAAAACCAGACAAAGATACTACAAAAAAAGAAAATTACAGACCAATATCACTGACGAATATAGATGCAAAAATCCTCAAAAAAATACTGGCAAACAGAATCTAACAACACATTAAAAGGATCATACACCATGATCAAGTGGAATTTATCCCAGGGATGCAATGATTCTTCAATACACGCAAATCCATCAACGTGATACACCATATTAACAAAGTGAAGAAGAAAAACCATATGATCATCTCAATAGATGCAGAAAAAGCTTTTGAGAAAATTCAACACCCATTTATGATAAAAACTCTCCAGAAAGTGGGCATAGAGGGAACCTACCTCAACATAATAAAGACCATATATGACAAACCCACAGCAAACATCATTCTCAATGGTGAAAAACTGAAAGCAGTTCCTTTAAGATCAGGAACAAGACAAGGATGTCCACTCTTGCCACTATTATTCAACATAGCTTTGGAAGTCCTAGCCATGCCAATCAGAGAAGAAAAAGAAATAAAAGGAATACAAATTGGAGAAGAAGTAAAACTGTCACTGTTTGCAGATGACATGATACTATACATAGAGAATCCTAAAGATGCCACCAGATAACTACTAGAGCTAATCAATGAATTTGGTAAAGTTACAGGATACAGAATTAATGCACAGAAATCTCTTGCATTCCTATACTCTAATGATGAAAAAACTGATAGAGAAATTAAGGAAACACTCCCATTTACCATTGCAACAAAAAGAATAAAATACCTAGGAATAAACCTACCTAAGGAGACAAAAGACCTGTATGCAGAAAACTATAAGACACTGTTGAAAGAAACTAAAGATGATACCAACAGATGGAGAAATATTGCATGTTCTTGGTTTGGAGGAATCAATATTGTGAAAATGACTATACTACAGAAAGCAATCTACAGATTCAATGCAATCCCTATCAAATTACCAATGGCATTTTTTACAGAACTAGAACAAAAAATCTTAAATTTTGTGTAGAGACACAAAAGACCCTGATTAGCCAAAACAGTCTTGAGGGAAACAAACGGAGCTGGAGGAATCAGAGTCCCTGGCTTCAGACTATACTCCAAACTACAGTAATCAAGACATTATGGTACTGGTACCAAAACAGAAATATAGATCAGTGGAACAGGATAGAAAGCCCAGAGAGAAACCCATGCACCTATGGTCAGCTAATCTATGACAAAGGAGGCAAGGATATACAATGGAGAAAAGACAGTCTCTTCAATAAGTGGTGCTGGGAAAAGTGGGCAGCTACATGTAAAAGAATGAAATTAGAACACTCCCTAACACCATACACAACAATAAACTCAAAATGGAGTAGAGACCTAAATGTAAGACTGGACACTCTAAAGCTCTTAGAGGAAAACATAGGAAGAACACTCTTTGACATAAATCACAGCAAGATCTTTTTTGATCCACCTCCTAGAGTAATGGAAATAAAAACAAAAATAAATTGGACCTAGTGAAACTTAAAACCTTTTGCAAAGCAAAGGAAACTACAAACAAGATGAAAAGACAACCCTCAAAATGGGAAAAAATATTTGCAAACGAATCAATGGGCAAAGGATTAATCTCCAAAATATACAAACAGCTCATGCAGCTCAATATTAAAAAAACAACCCAATCAAAAAATGGGCAGAAGACCTAAATAGACATTTCTCCAAAGAGGACATACAGATGGCCAAGACGCACATGAAAATCTGCTCAACATCACTAATTATTAGATAAATGCAAATCAAAACTACAGTGAGGTATCACCTCACACCAGTTAGAATGGGCATCATCAGAAAATCTGCAAAGAACAAATACTGGAGAGGGTGCGGAGAAAAGGGAACCCTCTTGCACTGTTGGTGGAATGTAAAATGATACAGCCACTATGGAGAACAATATGGAGGTTCCTTAAAAATCTAAAAATAGAATTACCATATGACCCAGCAATCCCACTACTGGGCATATACCCAGAGAACACCATAATTCAAAAAGACACATGCACTCCAATGATCATTGCTGCGCTATTTACAATAGCCAGGTCATGGAAGCAACCTAAATGCCCATTGACAGACGAATGGATAAAGAAGGTGTGGTACATATATGCAATGGAATATTACTCAGCCATAAAAAGGAATGAAATTGGGTCATTTGTAGAGATGTGGATGAATCTAGAGATTGTTATATAGAGTGAAGTAAGTTAGAAAGAGAAAACAAATATTGTATATTAACGCATATATGTGGAACCTAGAGAAATGGTACAGATGAACCGGTTTGCAGGGCAGAAATAGAGACACAGATGTAGAGAACATACGTATGGATACCAAGGGGGGAAAGCAGCAGGGGGTGGGGTGGTGGTGTGATGAATTGGGAGATTGGGATTGGCATGTATAAACTGATGTGTATAAAATGGATGACTAATAAGGACCTGCTGTATAAAAAAATAAATTAAATTAAATTTTTAAAAAAGAGTTCGCATGCCACAACTAAGGAGCTCACATGCTGCAACTAAGACCCGGCACAACCAAAAAAAAAAAAAACAACAACAACACAGTAAGTTAAAACAGAAAGAATATTCATGACCAGAACCAGCCTGTCTCCCTACAGGGAACAGTTAAACAGCTCACAGTTCTTGTCCCCTGTGTCTCCCTTTCCTGGATCCCATGAAGGCCACCCCTTTCTGCAGCCACATTTTTTCTTCAGATGGAGCCCAGTACCATGAATTTGTTTTTTTCTTTCTGAGTTATAATCTCCAACCAGGCATGCTTCCTTTGATTGCACTTGATTATTCCCAAGTTTCCTTAACACATCTGCAATTCCTTCCCCAGATGGTGCCTCTCATTCACTGTGCAAATTCACCACAACTTTCACTCCTGAGTGATGAACTTCCATCTGACCTCCCAGGAGGCCCTTTACTAGCTGTGTGACTTTAGGCAAGTTACTAAACCTCTCTGAGCCTTATTTTCATCATTTATATTATTGATACTGCTTACCTTGGATAGTTGTTTGGAATTAGAGAAAATTGTAATAATAGTAACAGCAGCAAAAGTTTATTAAGTTCTTATTGTGGCAGATACTATGGTCAGCATTTAACATGCAATTGTTTGCTTGAGTCATCTCAGCAATTCTATCACATGGGATCTCTGACTATCCACCCCCCCAAAAAAAAGAATCTTCTGTATTACCATACTGTGCTAAATCCCAAATTATATATAGAAGAGAAGTAAAACAGCATCCCTGACTTGGAGGAGATTACAGATCAGCCAAAGGGAAAAGATGAACAGGTACAAAGTCACTGTTCCCTTTACTTGGAATGTCCTTTGTGCTCTGCCTTTGTGCCTGGCCAACATTTCCTCATCTAGCTGAAAGACAACTTCCTGTATGAGGCCATTCCTTGGGTAGGACCAACAATACTTTCTTTTGAACCTAACATTACCCTACACATTGTATCTTTGTTCTTTAAACACTTTCTTATATTTCTTTGTTTACATATTTGTCTCCCTCCCTAAACAGTGAACTCCTTTAAGACAAAGGTCATGTCTTTTCCCCAGCACGCAGAAGAGGTGGAGCATGGAATAGACATACAAGGCAATAAATACTAGTTAAATGAAGGAATTAATGAGTAAATGTTTGGTTATGAGCTAATTAATGCATAATCAAATGCTAAACAGAGTAGTACTCACTCTTATGCAATAAAAATTGAACAAAAAGAGAACATGGAGCATTAGAAAAATCAGGAAAGTTTTTGGAAATAAAATGATCTTGAATCGGTGTGGTTGGCAGAATGATGGTCTCTCCCAAAGATGTCTATGTCCTTATCCTTATAATCTGTGAATACATTGCCTAATAGGACAGAAAGGACTCTGTGGATATGATTAAGTTAAGGTCCTTGAGATGATTAGATTATCCTGGATTAGTGAGGTAGGCCCTATGCAATTACAGGATTTCTTAAGAGTCATAGATGGAGATGTGATGAGGAAAGAAAAACAAAAAACAAAAAACCAGAGTCACACAGTATGAGAGAAACTTGATCTGCCATTGCTGGTGTTGCAGATAGAGGAACAGAGATACTAGCCAAGGAATTTCAGAAGGGGAAACCTCTAGAAGCTAGAAAAAGCAAGAAAATGAACTTTCTCCCTAGAGCCTCCAAAAGGAACAGTCCTGCCAATACCTTGATTTTAGCTCAGTGAGACCCATTGTGTACTTCTAGAACTGTAAGACAATAAATCTGTGTTGTTTTAAGCCACCAAGTGTGTGGTAATTTTGTTACAGAAGCAATAGGAAACTAATAGAGTTGGACGTAGATGGTTGGGCTGAATTTGTATGGGCCTACAAAGGAATTTGGGCTGAAGCAAGAATTGGAGACATTTGATGAAGATCCATGGGATTATCAGAGCAGAGATTAGCAAGTTAAATGGAAGGCTTCTGGACAACTAGAAATGAAAACATAAATAGAACTGGTCTCCAAAAGTCATGCGGAAGTCAGACATTGGTCTTGACAGACTTAAAATGCAGGCACACAGACCAACATTTCCATGTGCAGAGATTTCACAGAGGGCAAGAATAACTATTTTACTTCACTCTCTTTGGGGGAGTTTTCTGAATCCATTTACAAAGATGAATTTCGTTGCAACCAGTCTTCTCAAAGAAGTGTGCTGATAGAATATTCATTCATGTACTTATTCATCCTCTGCCCAAATATTGAGGAGCCACTAAATGCTTTCACTGTGGAGGCATGGTCCCTGTACTCTAGGAAACCATGTCTAGAAGAAAAGATAGATAACTTGAATATAAGTATAGTGGACAAGGTTCTTTTTCTCCTTAACTCTCTTCATTTCTTCTCCTCAGTTATAGTGGGGAGAGTGCTTTTAGTTTAATGATGCATCAGAGTCTTGCCATTAAAGGTAGTTCAACATTAGCAAGAAGAAAGGTCTTGCAGACGTAGAGAATGGACTTGAGGTCAGGGTGAGGGGCAAGGGTAGGCTGGGACGAGTTGAGAGAGTGGCATGGACATGTGTACACTACCAAGTGTGAAGTGGATAGCTAGTGGGAAGCAGCTGCATGGAACAGGGAGATCAGCTCGGTGTTTTTGAACACCTAGAGGGGTGGGATGGACAGGGTGGGGAGGAGACACAAGAGGAAGGGGATATGGGAATATATGTATACGTATGGCTGATTCACTTTGTTGTACGGCAGAAGCTGGCACAACATTGTAGAGCAATTATACTCCAAGATGTTAAAAAAAAGAAAAAAGAAGAAAGGTCTTATGGCTGCCCTATGCTAAATGCTTTGAAAGACCCAAGCCTGCTCCCAAAAGAGACTGTAAAGAGCCGTTGGATGGAAGGATCCACCATTATACCCCCCACCACCAAATGAAGAACCCCCAGGCTTGACTACACTGAAAGCTTCAGACCATATGAAAAGCCTGCAGGATGGAGCTGGGAAAAGTTGAGGGGAGAAGAGGGAGATCGGGGACTCTCATCACAAATGGGCTTTGATTAGACTGAAAGGAAAGCCCATGGGTACCATTCTCTGGAATATGAGTGTGTATATGATGGGATACTATTTAGAAATGGGATCTCCTTGAAGATCATTACAAAATGTTACATAAAGCAAAATGTGCCAAGTGTTATAAGAGTGACAAAGTGACATGGTGGGGGGGGGTAGGTTCCACATTGATGTAATCAAAGAAGTACCAAGCATGATTTCCAACCCCTCAAATATCTCTCAGAACCTGAAATTCTACCATTGATCCCTAACACATCTGTCTTAAGCATTGCTTTCTTTCCTCATTATCTATATGAAAGAGCAAGTCTCCCCAGTCTTTACGAGTTGGTGGAATGACAGATGGGACTGATAGTAAGATGGAAGATGTGCCTCTTTGTTCTCATTTGAAAAGGCTCTGCTTTTCATCATTTATAGGTATCTCACTACTTACTGCTGCTGATGTGGTCTTTGCACTTTAGAATTCCCTGAATATGAAGTAGAATGCACATTAAAATAGAATGCAAATAAATTGCTCTGTGATAGATTCTGGTCAAGGGAGAGATTGCTGCTCAGGTTTTGGTTCAGTTGAAAGTAAATTTCATACCTTGGGTAACAGACCCTACTACTTTTTTAATTGAATAGTCAGTACATTTATTCCTCATATTGGAGGGGGTGTTTAATGTTTTAAAAACAGATTTATCGAGGTATAATTTACATACCATAAAATTGACTAATTTTTTTGTTTTTCATTAATTTTTATTGCAGTATAGTTGCTTTACAATGTTGTGTTAGTTTCTTGCTGTACAGCAAAGTGTATCAGCCACATGTATACATATATTCCCTCTTCTTTGGATTTCCTTCCCATTCAGCTCACCACAGAGCACTGAGTAGAGTTCCCTGTGCTATACAGTAAGTTCTCATTAGTTATCCATTTTATACATAGTAGTGTATATATGTCAGTCCCAGTCTCCCAGTTCATCCCACCCCCCTTCCCCTCTTGGTAACCATAAGTTTGTTCTCTACATCTGTGACTCTATTTCTGCTTTGCAAATAAGTTAATCTCTACCATTTTTCTAGGTTCCACGTATAAGCGGTATTATACAATAAAATTCACTAATTTTAAGGTTTGACTGTGCAACCATCACCACAATCCAGTTTTAGAAGGTTTCTTTTTAAAATTTTTTTAATTTATTTTTTAGACCCTACTATTTTAAGTGCTACAAGGTTTTCATTTTGTGTGCTTAAAAAACAGGTCCCTGAATAAAATTAGCTACTCAGAAAAAGCATAGCCATGACATGAAAAAAATGATTATACGACCAGAGCAGCTTTCATTGTCTGCCAGGAAGAGTAGGCTAGATGCTCTCAGTGAGGGACTGCTTTTGATACTTCTAGATGAACTTTATTCACATTTTACCTTCAGACTCTCCTAGAATGTTAGTGCTCATCAAGTCCCACATGCAAGTTTCTCTTTCCTTCTCTTGGGGTGCATATCTTGGGTGGCTTCTCTGGTGAGGTCTATGCCTAAATGCCCCTCTGCACTATTCATGGGCAGAGGAAGTACAGCAGAGAGTGTAGGGAGCAGCTCACAGGAGACTAGCAAATGACCCTCAGGTACCCCCACACCCCAGCCTTCTTCCTCTTTCCACTCTCAATCACATCAATCCCAATAGAAGGGATCCAGGCCTGAGTTACATGATTAGAACAGACTTTCCTTTGTCAAATTTGGCACTATCCCTTAGTAACCAGGCAGAAGATAGCCAACGGCAGAGTAGTGGAACCATAGAAGCAATTTAAAGATACAGAAATGCCTTCAGAGACCCATTATTTCAGCACTGCTGACCCCAACTCACCTGACTCAGATTTCTTTGGGGTTAGGGACTTCAGGAGAGCGTTGGGAACAGTTGAAGAGATTGGGCATCAATAATCCCAATAACTTCATTTCCTTCCTTTGCCACTCCTCTTTGTGCCCAAACAGAACCCAAGAAGTAGGATCATAAAGAGGAAAGAGCATTACTCTGGGGTTCAGAAAACTGGGTTCTGATGTCCAGGTGAGTCATTATTTAGTTGTGTGACCTTGAACGAATACCTTTCAATTCTTTGCCCTCAGTTTCTCCCTCTGTAAAATGAGGGGAAGTGTAGGTTACATTGCTAAGGATCTTGAAATCTCTGACATTCCAAGACTCAGAATAAAGCATACACATTTGCTCTACCATTTGTATCTGGCCTTGGGCAAATCAATTACCCTCTTTGCACCTCGTTTCTCCATCAAGAATGTGAGAGGCAGGGGACTTCCCTGGTGGTGCAGGGGTTAAGAATCCGCCTGCCAATGCAGGGAACACGGGTTCGAGCCCTGGTCCGGGAAGACCCCACCTGCCGCGGAGCAACTAAGCCCATGCGCCACAACTACTGAGCCCGTGTGCCACAACTACTGAGCCCGCATGCGTAGAGCCCATACTCCACAACAAAGAGAAGCCACTGCAATGAGAAGCCTGCACACCACAACAAAGAGTAACCCCCACTCGCTGCAACTAGAGAAATCCCACGCGCAGCAACGAAGACCCAACACAGCCAAGAAAGAAAGTGAGAGGCTGGACTATGTTGTCACTAAGAGCCCTGCCATTCCTGACATTGTGTACATTTCCTAAGGCCAGAGCAAGTGCTGACTGTCTGAGACATGGCAAGTCCTCATTAGGCATTTTGGGAGCAGAAAGTTGTCTCGCCTCCCAGTGCATGTGCTCACGTGTCTGGCATGATTCACTAGGTTGGTCCAAGTTTCCAATAGTTCCATTTTTGCTGGTTTGATTTCTTGTCAGGACAAGTGTGCAATCCATTCTGGGAATGTAATTAAACAAGCACCTAGAGATTCTAGAGGTTCTGGTTCCCCCCAAAGGAGGAAATACATTTGCACTGGGAGCTAGGTCCCAAGGGATGCCTCCCAAGAGCTAGTGACTGCCAGGCATGAGAATCAGCCTTGTGAGGAGGTGACCAGCTACCTATTATGCAGTGAGGATTGCCACTGCATAATACCATCTTCTCAGGTGCTGTCATCATGCCTCCAATGCTCCCATTTAAAATCCATCCATTTCAGTATTTGCAGATTTCAGCCAGAGGTTGCAAACTGGTGTCCTGGAGGCTGACTGCAGCCTGCCAACAGAACTTACTTGGCCAACACAATTTTAAGATTTGAATTTGAATACCTTTAGGCAGAGAAATGGTTCACCTGTAGGCCATATCTTCACCATTCCTTTTTATATTACAGCTCACTGTTTTACTGTGCCCCAGGATACCTTAATGCCAGTGATTTCTGTGAAGCCAGGTTTCTGCTCCCCACTTGGTACCTCCTCCCCAGCTGGGGGTTAGGTACTTGCGAAGTTGATCTTCTTCCAGCCAAGCAAGAGGGTGCTAGGTAGGAGTTTAAAGGTTAAAAGAGATCTGATATGTCCCAATGCCTTCCTGGATTCCAAGGAGGTTTTTATATCCTGAAATAACCTACTTACCTTGCCTCAGCCCATCCAGAGGGTTTTAATCTGTATACCTTGGGGCCTAAATGTGCAGCTCCCTGGTGAGGGTGACTGCTGGCTCTGGCACGGAGGCTCAAGCAACTTCTCCCGAGCCCAGCCCTGACTGGGGAGGAGAACTGCTGGCAATGGCCTCTGGCCACAGAAGCATGTCCCAGGACTGGCCTTTGACTGGAGAGAGAGGAAGATGACAAAAAAGCTTGAAGAATTATTCCATATTGTGTCATTTAAACTTCTGTTTAACTTCTCAGAGCTTGGAAAGAAGCCTCTGGAAATGCCCTTTGGACATAAATGTCAGATTTTCCTTGGAGTCAGGAGAACTCTTTCAGGTCATGTGCAAAAGTTTCCTTTCAGTTTACCAGTCACTTAACTGTTGAACTTGTTTTTCCAGCTCTGTGCCTTCAAGTTCCCTCCAAGTCATCCTGGAGAAACTTGACAGGAGATAAACAGTAGGTTATTTAGGCTTGAACTGCTTCCCAGATAAACCTGTAGCTTACTTCCTGCTCTACAGAGGAAGGTCCACAGGGAGCAGACACTGGGAAGTGAGATTGGGGCTAGGTGTAGGGAAGCTGTTAATGGCGGAAATGTTCTGAGAGCAAAAGAAAATCCTCTCAGAGTCAGAACGTCAACCTTCAGGACCATCGGTGCAGCCACTGCCCACCCATTTAATTAGCATTTTCTCATCTTTTTCCTGGATAAGGCTGAGGAAAGCAATACTATTCCCCAGTAGAGCAGGCCTATAGAAATCCCTGGAAACCTAAAAAAGTCTGTTCCCAGTGTTCAGCACCTACCTCTACCTTCTAGCACTGTTGCCCTCTCTCCAAATTTCCATCTCCAGTTCCTTTGCTCATCAGAAAATATTTAATGATATTTAAAGAAAGCAGGTAACTGTATAATTCATTTAATAAATTCTGATAAGACTGGTTTCAATTAAAAAGAAAAGTTTGGGTTCTTAAAGTTCATGGCTCAACTGCCCAGGTAACTTTTCACCTAATCCGTGAATATGTGTTCATCAGGGTTCCAACTCTAGCCACCTTTTCTTAGCACTATTTGTACCTCAAACACCATATTTCCATGATTCTAAGACATCATGAATTGTAAGACACTGAGTCAACAATAGCTTTACAAAACTTCACTGTAAGACGCATGATTATTTCAGAAATACTAAAAAGAAAAAAAATGTTGCCTTAATATCAAGGAAATATGGTAGAGAGGACCTTCAAGATGGCAAAGGAGTAAGACACATAGATCACCTTCCTCCCCACAAATACATCAAAAATACATCTACACATGGAACAACTCCTACAGAACACCTACTGAAAGCTGATAGAAGACCTCAGACTTCCCAAAATCCATGCAGTTGACAGGGTCTTGGTGCTCCGGCCAGCTGTCAGGCCTGAGCCTCTTAGGTGGCAGAGCTGAGTTCAGGACTTTGGACAACAAGACACCTCCTGGCCCCATGTAATATCAAATGGTGAAAGCTCTCCCAGACATCTCCGTCTCAATGCTAGGACCGAGCTCCACTCAATGACCAGCAAACTCTAGTACTGGTCACCCCATGCCGAACAACAGGCAAGACAGGAACACAACCCCACCCATTAGCAGAGAAGCTGCATAAAATCAAAATAAAGTCACAGACACACCAAAACACACCACCAGACATGGTCCTGCCCACCAGAAAGACAAGATCCAGCCTCACCCACCAGAACACAGGCACTAGTCACCTCCACGAGGAAGCCTACACAACCCAGAGAACCAACCTTAGCCACTGGGGGCAGACAGCAAAAACAACGGGAACTATGAACTTGCAGTCTGCAAAAAGGAGACGACAAACACAATAAGTTAAGCAAAATGAGAAGACAGAAAAACACACAGCAGATGAAGGAGCAAGATAAAAACCCACCAGACCTAACAAATGAAGAGGAAATAGGCAGTCTCCCCGGAAAAGAATTCACAGTAATGATAGTAAGGATGATCCAAAATCTTGGAAATAGAAAGGAGAAAATACAAGAAATGTTTAACAGGGACACAGAAGAACTAAAGAGCAAACAAACAATGATGAACAACACAATAAATGAAATTAAAAATTCTCTAGAAGGAATCAATAGCCGAATAACTGAGGCAAAAGAACAGATAAGGGGCCTGGATGATAAAATACTGGAAATAACTACTGCAGAGCAAAATAAAAAAACAGAATGAAAATAATTGAGGACAGTCTAAGAGACCTCTGGGACAACATTAAATGCACCAACATTAGAATTAAGGGGTCCCAGAAGAATAATAGAAAAAGAAAGGGGCTGAGAAAATATTTGAAGAGATTACAGTTGAAAAACTCCCCTAACATGAGAAAGGAAATAATCAATCAAGTCCAGGAAGTGAAGAGAGTCCCATACAGGATAAATCCAAGGAGAAACATGCCAAGACACATATTAATCAAACTATCAAAAATTAAATACAAAGAAAAAATATTAATAGCAGCAAGGGAAAAGCAACAAATAACACACAAGGGAATCCCCATAAGGTTAACAGCTGACCTTTCAGCAGAAACTCTGCAAGCCAGAAGGGAGTGGCAGGACATACTTAAAGTGATGAAATGGAAAAACCTATAACCAAGATTACTCTACCCAGCAAGGATCTCATTCAAATTCCATGGAGAAATTAAAACCTTTACAGACAAGCAAAGGTGAGAGAATTCAGCACCACAAAACCAGCTTTACAACAAATGCTAAAGGGACTTCTCTAGGCAGGAAACACAAGAAAAGGAAAAGACCTACAATAACAAACCCAAAACAATTAAGAAAATGGTAATAGGAACATACGTATCGATAACTACTTAAATGTAAATGGATTAAATGCTCCAAACAATAGACATAGACTGGCTGAATGGATACAAAAACAAGACCCATATATATGCTGTCTACAAGAGACCCACTTCAGACCTAGGGACACATACACACTGAAAGTGAGGGGATGGAAGAAGATATTCCATGCAAATGGAAATCAAAAGAAAGCTGGAGGGCTTCCCTGCTGGTGCAGTGGTTGAGAGTCCACCTGCTGATGCAGGGGACACGGGTTCGTGCCCCAGTCTGGGAAGATCCCACATGCCGCGGAGTGGCTAGGCCTGTGAGCCATGGTCACTGAGCCTGTGCGTCCGGAGCCTGTGCTCTGCAACGGGAGAGGCCACAACAGTGAGAGGCCTGCGTACCACAAAAAAAAAAAAAAAAAAAAAAAAAAAGCTGTAGTAGCAAGTCTCATATCAGATAAAATAGACTTTAAAATAAAGACTATTACAAGAGACAAAGAAGGACAATACATAATGATCAAGGGATCAATTCAAGGAGAAGATATAACAATTGTAAATATTTATGCACCCAAAATAGGAGCACCTCAATACATAAGGCAAATGCTAACAGCCATAAAAGGGGAAATTGACAGTAACACAATCATAGTAGGGGACTTTGACACCCCAATTTCACCAATGTACAGATCATCCAAAATGAAAATAAATAAGGAAACACAAGCTTTAAATGACACATTAAACAAGATGGACTTAATTGATATTTATAGGACATTCCATCCAAAAACAACAGAATACGCTACCTTCTCAAGTGCTCATGGAACATTCTCCAGGAGAGATCATACCTTGGGTCACAAATCAAGCCTTGGTATATATAAGAAAATTGAAATTGTATCAAGTATCTTTTCCGACCAAAATGCTATGAGACTAGATACCAATTACAGGGAAAAAATGTAAAAAATACAAACACATGGAGGCTAAACAAAACACTACTTAATAACCAAGAGACCACTGAAGAAATCAAAGAGGAAATCAAAAAATACCTAGAAACAAATGACAATGAAAACACGACGACCCAAAACCTATGGGATGCAGCAAAACCAGTTCTAATTGGAAGGTTTATAGCAATACAATCCTACCTCAAGAAACAAGAAACATCTGAAATAAACAACCTAACCCTACACCCAAAGCAATTAGAGAAAAAAGAACAGAAAAACCCCATGTGAATTGCTCTTCAGTGCTTAAATCCCCTTCCCTCTTTCTGCCAGGGGGCCCCTTGTAAATTGGAGTCCATTTGGCTGTTCCCTAATATCCTCAAGTTTCTAATGTATGTTTCAAATTAGGGCCGCACACAAGGACCTTGCAGTAGTCTCCTCCACCCAACCTGTGGCACTTTTACCGTCTCTTTAAAGCTTTCACATTCACCCAATATCTCCCCTTTTAAATGATGTCCTTGGAAGTGCTTCTTTAACTTCACTATCCACTCTGAACTCTGCATCTTGGTATAGAGTAGGTACTCAAATATTTGCTGAATGAATCAATCAATGATGAAATGATGGAAGGAAGGAATGATTGAAACAGATTTCCAAATGCCAAACAGTACTGAATAGGCACTAGAAGTGAACCAAGACAAAGGTTCACTTTGGGGTTCATCCTTCCCTATCTTTATGTTTTTGTTTTGTAAAACCACGGTAGAGGGAACCCTAATAGTTTCCTAGTTTAGAGGTATGCTGTACCCTGCCAAGGTGGCAGTAGCTATTTCAAAGTTGACAGTGTTTTCCATAAATTAAAAGGTTTTCCTGATTCAAATCATTAGTCACTCCAACAGTCTTGAATTTGGTCCCATAATCATTCTGTAATTTCAAGGTAGCCACAGACTGTGACTGACATGTTCCACTCCTGGTTTACAACACCAAGCCTAAGGGACCAAAATCCTAGATTAAAAATATGGCAAAAGACAATTATGGCAAGGTCAACTTCACTCTCTGTGCTGATCCCATACCATGATTCTTTTACCATCTCTTAATAAAGGCCATTGAGTTCAGACTGAAGAGAAACAAAGAGATATTAATGGTCACAGCCTACTTTCCCAAGGGCCAGGG